>NC_142085.1:46401091-46720258 GCF_054644295.1 Miniopterus natalensis | reverse complement strand
CGAGGCATGGCTCAGCGGTTGAGCGTCAACCTAGGATCCAGGGAATTGGGGTTAGATTCCCGGTCAGGGCACATGCCCGGGTTGCGGGCTTGATCAATGACTCTCTCATCATTGATGTTTCTGTCTCTCTCTCCCTTTCCTTTCCTCTCTCTGAAATCAATAAAGATATATTTAAAAAAAAAAGAAAAAAAAAGAAACTTAAGCTCCAGGTCTGGCTTGGCTCAATATGACAATCAAAAGAGGGAACTCCTAGATTAAAAGATCGATTTTTCAAGCATAGTATAGGATTTCTCCCAGGATAATTATGACATACACAGTGGTAACTTGTGTTTATATATACGTATCAAATTCTATGCAAGTGAGGTGACTAAATTAGGCATCTTGCATGCCAAAAAATAAGTTTCATTTTTAATGTCATTGCATCTAGTAAGGCCAAATGATCACTGAAATAGCTTATTAAATAGATATCAGGACACATTACACGAAATTCTCCCTATCCTATAACCTATCTTTGCCAAAGAGGTAAGAAAAAAAGTTTCAGATATTATCAGTTTTCTTCATTTGGATGGAAAATTAGAAAAAAAATCAAAATAAGATCAAAGAACTTCAGATTGTTAAGGTGCTCTATTACTGGTTAGAGACTTTTACAAATTGTCTTTGTTATAAGATTTAATTAAGCTCTTATATGCATCTTTGTTTTGTTCTGACATGATTCAGGAATTAACATATTTTGTGACTAATCTATTGTAGCTGACCAAAATATGAAAAAATGTGTAGTTTGAGTTTTCATAGTTAGGATTTCACAATTGATAGACTTTTCTAAGTTTTCTAAAAAAATACCATGAAACCTCTGCTTAATCTTTTGTAGTTTTGTATAGTTTCTACTAAGTATAAACAAAATATAAATTTAAATGGCATATTTGCCTATCTGTCATTTTTATTCTTTTTTTCTAGAAAGCTAGAACCACTTGTAGTTTGACTACAGTTTATTGTGGACAATGAATAAATAAGTGAAGTAAATGATCAATAATTGAATGCAGTTCTATTTCCATTTGTTTATTTGCCTTAGAAAGGCAAGATTAATTTATTGACCACATTGTTTATAACTTGTTAAACACAAAGAGGAGTTGTAGAATAATTGTTTCTTTTTGGTCAGCCTTCCTCCTTGAGGATCTATAGCCTCATTATGGGTGATGAACTGATAATTTCAAGCTTCTGTTTTTAACTCTTCTCTTTTCATGCCCATTCAATAATTCATGGTGTAGACCAAACTGAATAGTAGAGTTGAGGAAGGATTTGGGTGTGTGTGTCTGCATCATGGGCATTTTCTTTGCTTTATATCATGCACATATTTCCCTATGAGAAATTGGAAGGACAGCTAGCTTTATGCGCTTCTGAAAGCCTGGCATTGTAAGCTTCTTTTGTACATAATAACTGCAGGTGCTTTCTGGCACAGAAATGATCCTGTGATCTGATAGCTGTTTTTCACTTTCTGTGATCATGGCCAGTTCACAGCGTACAACAAAGGTGGAAGATTGTTGTCTTCCCCTGGGTTGCCTAAAGTTACAGTGTTGATCTTTTGACCCTTAATTTCAGCAAGTTTGATTGCTCAAGAAACCCCCAGTGTGCATATTTGGAGCTGGTGTCGCATTTTGCTGTTGAGTTGATTGTCAATATCCTAACACACTCATGGTATTTAGAAAAAGAGAGAGTCTTTTATGTAATCGTCTTGCATTTTAAAGAGTTAAATGCAACTAGTGTCACAAATAAACTACCTCACCTCCTCTAATGAAATATTTTAGACCTGGTGATGTATTTCGGCAAACGACTGCTGTGATTAGAGTGTCACTGCATTTCCTCCTTGTGAGGTATAACACTGCCCATCGCGAGGCTGCAGGGTCACAGGAGAAATGCAGTCAGTCATCACTGGAATGAAGCCAGTCCAGGAATTATCTTTTTTCAAAAATGAAATTTTTTTTAATAAGGGATTTTTAGATAAGTATTGCAACATAGTATTAAAAATTGCTAACCTTGCTTCATTACTAATTTCAGAACACATTAAAATGAATTGGTTTTAGAAAGTATTTTAATTGTTTCCCCTTCTGATTCTCATTTCCTTATTCATCATCAGCATCTCTCCTCACCCAGAGTTTAAAACGCTTTCTGTCCTTGTTCATCCCAGGGAAATTGATCAGGTATTTAAACTATGAATTAGTTTCTCCATAATAGCCAGCTTGATCCTACTTGCAAATCATTTAATTTAAGACCGATGCTAATTTCTGCCTCACTCAGTGATGCCTTGTTCTCAATTCCTGCTTTGTTTCTCAAAGGTGACTTGGTTGATGAAGTTAAATGCCTTTTAACCACTAGAGGGAAACACCAATCTGCTATGAGCAAGGCAATGTCTTCACATGGCAAAGATCTCCCGGAAGCTGCAGATCCTGCAGTTTGTTTTGTGTTGATCTTTTCTTTCTGACTATTGACAGCATTGTAATGAGGAAACAGCAAAAGGTGTATACTGATCGGAAGAATTTAGTGAGGATAATTTCTTTTTTATTGAATAATTTGGGACCTATTCCTTGCTGTGGTTAATTTATTTTTGAAGTAAATAAATATCCTCAGGTCACTAGGGACATGTTTCTATGCAAGCATTTCTTGGCACATTATATCCGGAAAGAAATGTTCTTTAAATGTTGCTCTACTGGATTCGTGCAAAACATATCGAGTGAGTAAACAAGCACTTGCTGAGTGTTACTTCATCCTAATAGGAAAAAAAAAATTCAGACAGATCAGATTCTTTTTGCATGCCAGAGCCACAATGTTAAAGTGTTCTTCACAATGACCTCAGTATTATGCTGGCCCACACATACTTTATTTATTGAATTTATTATTTTTTCAACTTATCTGTATTTATTTTATTATTTATGCACAGTTACTTGATAGGAACCCAGTTGTGGTAGTAGTCTCTTATTACTACAGTTAAGTAACTCCATCTCCTTTTCTTATAGCTTTATGGAGATTTAAAGCAGAAGTTTTGGGACAATGTTGAAGGTTGAGGCTCATGATATTAATGCTGGATAAATGGATTTTAGGAACCTAGTAAAAATACAGAGAATATTCTGTGGCCTAGCATGGCTGTCAAAAGCAAAGATGCTGAAGCAGCTAAAAACAGAGAAACTGGACATGTGGAACATTCAAATATAAGTTGCAAAAACAAATGGTTTTTAATGCATGTTGCATAATGCCTTGTTTTATTGTTTTCAATGTGAAGAAAGAATGCAAGATGCTTATGGACTGTTTTATTCAGTCCCAGCTGGTTTCTATATTAATGAACCCAGAACAATAGTCAGCTAACCTATTAAAGCAGTGCATCAGGCACTATTGTTTTTATCTGAGCACTGTTTTGTCTTGAAGGGTTTCTAGGCAAACTCATCCTCCCATTCAACATAGCTGCAGAGGAGCTTATTTTTCTTTGTAAATTACTCCTACACTTTTGAGCACAGTTAATTGGTGCAGGCATTGGCAATTCACCAAGGTTGGGGTAGTGCACATAACTGAAGCTGGCAATTTCTCTTCTTGGTGACCATGTGATGGAAACCAAGACATGGGGAATGGAGCAGAGATGCAAAAGGAAATGCAACTCTGATGGTCCTGGAAACCCTGTTAAAAACTACATTTCTGCAACTGCATTTCTTATACATTACTTCATGCATTAGACCTGAATATCTATAAATATATTCACATTTTGGTATTTGTCTCACTTATGATTAATTAGAGTCCCAACTAATCTTGGTAGGAAGCAAATTTCCACTGATGATTTCTTCTGTGAATAGGGAAAGGAGGTTTTCAATAGGCAACTATCTTTCTTGTTTAAAAACAGGATGTAGATTTCTGTTGAAAAACATCATGGTTATATTGTGTATGCAGCTGAAATTTCTCCAGTTCAATAGGAGTTAATTCCAAGGTTGGTTCTCTCTCAAAATTTACTCACCTTCTCCCATCACTCCTATAACCTCTTACACATTGATACTGAAAATAGAACATGGAATTATAAAATGTTAGAATTAGAAGATGTTTACCCATTCATCTATCCCTTTCTACGTCTAACCATTATTTTCCTGTACCCTACTCTATGGTAGGCTCTGTTCAGGTAACTTGGGATGCAGTGAAGTATTTTCCCCTGAGACCCGAAAGAGGAGTTCAGGAGTGAGCGAGATGAAGAGCTGGATGAGCTATCTCCTAGGTGTGTGTTCAGCCTATGAGCAGGAACACAATTTGTGGCCATCAATAGAGCTGGAATCAGCATTAGTTTAAGATCCACTGAGTTCACTGAGTATCTGAGTTGTCTGTAGTATTTTTTAAATTATTATTATTTTTATTGTAATAAAACACTTTTAACAGATTTTTAAGTGTGTAATTCACCATTTATTTTTCTGTTTTATTTGAAACCCATGAAATAACTTTTTACACTGTAGAGATCTTTTTCTTTTTAAATGGCATGGATTTAAAGGGATGTTTGCTCCTTCAAAGTTGATATTTCTTTAAACCTGTAGTAATTTCTTTTATGGTGAGCATTGCAGAAACGTCTTTATAGTTTTTCCCAGAGCAATGTTGTACAGGAAAACTGTCTGCAGTGATGTCAATGTTCAGTATGTTTGCTGCCCAATGTAGTAGTCAATAGCTATGTGTGGATATCTAGCACTTGAAATGTGACTAATTGTGACTGAAGAAATTATTTTTTTTCTTTTCCTTAGTTTTAATTAAGATTTAAGTATAATTAGCCACATATGGCTAGTAGCTATCATGTTGGAAAGCATAGATCTAGGGTATATGGTCATTTAAAAAATGCTCCATTTGTGTTTAAAAATGGAATAATTGTTAGATTTGGAGTTACACACATATTTATTAATTAACTTTACTCTCAGTGTGATTTAACTCTTTAGCCTTATAAAATTGTTTTCTGGTTGTCCTATAAATTGCCTGACAGAGTTGAATTTTCATTCTATGTGGTAAACTTTCTATTTCATCTTATAATTATGTCAATTTTTAATTTATATATATTTCAGTTATTATTACATGAATTAATGTTACAATATCTTTTCTTCTACTGACTCAAGTTTTATCATTACATACTTATCCTCCTTGGAATTAATAATGCTTTTTTCCTTAAAGTATATTTATATGATAATATAGTAAAATTATTTTTCTTGTGAGTTTTTCTTTTAAATCTACTTTCATCACTTTACATTCTACCATCCCATATTCATTTGTCTTGGGTGTGTCTCTTTTATTCAAGCCCTTTTATTTATTGCAGTCTTGGTATGTGTGAATTCATTTCTATTTTCTATTTGAGCTGCTTTTTCTATTGTATTTCTGCTGTTCTTCCTCTTTACAGGTAAACTGAATTTTTAGTCACCTTACTCATACACTGGTGTAGAATTACATGCACTGTTTTTCTAGGATAATTACCTGAAAAATATTAATACACAAATCCTACTTGAATCAGACTTAAAGTAAATCAATGACATGTCCTTCCTCTTGAATGATTCAAAGACATGAAAGGACTTCTCTCGTATTAGGTATATTTTTATCTTACACTGTAATTCAGAATAGTAGTTTTATCCATGTTTTAACATCACAAAGTACATATTATCCTTATTATACATATTAATGATAGTTGTTTTGATGCTCCAATTTATTTGCTTAACATGTCTTTCTACCCTTAGACATTCCTTCCACTATTATTTGAAATAGCTTTTATTGATCATATGGTGGTGATAAAAATACCAACTGTTTTTGAAATTATATACTTAGCCACTTATCCTTTAATGTTAATAAAAAATAGTTGGTTGATGGTCATTTCCTCTCAACACTTTGAAAATAATTTTCATTGTCATCGAAGGGAACTTTTTTCTTCTTATTAGAAGTTTTAAGCTCTTCCTTTTGTCTGTGGTGTCCCATAGTAAGTATTACTATGATAGGTTTCATTATAAGTTTCTATTTTTCCCTATTCTTCTTAACTTTCATACTTTTATATGTCCTGACTCTAAGTATTCATCTTTCACCAAGTGTTAAAAGCTTGAGGTATTATCACATTAAGTGTATAGTTGTCCCTTGGTATCTCTGAGGAATTGGTTCCAGGACTCCTCCTCCCCCAAAAGATAACAAAATTCACAGATTTTCAAGTCCCTTATAGAAAATAGCGTAATATTTGAATATAATCTATGAACATCTCCCTGTATACTTTAAATTATCTCTAGTTTACTTATAATACCCAATAAAGTGTAAATGCTATGTAAATAGTTGTTATATTGTATTGTTTAGGGAATAATAATAATAAGAAAAGTGTGTAGGTGTTTAGTAAAAATGCATTTATCATAGGCTTAACCACATAGTGCACATCAATGTAACTTTTTTCCCCAAACTTTTTTTTTTTAAATATATCTTTATTGATTTCAGAGAGAGGAAGGGACAGGGAGAGAGAGAGATAAACATCAATGATGAGAGAGTCATTGATCGGCTGCAGCCCGCAACCAGGGCATGTGCCCTGACCGGGAATCGAACCCTGATTACCTGGATCCTAGGTTGATGCTCAACTGCTGAGCCACGACCTGCTGGGCTCCCCAAACATTTTTGATCTGTGATTGGTTGAATCCATGAATGTAGAACCCAGAGCTATGGAAAGCTGAACATACAGCCCCTTTATTTTTCTACTCAATTATTTTTAATTCCTATTTGATTTTTGTTACATCTCATTTTATCCTATTCATTTATTAATGCCTTTTTTTTACCTCTTAGTCTTTCTATGTTGTACCTGTTGATCTCTTCAGGTCTCATTTCCAGAGCACAAATTATCTTTATCTTTAGTTTAAATATTTATCTGATCCACTAAATTTTACTACACATATATTTAATTTATAGCATATATATTTAGTTCTTTTGAAATGTCCCTACTTTGTTTGTTTTAGTGGTATCTGTTGTCCTGCTCATTTGAAATGTATTTTTTGTTAAACATATTAAATATATGATTTTATATTCAAGATCCAGGAATTCTAATATCTGCAGTCATGAGGCGCGGACATGTGCTTTTATTCAATTGTTTTTCCAAATTCTTCTTTACGGTGACTTGTTTGCTAAGGTATTTTGTAATTTTGGATTGTGAATTCAAGTTCAGTCAAGTTCATTTTTGGGAATATTAAGGCTTGTTTTGAGGGTATATCCCTTCAAGAAAAATTTGAGTTTCTTTCATATGGTAAACAAAAACTCTACCAATCCAAGATCAATTAATTTAATTTAATGTTCCCCTTGAGGTGTTGAAGACCAATGTTATGGTAGAATATATTAGAAGTTAGTATCTGTTAGAAAGCAAGCCTGGGGTAATAAATTTTCACAGGAGGCTTTCTCAGATAGAGAAAATAAATTTCCCTTTTCCGATGAATGATACTTTATTCAATATTCTCTTTTCCTAAGGTGTATCGTTTTAAAGAATCCTGGCTTTATGCAGAAGTATCTGTCACAACTCCTCAAATTATGGGGATCAAGGGTTTATCTCTTGACCCCAAGCAGCCATGAAAGTCAAAGCTCTAAATTTCTGATATCAGCAGGCACCACAGGTCACTGTGACTTGTCAGACTGTTTATTACTCTGCTGTGAAGTTTATATTTTTAATTCCTGTGGATTTTTCTTTCTGTTTTGTGAGCACAAGTATCCATTTGCAATAATATTTTGTAATGCTTTATTTAGAGTTTCTAAGTGTTCTGATGCAGGATGTTTTTATAGCATATCTAACCTAGCTTGCACACTTTGTTGTATTCTTTCAAATGCATTACCTAAGATAATACTATTATTTTATTATATGTTAAACAATGAGCTATTTTTTATTTTGATTTGTGTTGATGGAATTGTGCCACATCAATTTCTACTATGATTTAGTTGTTAAGTTATAATGTCTGTCAGAGACAAATAAGACTATAAATCATCATAGTGCTACTGAATATAACTGGTTAATTATAATAAAGCTTATTTTCTTAAAATTGACACTATGTATTTCAAAATAGACCTACAATGAAATATCACAGCAAATTATCTATCCCTGGTGTTACAGTGAGACTTAATCTTTGTTGAGTGAGATTTTGCATGTATGATGCTATAGGGCAGGTATGTAAAGAGGTTTACATACTTGTTTTAATTCTGGTGACTAGTCATAGTGCCAGGACTTATTGTTTGTGCAGGGTTCTGAGGGGAGTCTAGGCTGAGGAAAAAAGAGGACTTTGGTCATAGATACAGAAAAGAGGAATGGTGGCTTGAATGCTACAACTTTGCCGGCCGTAGTCCTAGGAACTGCCTTGTCCACCTCATGAATAGACCTAATTCTTCTACATCTTCTACATGCCAAGTTGAAAACTGTGAGTCAGGCTGGTTCTCCATATAAAAAGATAGCAAGTTGTACTTATTCCTGTGCTGAAACCACTCTACCCCTTCCAAATATTTATATAAGGCATCGAACAAGACCAAGCACCCAAGGAACTTGTTTGTTAGTAATGCAATTGGAAGTGCGTTGAATCGACTAGTACTGTCCACTAGGTAGTGATCTCAATTTAATTCAGGGAAAAAGCACTTGTTTTCTCTGACTATTCCTGTACCTTCCCAAACCCCAAAGAGAAAACCAAATTTAATGTTTGTGATTAATATTAATGAGCACTAGGCTATAATTTTACAAGGTTGGCTATAACATGGTTTCTTTTTAAAAAGGTGAAACTACTAAAGTAAATTAAATCAATATTGATCTTAAGTAGAAACTAAATTGAAGCGTATATGCTATTGGGAAAATAATTAAAAATCAGATTAATTTTTATGCCTTTGGAAGAGACATAAATCTCTTGCACTGGTCTAGCTGCTGTGAGACAATGACATGTGGGAAGATATAAATCAAGAGGGAACAGCACTAGAAAGTGTAATTTTATTTAATGTAACAGAAACAAAAAATGATGATTATTGATTCTGGCAAATTACATAGCCTCATACAGACTATTACATGTGAATATCTTAAATTTTATGCTAGAGGAGAAAGAGTCAGTTCATTTATTCAAAAATTATTTAGTACGTATAATACAGCAGGCACTGTGCCAGGCACTAGAAACATATATATGATTAAAAACCAATTTTAGCCTAAAACAGTTTATAGATTAGCAGATGAGACAGATGGGGGAAATTATTCTTAAAGCAAAGTAATGATGAAAGTATGGAGGTCGCTTTACAAATTGAAGATTGCTCAGGTAAGCCTGGGGAAACCGGAGAAACTTTCAGAGCAGAAGCTTTGAGCCAAGGACACATAGAATTAAAAAGTAACTCAATTTAAATCGATTAAAAAGAAAGAAATAGAAAAGGTTCAACATTATATAAACGACTAGTAGGGAAATGAAATCAGAAGTGTCTTCTTTCATACATTTGAGGGTGGGAGTGGATGAGGGGAGACACAAGCAGATGTCAGCCTCGGAGAAGGGGAAATGGAGAGGGGGAGAAGTCCTGAGACAAGGCTTGCGGCCGGGGGTGGACCTGGGCCGCTCCTCTGCCTCCAGCGCCAGAGCAGCTGTCAGTGTCAGCCCTTTGGCCCCTGCGCCTGTGCGGGGTTAGTGCTTGCACCATCCCCTTTCCCATTGAGGAGCAGTCTTGGATCTCTTCCTTCTTTCTGTGTGACAAACAGAACATCTCTCCTGCTCAACTATGAAGTGAATAATATTCAGAATCCTTAGGTTTGCTCTGGAGGCTGGCCATCATCTGGCACAGGGCCCTCTCTTCCCCCCTCTCTGAAGCGCTGCCCCCGAGGAATGGGTCTCTTCAAGGTCCTCTCTGCATGTTTTGGCTTATTGAGGGCTTATGTCAAGGTCCTGCCTGGGAAGTCGTTTTGAGGACTTTGCTATTCTCAGTACCCACGTGTTAGGATTTTTCTGATGGCTCTAGACCGGTAATTCAGACTATTTTACTAATGAGGACTTTTACAAGAGTGCATGGGCACGTAAAGGAGACAGGGAGGAACACCTGCAGATTCGGAACCGGAATTCATTGATACCTGAGACTTCGGAGATGTAACAGCAGCAACTCCTAGCCTGGAAGGAGCTCATAAAACAATGCAGCGGCTTTAGTGTTCGGCTCCCCGGGAAGCGGGTATCCCTAATTAAAGCTCCACTGTTGTCCTACCTCTGCTTCTTTTTTACTCTTTTTTTCAACATCATTCCTCTCATCCCTGGATTTTATGACTCACTATTTCTTCTTTTATGTACCTTTTCTATTTTGTGGCACTGTTTTATAATCTGACTCTCTCTATATATATCACAATAAAGCTCCCTGAGAGAGATTTGATTGAATTCATAAATCACCATCAATAATATGGTAATTGGGGGTACCGTCCTAGGCCCTGTAAGACTTTGAATCAAGTACCTAGCTTTTCTTTTTAATTTTTTTTACTTATTTATTTTTTGCATCACCATTTTTCCCTTCTATGCCTTTTTCTACCTCCACCCACCCACCTTCCTCCCCACCCCTGTAATCTAGTTTTTAAAATATCCATGATCAAGGTAATGAATTTGTGATAATGAGTGAAATGACTGATATAAGAAAATATCTACCATAAGGAGGGATGTTGGGAATTGAAAGCATTCGGACTTTTCTCTACATTCCAAAACAGTTACTATATATATTACTTATTAGACAAATGAATAACAATTTGTTTTATGATTTCAACTCTTCATTCTGGATAAATTTTTTATTATTACTTCATTTTAGGTCTGTCTCTCAAATCAGAAAATGGGATCCTTGAAGGAAGGGAATTTTAAAATTATATATATATGCTTTTTGAATTAAATTTTTAAGTCAACATGTTGTATATTAGATTCCAGAACTTAATTCATCTTATACTTAGAAATTTATACCTTTTGATCAACATCTCCCCACTTTCCCCATCTTTCAGCTCCTGACAACCAACCCTGTTTCTACTCTATTTCTATTTGTTCAGCATCTTTATATTGCACATATAAATGAGATCATACAGTGTTTGTCTTTCTCTGACTTATTTCACTCAGCATAATGCCCTCAAGGTCCATTCGTGTTGTCCCAAAAGGCAGGATTTACTTCTTCTTTATGGTTGAATAATATTTCATCTTATACATATACCACTTTTTTTTTATTCATTTATCGATTGATGGACACTTACGTTGTTTCTATGTCTTAGCTACTGTGAAGAATGTTGTCATGAACATGGAGGCACAGGAATCTCTTTGAGATAGTGATTTTGATTCCTTTAGATATACACCCAGAAGTGAAATTGCTGGATTATATGGTAATTCTATTTAAAAAATTTTAAAGGAACCCCCATACTGTTTTCCATAGTGGCTGTACAAAGTTACATTCCCACTAACAGTGCACAAGGATTCCTGTTTCTCCACAGTCTCACCAACAGTTGTCTCTCATCTATTTGATAATACACACCCATTGTAACAGGTGTGAGATGATATCATTATAGTTTTGATTTGCATTTCCCTGATAATTAGTGATGTTAAGCATCTTTACATATACCTGTTGGCCATATGCATGTCTACTCCATTCTACTGAAATGTCTATTAAAATCCTCTATCTACTTTTAAATCAGATTGAGTGTTTTTTGCTATTGTGTTGTGTGCCTTTCTTATATATTTTGGATATTAACTACTTATCAAATAGATGGTTTGCAATTATTTTCTACCATTCCGTAGGTTGTCAATTGCTCACATTGCCTTTATATAGTAACTTACATCATAGATGTTTAATAAATGTTTCTTGATTTTAAAATGCAACTCAACCTATTTTTCTAGAATATTTATAAAGTGATTAGTTATCCATGTATGTTATTTCCTTTGTTTTCCACAGTAACAGGTTACTCAAAATAGAAATCACTATTATCACCATATTGATAGTGATAATGATAACCAAGATTTATAAAACACTTCCTATTTTGTAACACACTTCATTAAGTCTTTCCAAACAATTTTATTTTAATTTTCACAGAAACTTTATGACTATCAAAAACTATGAAGGGTTTGAGATTTTTTTCTACTTACAAGCTAACAAGTTAGCCTTCCATATTTAATGGATACTGGCCATAAATACGACATTCTCAGAGACAAAGGACAGTATATTAGTCAAAACAATAGCAGTTGCCAAAGTAACATCAGTGTGCCAATTGCTTGAGCCCAGTCTTTTACAGGCAATGCAACAAGGGCCAGGTAAGATCTACACACTCACTGGTTTGCATTACAGGGGGAAGAAAAGAAAAAACAAACAAAAAGACAAACCAAATTACAGAAACAACAAACTTTTATTATTAAGAAGTCACTAGCAAAACTGTCCAACCTTTGCTCCAGAGGGAGACATTATCTTTATTATTCTGCAGAGCAAACAAATCTTCCCTTTTGCCCACAGAGAAGCACTACCTTTTAACTTCCAGTGCTGTTAGCTACATGGTGTACAAACAGTCACGAAAAGGAATCCAGAGCAACAGCCGCCAGTGCTTTTGCTCAAAAGATGGAGAGCAGTATGAGAAGCCCACGGAGAATTAGTTCCCAAAACGAGATACATAATTTTAAGCCCGGTATTGAGGTAAAGAAACTATACTTTAGAAAATTTAAACAAGTCCCATATCAAATAATCTGTAAATAGCAAAGACATAACGTGACCTCATGTCCGGTGACGCCAGGCCTTCTCAGGTGATCATGCTCCTCGCTCCTCACTGCTCATTGCTAATGAAGATGCTAGTAGCCTGGCCCTAGTCTCCTTTTCAATTACGTAGTATATATTCAGGAGTCAGAAATTGTTTCTACATTAGCTATAGTCCCAGCCATCAAGAATTTACTGCTTTTGATTGTTTGGGCTGTTTCTAAGTGCCAGTGTTGTACCTTGAACAGATGAGTAACATCATTTCATACAGCCAACAAAAACAGAGACCTAAATAAACTTTCTTGTGTCCATGTAACAATAAAGAATTTGGCCTTTGTTGTTAAAAGCACATTGATTTTCTTGAGATCACTTTTCGTAAAGCAGACATTGACTTTATTCCAATTAGAACTGAAGGTTACAAGTGTTAATCCATCGATGTCACAAGACCCAGGGTTCGCACTGGGGAGGACTTTTGACACATGTATTTGTAGTAATTTTTCATGTAAAATATAGCAGAGTGTTTTTGGAGAGAAAAATGTGCCTGGATTATTTCAGCAACATAATTGAGTGTTTTTATGTGTGTCATGGCATTTCTTAAAACTTTGGCTGGGATGGTGGCATTTCACATCACAGAAAAGGAAATAAAGCTGTATTGTAGTTTGCTTACAGCAGTACCTAGAAAAAAATGAAATTTCAAAGGAGCAAGAGTTTTCCTTGTGGTAAGCAGGAGTCTGGGTAGCATTTTCATTTCCTGTCTCTTTGACTTCCAGTGCCCCCTTCAAAAAGTTCTGAATACAGAAAGCAGAACTTGCCTCCAGCACAAAACCAGAGCCCACTTTTATTACTGTTGTTGTTTCAGGGCTCCTGGATCTCATGCTGAACCTTAAAATCCTACTCGCAGCTCAGCTGCCAGCACGCCATGAGCTGAGCAGTGAAAAGTGGAAGAAATAACAGGCTTCACCACGCAATCAGTAGCTCCCCACTGAAACCATATGTCATGCCTAGAATCCAGGAGACTTGAACAGTCTTGAAAAACTGCAATGCCACTAGTGCTCCTACTGGGAATTAGTGACAGGCAAGTGCCTGTCAGAGGGGTTAGAAAAAGAGAAAGAACTGAGCAAGGGAACAACGGTCATTGGCTAAGGGAAGTGGTCAAAATAATTGTCCTCTATGGATCCCATCATTAAGTGATTATAGCTTCTATCTGTGAAATGCCTCTTGACCCCAGCAATCAGATGCTAAGTGCCTAGTGCTAAAGAAGTGACAAACACCCTTTCTAATAGTGTAGCTACATGTCATAGTAACAATCAAATAATTATCATAACCACTATAATGAAATTCCTCCTGTCTCATCAACTTTTCTTTTTAAAAGATAATGTATCATTGTGATTAAGTGCAAAGGCTTTGAAATCAAGGCCAATCAAATCCTCACTCTGTTCCTTTTAGTTATGCAATCTTGGAAAAATGTTTTATTTCTCCAAGTCACAGTTTCTCAGCTGCAAAATGGGAATAATCATACTTACCCAAAGTATGTACAACTTTATACTGAGTCAGGCATACAGAAATATTAAATAAATGATGTTATTAATAATTATAGGAAAAAGCACAACTATTATTTGTAAAGTTGCCTATGGTTGATAATATTTCACTTTGGGGATAAGATTAAAATAAAACCAAAATGTGTAAATTTTGGTTAAAATACTAAATTTTTTGATTTTACATTTATCAGTATATAGAGTTTACTGATTTTTGTGTTTTATAGAAATATATATGAAGCAAGCAAATATTCATAATACACACCTACACATACATTTAGATTCTCATGAAACTGTGAAACTACACACAGGCAATTTAAACCTGTAATTGGATTGTGTTTAAAAGAGTTATTTTAAAAAATCCATTATTGGGACCTTAGAACCCATTTTCTCTTTGAAATAATGCTATAAATTGTAGTGAAACTCCCTAACCAGCTCTGAAAAGTCTTTTAACCTATCATGTTCCTAAAATATTGTGTTAGCTGAACCATGCTGAATATATCTGACCATTATATAACAATTTTTGATAGTAAAATTACTCCTAATACCCTACTTTAGACATTAAAACATATATATATTTGTTTTGACCATGGATATGATTCCCATAGCTGAGAGTCACTATTTGGGAACTGAAGTAAATTATTGTATTATATTATTGTATTTTTGATAGATTGCTTATTGTATTATTTTTAATTTTTATTGCTGAAAGTATTACAAAGGTCCTTTTTTCCTCCATTGATCCCCTCCCCCTCCCCCAGGCCTTCACTACACTATTTTCTGTGTCTATGGGTTATGCATATATGCATATAAGCTTAACTCTCCCCACCCCTCACCCATTCCCCCCTCCCCACCTTCCCTCTGAGATCCCTCAGTCTGTTCCATGCTTCTATGTCTCTGGATCTATTTTGTTCATTGGTTTATTTTGTTCATTAGATTCCACATATGAGTAAGATCGTGTGATACTTGTCTTTCTCTGACTGGTTTATTTCACTTAGCATAATACTTATGGTACATATTATGTCTATTATATATTAATTTCTTGATTACTTACACATTTAAATTTATATAAAAAAGACAACAGAATGTAGTCCCCTCTGTGAGTTAACCTTCAGAGCTTCATAGCTAGGCAACATCATTTCTGCCAGTCATTCATAAGAATGTGGTAAAGATTCACTTGAAAAAATCATGTCAAACCAAATGCAGTCCTGTTTTATGTATGGTTGCTTGGTGCACAGAGGAATGACATGAGTATTATGTTATTTTAGGAAATATTTGGAGGCAGGATTCTAGCCCATCTTTGTGGATAAGATAGCAAAGGGTGACCTGGAAGAGAGACCTATGATGTGAATTTACAGAAGTGCGAACAACCGGTTTAATAAGTGGTAATTAGCAGTTTGGTTTCTGTCTAAAGAGAAGGCGCTAGTAGTGTTCCATTTCCCAATCCTTTTCATGAGTTGTGTCGATGACTTGGGTGAAACACGTAGTACCTACTTTGCAGAGAAAGTTAAAAGATGTCTGACAAAATTCACATTCCAAACTCTCTTGGAAATAAATTTTAAAAAGGGTTGACTTTAATTAGAATAAATGAAAATTTCTTCATGTAGATTCAGTAAACTCTTTGTTCAAATTATAAACTGGGAGTAATCCAGCTTGGTGGCATTACAGGTGAAAAAGTATGATGATTTTAGTTGATCAATTAATGGATGATCAATATTATTCCAGACTTGGCTGGACCCTTCTCCTCTACACCTAGAGCACCCTGACAGGTATCTATAGTAGTTGCTGTATGTCTTATTGGACCACAAGCTATTTGAGGAAGAGACTATGTTTTATTTAGTTTTGTAACCACAGCACTTAGTCCAGTACATGGTAGATTCTCGATAAATATCTGTAATGAATGAGCTGAATTTATGATGTGGCTAACAAAAAGGTAAGCACATTCCTAGGCCACTTTAATAGATTTATAATGCCCTTATCATGAAAAATTATGATCCAATAAATTTACCAAGCTGTTTCTAGATTTAGTTTGAGCAAAATATTTAAAAATAGAATTCACCAAATACACATGTAAAGTTCAAAGATTAGCATGGCAAAGTGGCTAAAATTATAATTTATGAGAAAGAAAGAAATAAAAGTACGCCGATAAGAAAAGTGTTTTCAAATATTTTAAGGATTCTCTTATAGACAGACAGATTTATGCTGTCTCCAGAGGCCAGAATAGCACAATGAGCACCCGAATGATCTACTGCGGCTTCACCAGGGCAATTGAAACTGAACGCAAGGGTCTACAAATAAAATGTGCTGCCTCAGAGGTAGCCCATCCTTGTTTATTGGAAGTATTTAAGCAGGTAACATCTGTCAGGACTCAGCAGAGGGAATTTCCCCCCGTATGGACGAATCTTTTTTCAGTGTGTAAAGTATGTAAAGTCTTTTTTCAGCTCTAGCTACCTGTTCTTTTGTCGGCAGTTGCTCTCAGCAAGAGCCATGCCTTCTCCAGGATGCTACATGTGCAGCACCCGTTGGCTGAATTAAAGAAACGGAGCGCCTTCAGAAAGAACCAGTGTCAGCGAAGGATGCCAAGCGCGTTACATATGGTCTGGATGGTTGACTCGTCCCCTGCTGCTCCTGCTCCCGCCCCTCCCCACCTGTTCCTCCCCCTTTTGTTGCTGTTGAGTGTTGTTATGGTTGTCCTCCTGGCTGTCACTGCTCTTCTCCTCCTTTGTCTTCCTTTCCATCTTCTTCCTCCCCCTCCCTTCTAATTTTTCCTTTTAATCTTCCCCCCTCTTTACTTCTCCCTCCTCTTATTCTTGGTAAATATCAGTTGTAAAGAAAAAGGAAATCCACTGTCTCCTTCTACAGAGATAATTTTAAATATTAGTTTTATTAGATCATATTTTATGTTATTTTCCATCAACATTCATAACTTGTGATATAAGCTAGTTAAATGTTGAATGCATCAAAGCTTTCATGTTGGAAGTGTTGATATTCCAAAGAGAAAAAAAAAACAAAAACACCATTTGGGGGTAGTGATGCACACCTATAAACACCCAGGGTACTAAACAAAATATTCATAATACAAGAAAAAGAAATGATCAGTTGTGATATGCATATAATGTGTGCTCCTAAAATATATTAAAATGTTACTGATGAAATTGTGAGAGCACCGAAATCTGTGTGAAGGAAACTGCCAGATTAGATGTTCCTGATTCATTCATAGGGCTATAAAATGATATAATAGGATATTTTCATTTCTTTCAAAACTATAGATCTCAAGAAGGTTTATAGCTAGGCTAATGTAGCAGTCAACAGACACATGTGGTTATTGAACTCTTGGAATGTAGCTACGTGAGTTGTGATGTATTCTCAGGGTAAAATATGGAGTTTTCAAGAGTAGGTGTTAAAAAAAGACTATAAACTATCTCACTAATACTTTAAAATATTCATTATATGTTGAAATGATTCTTTGGATCTATTAGGTTAAGAAATATATATTATTAAAATTATTTTCATCTTTTTATTTTCACTTTCCTTAATGTGGCTACTAAAATTTTTAAAGTTATATGTTTGGTTAGGATTTGTAGCTCACATTATATTTCTGTTGTATAAGCCTGATTAATAATGTACTGAAATAAAACTTGCACAGAATCTTAGTTTGGGAACTGGACAGAAACTTAGTTTGATCACTAATAATGAGCATTCAAGATTTTAAACCTCTAACAGGGTTCTTTTGAGGACACATTATATGCCCAAATCTTTCATGCATGTAAACATGGCCTCTCACTCCTCATAAATTATATATATATTGTTCAATCATGTCTAAGTACTTTGTTGGTTGCAGTAATTTCAATTTGTACTCTCTTAGAATCTGAAATGCAGTAGTGAGCTCACCATTTCGTGAGAACAGAGTAAATAAACTATTCTCATTTTCTTCCTCTACATAGAATATTTCAATATCAGCATTTCCGAAGGGAGTCACAAACATAACAAGTATCAGCTCCAATTCAAGAGGCCTTGTTCTGTTTATTATCAACTCTCTTTTCCTAAATTGTCCTCCAAACAGAAACAACAGCAGAAATGCCTACTGGCACCAGGAATTTTCCACTCAGCCATTGGCAATCAGGTCCTACAAAAGAGGATGACATTAAACAGAAACTGCCAAAAGCAAGTATCTAAGCTATGCTGACAATTCCTACCAAGCAGAGCCTAAACATTTTAGAATGGTGGTTACAATTCTATGCGCTCTTATCTTCAGTTTTTATTTCCCTATTCCCCTCCCAAAGTGTTTTTTCAAAGCTTGAGTACAAACTGTAAATATTTCATGATATTTGATTTCATCTAAAGTACATGGAAACAAAAGTTTGAATGAGATCCTAAGGGCCTAGGTTTGTTTTTTTTAATAGCTATAGTAAAACAATAATAGAGCCATTCTGCCACCTTAGGAAACAGCCTAGAGGAAAAAGGAGTGGGAAGATCATTTTACTGCTTATACACCCGGCCCAAAAGGGATGGTAATTTCATAAATTATTCTGTGGGTATAGTTGATGTAATTCTTCAGAGTTTGATATTCTAGGGAGTCTACAGTTGTATACACGAAGGAATTTGAGAGTTGAAACAAATACCTGAATATTTTAGGCCTCTTGGAAGATTATGCTAAATTCTAGAAAATATATCTATATTTTTGTAATTAGAATAACCACATTGTACATGAAATTTTCAAATGAAATTTTCTGCATAAAAGAAAAATTATTCATTTTGTTTGGTTTATATACAGTTATAAGAAACTGCCTCCAGCATATTAACTTCTGCTAAAAATAATAATTGGTCATAGTAAATAGTAGCCCCCAAGCCCTGCAAATCATTATTTAACCAAATCATTTTATTATTTGTGACTTATCTCCTTTCAAAAAAGAGGCCAGTAGTTGTTTGATACATTTTTTTTCTATATTTGTGTGCATGGATAAAGTCTTTTCAACTTGTTTAAAAATGTAAAAAATACTATTTGATACAATTTAAAAACTTGATCCATGTTGTTTTTAAAGGGGTTTAATTTATTCTCCAGTATTTCCCAGATAGGCTGGGGAAAGTAGACATGTTTCAAATCCGATGTACTGTTCTGCTCATTCTATTGTATAAATTTGCAAAAAAGATAAGTGATATCTCTTTTTAGAGAGAAAATATTTAAACAAAATGGCCTATATGTTGTTGTTTTTTTGTTTTTTAAATATATCTTTATTGATTTCAGAGAGAGGAAAGGAGAGAGAGAGAGGGAGATAGAAACATCAATGATGAGAGAGTCATTGATCGGCTGCAGCCCACAACACGAGCATGTGCCCTGATCGGGAATCGAACCCCGATCGCCTGGATCCTAGGTCGACACTCAACCACTGAGCCACGCCCGGCCAGGCAAAATGGCCTATATGTTACTGAAAAATTAATACAGTCCTACCAGTAAATTATTTTGCTTTTCTAGAAACTATCTTGCTGTAAGGTATATTTAAGGGGAGAGGACAATTTAAAGTCACAGAAGATCTTTACTGAAACACACACCAAAGTGAAAATTATTTATCTTAAGTAGTAGAAATTATGCTATCGGGCTAGATAAAGTTGTCTTCTCTTGAAATGGAGATAGCTCCAGACTCTCTCAAGATTGGGTAAAATCAGACAACTACTTTCTGGCCACTGAAATGTAAGTGGAAATGACATATGGCATTTCTAGACTGGGCTCCTTAAAGTCCTCATACAGTCCCCAGTTTGGTCTCTTTCCCCACATCTCCTAACAGCAAAATTGACAGGGAGATTAGGAGGCCTTACTGGATAGCAGACTCACTCTATATGGAAGGAAACCCTGCCTCTGAATCACTGTGTTTTAACCTTGTTGCCAGATACTATATTTGGACTGAGATATGAGTACGAAAAAAAACTTTAAGGCGTTCTTTGTTATAGTATTTAGCCTATGTCAACCAATATACTTTGTTTACAGAAAATATACTGATTTTATATTAAGATTCTTTGCAACCTGGAAGCCACAGCTGTCAAGTAATCACATTAAGTGCCACAATGACTATATTGAGTAGCTGAGACGTGTTTGTTTGTTTTCTATTTCTATTTACTTTCTCTCCATCTGAAACAATAGTAATATTTTCCACATCTTAGATTTTTTTGACAGTGGATGACACATGCAAAAGATTGACATTGGATCCCTATCTTACATCATACACAAAATCAACTCAAAATACGTTAAACCTTGAATGTAAGACCTGAAACTGTAATACTCCTAGAAAAAAAAACAGAGGTAAGCTCCTTGATGTTGGTGTTGGCAATTATCTTTTCGATTTGACACTAAAAGCCATCAGAGTATGTTCAGCAGGGAAGGTTTAGGTTTGTATGTCAAAAATGTCACTCTGAAAAGAAACCACTCCAGTTCCTTTGTGATAGACAAACTGGACAGGAACCAAAAAGGGTGCAGGGAGACAAATTAGGAAGAAATTGCAATAGCATGAATGACAAAGAATCGTAAGAAACTGGAAGCTGTGGAGAGAAGCGCTCAGATTTGATGGATTGTTGGCCTGATATCGGATTTGTGATGAAATTATGATCCTTTGGCTTTTGAAAGATGTTGCACTATTGCTTTCTAATATTCAGTGTTGCTGGTGGGAAGCTGCTCTTATCCATAGTCCCTAATCTTTGAATAATTTTGGATATTTTGTTTATATTTTTGGGCATTCTCTTTGTTCTAATGCTTTGAAATATCATAAAGTATATTTTGGTGTGTGATTGTGTGTGTGTTTCATTCATTATACTTAGCATTTGATGGAACCTTTCAATCTGGAAACTTGTGTAACCTTATGTTATGAGAAATAGTCTCTGCTGATTAATTACTTCAAAGATAGTGAAATTCTATTGTCTACCAATATCTTCCCTCATTTTCTCTTTGTTTTTAGGTATATGTAGCTTTAAATTTTTTTATTTATTCTCTTTTTACTAAGGCCTTGAGAAGAAAGGCGTTTACAGCATGTGGACAATTCAACATGCTTAATAGAAAGTCTCATGATATTGATTTTACTGCTCTCTGCTTCTTGCTGGCATTGCTTCCAGCAGTCTTCAAGAGGTTATTTTGGTTTTATATGGCATTATTACTTTATAGGACATGGTATTAAAAAGCCACATGCAAAAGCATTGCAGAGCATTTTCACACCGCAATAAAGAGTTTACAGAATGTAAAACAAACACTAACAAATGACAAAAAAACATAAGATGGAGGAGGAAATTTATGACTCATCATTTATCAAAGATCTGCTGACCTCCTATTATTAAATTCCCCCCTTACCAACAATTGGCTTCCTTCAGGATAGAAAACATGGCCATTGAAAGTGCCCAAATCTTCCATCATATTTCCACCATCTGGAAAGAGGGCACCAGAATTTGTGACAAAGGCCCTACCCTAGGCAGAAATCTAGAGGGCGTGTGGGAGAAGCTCTCATGCCCTGTGTGTGGCACAAGCCTTACGGGAAGAATGCGGTGGTTACAAAGAGCTCTGTGGTTTTAACAGTCCCTCCTCTGCAATTTTAATTCCCTCTCCCTCTGAAAAGGGGCTTCCTGCTGCTGCTTGCTGTCTTCAGCAGTGGCTCCTCCTGTCTGCACGTACCTGATTGCAGTCCTTTCTTTTTCCTGAATAAATTCTTTTTGGTAATAAAATAACAGTCAACTTTTGTTTATGATTGACAAGGATACACTTAATACTTTCTTTAGACCCAAGTTCAAAAATCAAAGAAAGAATGTTATTAACTAATTTAAAGTCAGATGATCCTACTGAAGAATTGACTTTATGCGGGTTGAAGCATATAAGCCAGTGATTACATTTGGAGTGCTAGAAGGAAGCAGTAGTCAGATAAAATGTTATGCTTTTTCTAAAAAATGCAGACATGCTGAATAAATAAAATAAAAGAGAATATTTTCAGATTAACTGACTGATAGTTTCAATCTAAGTATTTAACTCGCATATACTATAATTGAAGAAGATCAACAGTGCCATGAATAATGTTTTAATTTACCAAAATCAATAAAAAAATTCCTTGTGAATTTTTTATTTAAATTAAACTTAATCATTTATAAATCTTTATTTAAAAAGTATTCTTAGTGATTTAAAGTGTGATATTAAACATTTATTATTTTACTAATATATTCAAGGAACAGTAAAGTGTTTTGTTCCTTCCTTAAAATTCACTGATTTTTGTATCTGATTTTTAAATATTACCTGCTTATTGTTTTTCAAAATATGTCACCGCTTTATGCTTCAGTGACTCAGTGGATATTTTCAAGTTTTACTTGACTATAAGCTAAGAAATTAGAGAAAATGTTAATAGAACAATGTTTAAAAATAAGTTTAACTTCTGAATTAAGAACATATAAGTCTTTTTAAAAAAAATATGTTTTTATTGATTTCAAAGAGAGGAAGGAAGAGGGAGAGAGAGATAGAAACATCAGTGATGAGAGAGAGTCATTAATCAGCTGCCTTCTGCTGGACATCGAGCCTGCAACCTTGGCATGTGCCCTGACCAGGAATCGAACCTTGATCTCCTGGGTCACAGGTCTATGCTAAACCACTGGGCTATGCTGGCTGGGCAGGACATATAAATCTTTTATAAAATAGTACCTCAAAAGCATTTTATGAAGGGGCTATTATTTTGTTAAATTCCCTTTTCTGTTGGCATTGTATTTAAGATAAGTAATGAATATAAATTAAATGACTTATATGAAGTCAGGTAATTTATTTTTATAAATGATGATATCAACTATTGACAAGTATACAGAATTTTGCTTTGATATTTGAAAAAAACCTTTTAAAAAACTGATTATAAATTTTATTTTTATTTGTTTTACACTTTGTTTTTATTTTTTTGCAACACCACTTTGTAATTACTTTTCCTTGAATTATATAATAGATTGGTATCACTGATGAACACATGTTTACTACAACTTGGTTTGGGCAACAAGGATTGAGGAGTTACTTGCCAGGGTATAATAGACTTGTCATGTTGACTAATGCAAAATGATATGTGATTGGATTTCTGGGGCCATAAATTTCTAGTAGTGATTTAGACAATTGGACAGCAGCATCAAAGTGAAATGCACTCATTGTCCATCTAAAACTGGTTTAATGTACTTCCTTGATGCCTATAAATAAATTTATATTTCCTAGAATATATATGAGTATTCTTGAAAGAATAAATTATTTTTTAAAAATAAATCTTCAGCTATAGTTCCATTTTTTTGAAGTCAAGCTTCTATTAAATGCAGACTTTATTTCCAGTCTGTGTGATATGCAGCGTTTCGTTATATACTTTTCTGAGCTGAGAATCCCCATAAATACCTGTCTTCTAATGTTGGCAATGCAATTAATTGAAATGGTATATATAGAGCAGGTATATAGGATATATTCAATAAATTTATACTTGAAAATTTTATATGGAACCACAAAAGAATAGTCACAGCAATCCTGAGAAAGAAGAACAAAGTTGGAAGAATCATGCTACCTTTTATCAAACTATACTGCAGGACCATGATAATCAAAACAGCATGGTACTGGCATAAAAATAGACATATAGGTCAAAGGAACAGAATAGAGAGGCCAGAAATAAATTCATGCCTTTATAGTCAATTAATATTTGACAAAGGAGGCAAGAACATACAATAAGGTAAAGATAGTCTATTCAGTATACAGTGTTGGGAAAATTGGATGATACATGCAAAAAAATTAAATTAGACCACTTTCTTACATCATACACAAGAATAAACTCAAAATGGATTAAAGACTTAAATGTTAGGCTCAAAATCAAAAAAATCCCAGAAGAAAACATAGGCAGTACAATCTTGGGTATTCCTCTTAGTAATATTTTTTCTTATATATCTTCTTGGACAAGGGAAACTAAAGAAAAAAATTAACAATTGGGACTACAAGAACGAACAAATAAAATAAAAACAAATAAATTAACACTTTATTGTAATAATTTTATTATTTATTTTCATTAGTTTTAGGTCATATAGAGTTGCATATTTTTTAAAAAATATGTTTTTACTGATTTCGGAGAGAGGACGGGAGATAGAAACATCAAGGATGAGAGAGTCATTGACTAGCTGCCTCCTGCCTGCCCCCTGACCAGGAATCAAACTGCGATCTCCTGGATCATAGGTCAATGCTCAACCACTGAGCCATGCACCTGAGCAAGAGTTGTATATTAATCTTTTTTTTCCCTAGCTTAAGACAGACTAAACATCATTACTAAAATCTCTTCTTTGAAATACCTAAAATTATTGATTAAAATTTTAATTATTTTTAGGTGTATCAATGAGCTGACCAGAAAACAAAGAATATTGAGAAGCACCTTCAAAATATTTATTTATTTTTATTGAGTTTATTGTGGTGACAATGGTTAATAATATTGTACAGGTTTCAGGTGTACAATTCTATAATACACCATCTGTATATTGTATTGTGTGTTCACCATCCCAAGTCAACTCTCCTTCCATCACCATTTATCTCCCCTCTACCCTCTTCTACCTCCTCTGGCCCCTCTTTCCCCCTGGTAATCATCATACTGTTGTCTGTCTGAGTTTTTTTCCTTAATCCCTTCAGCTTTTTCACCCAATTCCCATACCTCCCTCCCCTCTGAAGGCTGTCAGTCTGTTTTTTGTATCTGTGAGTCTGTTTTTATTCTGTTTGTTAGATTATTTTGTTCATTAGATTCCACATATATGTAAAATCATATGTTACTTGTCTTTCTCAGACAGGCTTATTTCACTTAATATGATACTCTCTACATCCATGCTGTTGCAAAGGGTAAGATTTCCTTGTTTTTTATGGCTGAGTGGCATTCCATGGTGTAAATGTACCACAACTTTTTTATTGGCTCATCTGCTGATGGACACATGGGCTGCTTCTAAGTCTTGCCTATAGCTAATAACACTGTAATGAACATAGGGGTGCATATATTCTTTCAAATTAGTGTTTCAGGTTTCTTTGGATATATTCCCAGAAGTGGAATCTCTGGGTCATAAGGCAGCTCCTTTTTTAATTTTTGAGGTGACTCCATACTGCTTTCCCCAGTGGCTGAACCAGTCTGCATTCCCACCAACAATGCACGAGGGTTCCCTTTTCTCCACATCCTCACCGACACTTTTTGTTTGTTGATTTATTGATGGTAGCCATTCTGACAGGTGTGAAGTGATATTTCCTTGTGGTTTTAATTTACATTTCTCTGATAATTAGTGACACTGAGCATTTTTTATATGTCTATTGGCCATCTGTATGTCTTCTTTGGATAACTGTCTATTCAGGTCCTTTGCCCATTTTTTAATTGGATTGTTTATTTTTTGATGTTGAGCTGTATAAGTTTTTTATAAATTTTGGATATTAACCTTTTATCAGGTGGATCATTGAGAAGCCAATGAATTTAGTTAAACTAGTATCCTAAGTGGTGAGCTAACACTGAATCTGGGTCTCATGTTAAGAGTCAAACAGGTGAACTTGAGCTTTTATTTTTTCTGGTCATATACAGAAAATGGGGTATAGAATTCAAAGTCCAAAATTGGCTGAAGCTATGAAATCTAATTAAAGACCAGCCTGAGCCCAGCTGGATGTGGCTCAGTGGTTGAGCATCAACCTAGGATTCCTGGTCAGGGCACATGCCCGGGTTGTGGACCCGTCCCTGGCCGGGGGTGTGCGGTAATCAGCCTATCAATGACTCTCTCATCATAGATGTTTTTATCTCTCTCTCCCTCTCCCTTCCTCTCTCTGAAATCACTAAAGACATACTTAAAAAAAAAAAAAAAAAAAAAAAGACCAGCCTGAGAGCCAAAATGGCATCACCATCAATATAAGAGTAAATCTAACAAATTTACTTCCCAAAAGCATAAAAAAATTATTGCAATGAATTGAAATGAAAAAGAGATCTCTCCTATGAATGCCAAACTGAGAGGACCCTAATATGTACTGTAGCCTGTATTTATATGACTCCAATTACAAGTCTTTTAATTTAGAGCTAGTTGTTCCTACTGACTGATGCTACCAGTGGACTTAACAGAAGCAAATGCAAATATTCTTTGCAGAAATATGCCTTAAAAATTCTAAAATTATTTTCACTGATGGTGTTACATGAAATAGAAGCTCATAGTGAAATAACAAATGCACAAGGAAATAAGGTACCACAAGGTCTAGTCTGCAGAAAAAATAGAAGACTCAGAAATGACAACTAGTATTAGAAGTAGTAGATACAGAATATAATTGGATAAGTGTAAAGATATAAACAAATTGAAAATATCAGTTAAAAACAGGTAAAATAACTAATTAGATTTGAGGAAAAATTACATAGATTTTATTAATAAAATATCATTGAAAACAAAAATTCAGTTATAATATAGCTGCAAGTGCATGAGTGAACTAAAAGATACATCTGAAGAAATTTTTCTTTATGTAGTGGGGGTGAAATGTGGTAAATTTAAAAGCGTTATTAAAAGACAGAATATAGAATTAAAAGGTTTAACTTATGTTTAATTAAATTTCTATGGTCAAAGGGAAGGGAGAATGGGGCAGAAACAATATCTGAGTTGATAATGGATTATAATTATGAAGAAATTAATTTATGCCATAACTATTTATTCATTGTCTACTACAGTACTGGGTATATAACAAGGTTTAAAAGAGATAAAAACCTTTCTCTACTACCTTGGAATTCATAATCTCATCACCAGTAGATGATAGGCATGAATGAACAAATGCTTTCCTCTTTTCTTCTCTGAGAGATTATCCAGAAGTGCTTCAAAAGGCTTTTCAATTGTCTCATAGCCTGTTGCTATTGCCAAATGGATAATACATCCTTTATTTTATGCTTCACTCACTTCTCCCATTCTTCCTGTTCCCTGGAATCATAGTTTTATATCAACTACTCATACATCTAGCTTTATCTAAGGCTCTGTTATTTGGGAAATTCAGAGTGAGATCGTTTGTAACAGAAATGACCCTAAAAGCCAGGCCCTCAAAATGAGGTTTGGAATGGGATTATTTACAAATTAAATAGCAGTAGAGAACCAAGAAATTTAGCAGTAAGTATCCTGCTATGGAAAATACTATGGAGGTTCTGCAATAAATTAAAAGCAAAACTACCATGTGATCCAGCAATTCCACTCCTATTGGATGAAACTTTAGATCAAAATGTTGAACATAAAAAGTCAGTCACTGAATACTATAAGCAGTATGATTCCATTCACATGGCGTAAATAACTATGCACAAGTGAAAAATATATATTAAGAAATACAAATACAGATGGTACAACTATAAAGAAAAGCACAGAAATGATTTACACAAACTCAAGAACGTGCATACTTAGAGGCTGGAGTATGGATATCAGTTTGGGGAGGGATACAGGAGCCTTTTAAAAGGTAATAGTAGTGGGGTTTTTTTTTGCATTTTTTTTCCCTTAAACTGAGTGATGGGTCAATAGCATTCTATGGCATTTGATAATGTAGCTACACACACAAGCACACACACACACATACATTTAAATATTTTTTATCAACTTAGCATTTAGTAACTCTAATTTTTTAAAAGAGTAAAAACATATTTGTATCTTTTAAATAGTTATTTCCTTAAAAACTCATTTCATTGATCCATGACTTTTATCTCTCATGCATAAATTGCTTCTGACAATAAGAAGCATCATGGCAACTTAGGTCAATGAAATCGTACTGAACTTGGCAGTGGAGTATAGCATTTTAACATAATCAGTTGTGCTCTAGGTGTCTACATGAGGTAATTATACCTTCAAAAGTGACTCAATCTAAGGAAAGGAAAATTTAAAGTCTTGAAATGACAATGCAGTAGTCTCTCCTTATACATAACTTTGCTTTCTGTGGTTTCAGTTACCTGTGATCAACTTGGGTCCAAAATTATTTAATGGAAAATTCCAGAAATAAGCAATTCATAAATTTTAAATCCAGCTAGGTACTGAGTAGCATGAGGAAATCTCTTGCCACCTGCTCCATCCTGTCTGGTATGTGAGCTATCCCTTTGTCCAGCCTATCCATGAGGCATCTAAACTACCTGCTCATTAGTCACTTAGTAACTATCTTGATTATCAGATAGATTGCTGAGGTATATCAGTGCTGGTGTTCAAGTAACCCTTATTTTACTTAATAATGGCCCCAAAGTGCAAGAGTAGTGATGATGGTGATTTAGATATGTCAAAAAAAGCCATAAATTTATTATTGTTTATCTGTTACTGTGCCTAATTTATAATTAAACTTTATTATATGAATGTAAGCACAGGAAAAGAAAAAAAAAAACCGTATACATAGGTTTCGTACTATCTGTTAATTCAGGTATCTATTGGGTTCTTAGAAAGTATCTACTGTGGATAAGGGGGAACTACTATATACAAACTTGGAATATTTATTTTTAGGTATCTTTTAAAAAATATTGGTAAGGACTGGATTAAATCAATTAATGGAGCATAAGAATGCCTTTGCTGGTACTTTCAAAGTAAGCTCAATTTATCTTATCTTTTACATATCCATGATAAATAATAGATGATGGAGATCATTAAGTTTAAACTTATAATTTTCCAGTGATCTCAAACCAAAAGACTGGATACATAAGAAGCACAGTTAGGTCACGGTTGGAAAGAAAAATGTATTTGTTTTAATCTCTCAAACAGACTATTGACCTGTTTAATTTTAACAGGATTCAATGACTTAACCTCTTTATGAATTCTAGAATGTGGAAAATGTATCTGACTTCAAAAGCATGGTGAAAATCAATTTTGAAATTTCCCTTAGATCAGGTAAATGTATCATATCAACCCTGAAGACACATCTATTTGTCTTTTTTTTTTCTGACTTAACCCAACTGAAAAACAAAGAAGTAAATTGAATTCTGAGCTGGACAATGAAGGACCCTCTGTGGTATCTAGAATTATTTGAAGCTCTTTTTCTTTGGGGCCCTTGGGGAAGTGCAAGCCCATCTCTGTTGGCAACCTTTCCTTTAACTACTCCTTCCATTTCTTACAAGTTCAAATCATTTATCCTTAAAGAGCATTTGATCTAGGAACCATTTTTCTTCTGTCTCTATGCACACTGAATTAACAAAACATTTTAATTGTTGATACAGATACTAGCATACTTAAAATTCTGCTTTTTAAATACTTTTTTCCTTTCTTGTTTTAACCCCCTAGTTTTGCAGGTGAATCAGGATTAAATTTCACTTTCAGTAGATTGAATTTGAAATTAGCCCCAGTAGGTATAGCTTTGCTTAATATTGTCACGTATCATTGGGAGGATGGGTATGGAGAAGTGTTGAGAGCACCTATTTTAGGGGAAAAAGATTAATTTGGATACAGATGTTAAAAGTAAATGCAAAATGTGTTACAAGAAATGGCCATTTTTATGTTAGTTGCTAACTTTGCATCACTACAATCCTCCAGCAATATTTGGGTTGTGAAAATGGAAATTGGTATAAAAGAAATTTACACTGAATCTTTATGATTGTAGCCAAAAGCTATTCAGTGGCTAACGATTTAAATATTTTTCCTGGAAAATACTACAAATTCTTTAATATGCAGTCCAATTTTTTAGTTCTAGCTGCAGTGATGTTTTAGATTATGCTAAATTTTATTTGTTTCTTAAAAATTTTTAAAATAGATGTTTTGAAACAACTTCTACAGGAGCAAAATAATGATAAAAGCATAGTTGTTTTTGTTTTGTTTTTTCTTTAGTATTGTATTATATGATTTTTAGATGAGAATATAAATTTAATGAACTAAGAGACAAACTGACTTCTAATAATTTCATTAAAAATTAAAGTTCTTCTCTCCAATAAGAACATGCCAAATTGCCTATAGGACTTATCTTCTGAGAGGTTTTCAAAGCTTGATTAAGCTTGTCCCATCTTAAGAGTTATGTGTGATTTGTTATATGTGTTAAATAATGTTCAGAGCGGCTAATTAAAATATGCATTAGTCATTCATGTGTTTACCACTGGAGTGATATTAACTCAACGACCTTTCCCTTAGTCTATTTTGGTTAGATGAACTATTGTAACTGGATTTAGATTTCGACTGAATATATTCTGTGAAGCACTATAAGATATGATGATTTTTAAAAATGATTAACTGCTCCCCGGCCGGGCATGGCTCAGCCGTTGAGCATTGACCTAGGATCCAGGCGATAGGGTTTCAATTCCCGGTCAGGGCACATGCCCCGGTTGTGGGCTTGATCAATGACTCTCTAATCATTGATGTTTCTATCTCTCTCTCCCCCTCTCCTTTCCTCTCTCTGAAATCAATAAAGATATATTTAAAAAATAATAATAAAGAAATAAAAATGATTAACTGCTAACTGATAAGTAAACAAAAACAAAAAGACACTGCAGCATATTTTGTCATACTAGTTTAAGATACAGGAACAACAAAAAATGTTGTATCATTTTGATTCTATTGTAAATAAGAGCCAGGATCATTTAAAGACGCCCAATTGGGAGCTGTTGCAGTTAATGCTTAGCTCATGAGGATATAAGGATGATTGCAGATCTTGGGCTAATTTGTGATGCTGGAACTGTGTTAGTTTAAAATTTTTCTATATCATTCATCAATTTTTTTTATTCAGGCAATGACTTGAATAATCATTTAATTCTTCAAGTTTCTTATGCAAGATATTTATCCATGGTAACAGAAGAATTAGATTGTTTTTGTTTACCTATAGGACATGATACTTGGTGATAATAATGTCAGAGAAAAGAAGACAATATACTCAAAAAATAAATATTTTAAATCTTTTAGAATTGTATGTTATACATATGTATGTGTGTATATTAAGTCAAGTTCATTAATTAGTTCATCTTCCAAAAATAATGTATAACTAGTAGATCCCTTTTACACAAATACGTCCAACATTAAAATATTCCTAAATCAATTAGGATATGAATAATTAAGTTTTAGTGAGGAGTGTAATTATGATGACTCTGAGTGCAGTGATGTTTCTTATACCTTAGTCTGTTCTCTTAAATTCCCAGAAAAAAGTTACATTTAAACCTTTCTCATAAGCAAAGCAGACTCTCCTAACTTAAAATTCTAAACCTTAGGTTGTTTTCAGTAACAGGACTTTCCTCATTTGACCTACATACCTTTCTTCTTCTGAGTGTGCAGAACATACTAAAGATATTGGTAAAGCAAGAAAGTCAATGCAGTTCTTTTGGTTAGAAGATCCTCTTTGGATAATAGAGCCCAGCATTTTGAAACAAGATAGAAACATTAAAGGATAGAAAAAATTGCTTTTGTCATTAAACTATTGTTACCCAAGATTGAAGATATTATTCTATTAGATAGACCATCTCTTTTTCATTTCAATAACTAATCATTACATACTTAAACAGGTACATTTAAGAGCTCTAATAATTTTTGCTCAATAGGTACAAAGGGTGTTGGCACAAAATGTGTTTGGGCTCAAGATTACTAACTGAACTGTGCCTTTAAATGGCCTTTTGTCCCTTTGTCACATGAAGATATGTTAATATGTGCATACGTAAATGAATGTCATTATATGAAAGTCAGTAAGTGGTTTTGTAGTTTAAATCTTTTAAAAATATTCAGCTCATGGCACAGCTCAATGACAGGTAAAATCTTGATCCCTCCTAAGAAACTGGTAAATTTTCCTATAAACTTATAGCAACTCTTCCTTTTGTCTCTCTTACTTTCCTCAGAAACATTTTACATCAAAATTCAAACTATATAGGGACAATGCAGTATTAGTTGAAACAGTCACAAATTCTAATAAGCCTTTAAAAAATTCATTGTTGAAATTTATAATTTCCTGACAGTATGGAAACTAACATTCATATATGATTTATAAGGCAACAGGGAGAAGTGGCTGCACTCAAATGTACTTAGGTTTTACCTTCTTCATGTATCTAGTACATCTCCTTTTAAAAACAAACAAACAAACAAAAGACACAGAGATTAAAGATGGCAGCAGACTGAGTGGAAGCTACATTGACACTCTCCGGGGGCGAAACTGGAATTACAACTAAAACATAGAAAAACCATCCTAAATAGCCAACTGCAACTGGACACGAGCTGGAGAGCACCCTCATAACCAAGGAAGAAAAGTGGAGACCACATGGAGACTGGTAGGAAGAGCAGAGGTTCGAGAGGGGTGGCTGAGCTCCCACAGGCAGCAGCTGAAGGTCTGGGGGGATATCTCAGCTTGGGGAGAGGGTTCCCACTGAGGACTCTGGGGCCTAAATCCCAGGTTGGGCTTCCCAGCTTAGAGCATCAGAACTGAGAAAGGTGCCCACATAACATTTGGCTGTGAAAAGCAGCTGAGTTTCTGTCTGCCAGGGAGAGAAAGCCTGGAAATGCAGGCACCCTCTTAAAGAGTCAAAGCACAAAGTTTCCTGTGTAGCCACTTACCTTGGGCTCCAGCAGAGGGAAGGCAGAGTGGACTGGAGAATCTAGGGTTATGGGATCCAGAGACAGAGATCAAAAGGCATCCCTTTGTATTCCTGTGCCAAGTTGTTCCCCCATACTGCAGAGCACATCTTTCTCAGGCAGACATTTTGCTACTTTTGCCTGGGGAGGGGAGGAAGCAATTGCCCTACCCTGCTGGAAAATCTCTCACCCTACCCAGAGGAGTTTCTACAGCCTGAAACTTGTTAAGAGACTAATAGCAGTCATTTTCCCCACCCTGTGGTGTTTCTATAGCCTGAGGCTCATTAAGAGAATCAGATTGATCAGCCTGCAGGCAGAGGTAGACAGCAGTGTGCTTTGAGTCTTTGCCTGATCTGCTTCTGGACCCAGGCCTTGGAAAAACTGACTTTGGCGTGCATCTTGGTCTTGTCCAACCCACCCAGCCCCAACAGGGGAGACCTCAAGCCCAAGGTTGTTGATAGCTTCAAACAGGGTACTCAGGGCCAGTCAGAAACTGCATCTGACCTTGGCCTGCACCAGAGACCCTCCAAAAAGACTGAGAATACTAGAAGATCTACCTAATATACAAAAACAGGCAGCCAAAATGGGGAGACAAGAAAACAAGCCCCAAATAAAAGGACAAGAGAAGTCTCTATAAAAAGAGCTAAATGAAAAGAAGATAAGCAATCTATCAGATATAGAGTTCAGAATACTGATTGTAAGGCTGCTCAACATCATGAAAAAGAATATGGAAACTATGAAAGAAATTAAGAATGACATAACAGAAATAAAGAATACATTGGTAGGAATAAACAATAGATTAGAGGAAGCTGAAGATTGGATCAGCAAATTAGAAGACAAGGTAGAAAAAATCACTCAATCAGAGATCCAAAAAGAAAAAAAAATTATAAAACAGGAGGAGAGTTTAAGGAAGCTGTGGGACAACATGAAACATTACAATACTGGCATTATAGGAAAGCCAGAAGGGGAAGAGAAAAAGCAAGGGGTAGAGAATTTGTTTGAAGAAATAATGGCAGAAAACTTCCCTAACCCAGTGAAGAAAAAAGGCACACAAGTTCAGGAGTCACAGAGTCCTAAGCAAGAAGAACCCAAAGAGGCCCATGCCCAGACATATAATTAAAATGCCAAGGATTCAAGACAAATGGAGAATCTTAAGGACAGCTAGAGGAAAGCAATGTGTTACCTACCAAAGAACCCCCATAAGGCTGTCAACTGACTTCTCATCAGATACTCTTTAGGCCAGAAGGGAATGGCATGAAGTATTCAAGGTAATTCAAAACAAGGATCTGAAACCAAAACTCCTCTATCCAGCAAGATTATCAAACAAGATAGATGGTGAAATAAAGAGCTTCCCAGACAGAAAAAGTCTAGAGTTTATCACTACAAAACCAGCATTACAGGAAATGTTAAAGGGACAGCTATAATTAGAAGTAGAAATAAAGAGAATGAAAAACATAGGCATACAGAAATAAAATGGTAGTAGATACGTATCTTTCAATAATAACCTTAAATATAAATTGATTAAATGCTTTAATAAAAAGACATAGGGTGGCTGAATGGATAAAAAAACATGACCCAAATATATGCTGTCTACAAGAGACCCACCTAAAACAAAAGACTTACACAGGATAAGAGTAAAGGAATGGAAAAAAAATTTCCATGCAAATTGAAATGAAAAAAAAGGTAAGGTAGCAATACTCATATCAGACAAAATAGACTTCAAAATGAAGACCATAATGAGAGATAAGAAAGGTCATTACATAATACTAAAGGGATCAATCCAACAAGAAGCTATAACCCTAATAAACATATATGTACCCAATATAGAAGCACCTAAATTTATAAAAAAAACTTCTAGAATACTTTAAGAGAGAGATTGACAGCAATACAGTCATACTAGGAGACTTTAACACCCCGCGGAGTTCACTGGATAAGTCTTGCAGACAAAAGAATCAAGGAAACTGTGACCCTAAATGACACACTAGATCAGATGGATTTCGTTGATATTTACAGAACATTCCATCCCAAAGCTGCAGAATATACATTCTTCTCAAGTGCACATCAGTAGATGAGTGGATAAAAAAGCTGTGGTACATTTACACCATGGAATACTATGCAGCTGTAAAAAAGAAGGATCTTTTATCCTTTGGGACAGCATGGAGGGAACTGGAGAGTATATGCTTAGAGAAATAAGCCAGTCAGAGAAAGACAAGTACCGCATGATCTCACTCATATGTGGAATGTACTAAACAAAATAAACTGATGAACAAAATAGATCCAGAAACATAGAAGCATGGAACAGACTGAGGGATCTCAGAGGCAAGGTGAGGGTGACAGAGTGGGTGGTGAGAAATTAATTAAAGAACTTATATGTTTATAAGTATAACCCTTGGACACAGATATTGGTATGAGGAAGGCCTGGGGGTGGGATAGACGTGGCGTGGAGGGGATGAATTGAGAAAAAAAGGGGACATTTGTAATACTTTCAACAATAAAGATAAGTTTAAAAAACAACAACAAAAACACCCCACAGCGTTAGTCTGAAAAACGTGAGAAAGATCACTGGATTCAAAATGAGCATTTTGTTCTGTTAATTTCTAGCTGTTTGTCATTAACAATGTTCACTAATCTCCCTGGGCCATAGTTTTCTCATCTGTAAAATGAGATCTGTAAAATCATACTCAACAATTTCTAAAATCTCTTCTGGCTGAAATAATCATCTAATTCTAAATTTTGTGTTCTCTGGTTGTAATGCTCAATTAGACTAAGGGTTAGAGATTTTGCTTAATATACAATGATAATGTCATAGTTTCACTTCCCAGTGTGAAATTTGACAGCAAGTAACAATTAAGTATATACTAGCAGTTGACATTTTGAAAGGACACATGGAAATTAACTATAAAAAGGAGTGGACCTGATTGTGAAGCTGACTGATTCACAGCATATGTTTAATGGAGCTTAAACTAAGGTTTCTGTTGTTGTTTTACAAAACTGACAATTTTAATCTGGCTGTTTTCAGGCCCGAGGCTCTTGAGTTCAACAGAGGGATTCCCCAGTAAAGCAGAAACTGGGCAGTGAGGTCTGGGATGCAAGCTTAGCTTCAACCAGAGGAGTGCCATTTTCATTTGTTCCACACACCAGTATTATGCATTCAGTTTTATGTAAAATGTGCTAAAGGCCTTAAGCAAAAAAATAAATTGATGTTTAGAAATTACTGCAATAGCCAATATTCCAGTCAGGTGAGAGAGAAGGCCTTTGCCTGAAGCGTGTTGCTCCATGCAGTGCAGACACCCTTGCTGGTATTCTTTGGACTAATCTCATTCAACTTTTATCTATGACTTTAATGAAGATACCCAGGGCAACTAACCAACTGTGCAGCTGACATGACCCAAGGAAGGGAACTGCGTAGGTTTGAGTTGTTGAATCAATATCTCAGCAGCTCTCAGTCAGCTTGGACTATATCAAATACGGTGAAGTTAAATGAAGCAATATTTAAAGTTTTTATTTTCAAATTAAAAATAGAAGATTAAAACAGATTAATAAGAAAAACTAATAGTACCAATAGAGGATGAAAAAGTCTACCACAGCACTGCTAAAACAAGCTAAAGGAAGTAAAAAACAAAATTAAAACACCAGCAGTTTTCATTAAAATATACTATAAAAATAAAAATGAATTGTAATGGTTTATAGCACCAACACGACCTTTGTCTACATCAATGGAAATTTAGTATCTCAGCAGAGAATCTGATCAAAGTACACCCAGAGTATTCACTTCCAGGAAAAAGACTAAGAGAAATACTGATATAAACTGGACTCTAAATGTATGTGACCAGGCAATGAAGGGATCTGACACCAAATTATAACAAGGATTAGAGATGATTATTCTATCACAGGACACACAGATTTCAGGTTTTTAAAATATCTATAGGGGTGACACAAAGTACAATTGTTCTATGTAACTATCAAGAAGCCAGTCGGAGAAAGATCAAGTATCACATGATCTCCCTTATATGTGGAACCTAATGAACAAAATAAACTGATGAACAAAACAGAGCCAGAGACATTGAAACATGCAACAGACTGATGTGTTTTAGAGGGAAGTGGGGGATGGAGGTGGGGAAGAGATTAATCAAAGAATTTGCATCCATAAATGCATAGCCCATGGACAAACGATAGCTTGGGGAAGGGTGGGGTAGGGGCAGGAATAGGGTGGAGGGGGCCAACAGGGGGGAAAAATAGGGGCATCTGTAATACTTTCAACAATAAAGATTAAACCTATTAAAAAAAAAAAAGCTGGACTTCAACAAACAGATTTAAAATACCTTGCAAAGTGGAAGAACTGGCTTTGATATAAAAAAGATGTTTTTACTATTCGGGACTTAAAGAAGATGGAACACGTTTTCAGAAATATTGGGTTCCTCCACCTTGGAAAATATTCAAAACCAGAGTTTGGGACACAGTTGGTGAGGTTAGGAAGTTATTGTACATAAAATTTAAAGCATTTTATTATTATGAAGTTTATGATACTACAATGAAAACATTTTATTAGATTTCAAAATTTATATATTTTTACTTGCCATTTCAAAAAATGAAGAAACTTTTTCATTGTTTATTTAGTAAAATGGCATCAAACTTTACTAACTTAACAGAATTATTCAGACTTTTTCAGTAAACATGCATTTGCCTTTGAGAAATATTTGGAAAGGTAATGAGCATTATGTATGACACTAAAGATTACTACTCTTTGAAGCCTGCCTAAATCAGAGTTAACAAAACCCCTAATCACAAAAGGCCCAAATGTTATCATTGCCATGAAGGCGCTGATGAGAGTGATGTAAGTCCATGTCCTCATTCTTGAAGCTACAGCTTATTTGCACACAGTATGGAGAATGAATGAGGCCACCCATTGGGGGCAGTATTTTCTCCTGAGCACCAGAAGTCCTTCTCACTATTGTAACTAAGGCTCATAGAATCGTATCTCCCACACATTAAGGACCTAATTAGGATTTTTTAAATAAAAGAGTACAGAACATGTATACTTTTGATATTAACCCTTGAAATTAGATTCTGTGCTGAAATGAAGATGACCAAGGAATGAATATATATAGAGGTAGGCAGAAGTAGGTTTACACTTGTAATACAAATAAATAATACAATAATTCATAAGTAATTATACAAGAATAAACTTTCTGTTTTGCATACACACAACTCTAAACCTACTTTTGCCCACCTGTGTGTGTGTGTGTGTGTGTGTGTGTGTATGTAATACAACATTCCTTTTAATATTCTCACTCTACTCACCCAAAGAAGTATGTTTCTGTGTGAAATAAAAGTTTTGTATAACTTTCATGAGGGAACATAATGAGTGTGGTAGGCAGAATACACCCCCCCCCCCCAAAAAAAATAGATTTTTATATTCCAATTCCAGGAACCTGGGGTTATGCATGTTAATGCAAGGAGGAATTAAGGTTGTTGTCAAATAGATGGCCCTAAAATAGATTATCCTTGATTATTTGGATGGACCCAAAGGTCCTTACTAGTGAGAAGTCAGTGTCAGGGTGATGAGATGGGAGAAATGCTTAACTGACAATTGCTGGCTTTGGAGAAGAAGGAAGAGAGCCATGAGCCAAAGAATATGGAAGCCCTCGGAAGCTGGAAAACACAAGTGAATGGATCCTCCTTTAGAGCCTCCAGAAAGGGACACAGCCTGCTGACACTGATTTCAGCCCAGGGAGATCCGTGTCCGACTTCTGAACTCCAGCACTGTAAGATAATAAATTTGTGTAGTTTTAAGCCGCTGAGTCTGTGTAATTTGTTACAGGAGCCATAGGAGACTAATACAGTGGATAATAGGAGCAGACTGACTTAGGTTTCTTTCTTTTTTTTTTTTCTTACTTTGATTTCTTTTCTAAGAGACTCACTTAAGTATTTGGCTGTAGCCTCTTTACCAGTGATTCACTTGACAGCAAGAGAATGTTTTACAGCATGGATTGTCTACTAAACAACCTAATCAAAATATTATTAAACAATTACACTGTAGTAGGCTGTTTAATGAAGTGTTTTCAGTGTGGCTTGAACACTAATAGCAACAGTGTTAAGCTGCTTTTGTGCTCTGGGTATCGAAGAGCTTGTAATAATGTGAGTTGACTAAGAGCCAAATAAATCCTGAAGCACCTTTGACAGACAATATACTTGTGCCAGTCTAAATCTTGTCAGATATTGTTATTGTGCATGAAAATGGGGAAAAAACAAGACTATCAAGTGCTTCCACATACTGTATATCATGTAAATGCCCCGATAACTAAGTACTTTCCAAGCTTCCTCCTATCAGACGAAATGTCTGTTAGCTTGATCTGAATTTGAATCAGAATATAAATTTAAAAGGACACGATCTAAAGTTAAGCCAAGTACTCTTGAACTACCCTCTATAGCAGTACCTAATTTAGAAGAAGTGGTACCCATAGTGAATTTGGGTAAATCTCTTAGAATTGAAGAAATAGCATTGTATGACAGATAGGTAAAGCTAAATGAGGCTGATGCACATATACCCGAAGATGCAGTTACAAGCATGCTTTGGTTTTTAAGTAGAAAATCTCCATCTCACCGATTACATTTTCTTTCTTCTATGCTTCTTCATTTGTAAAAGAGTTCCAGGGCAGAAAGTTTACTATTGTATTTTGTTTATCAAAATGATCAGATATGAATTTAAGAATAATCACTATTCTAAACACTATTGATTGTCAAAGAGAAATGGAAAAGGGGGCGAACTGAAGGTTCATGCAAATGACTTTGAAATTATGAACTAAAGTTCTCTCTCATCTAGTTCTACATTTCCCTTGTCTCTTAATGGACAAAAGACAGAGTTATTACCCTGAGAACAGAAAACCAAAAAAATTCTTTCTGAATGAAAGACATTTTCTCTTCTAATTGTTTCTAAGGGCATTGTCTCCTTAAGGAAATGACAGTTGGATTATAGTTTGGAGGCAATAATTGGAGTATAGACCTCAGACATTGAAATTCATCCCAGCCAAGACTTGGAACACTCTACCGGAGTGATACACACTGGTGATGTTCCTCTCTCCTGTTGCCTTGTTAACTCACTTTGGCCCCTCTCGAGACAGCTGAGTGAATCCTTTACGTTTTCTGCATTCACAGGTTCTCTAAGAGAACAGTGGCCTGCCACTTCCACTCCTTGCAATCTGTCTGCTGTGTAAAAGTAGCAGGAAATTACGACTTAGATGTCTATCAGTTCTCTCTGTTTGGACCTCTTGATCCCTCTCTTATGACATACTGGAGCCCACTCAGCTCCTCTCAATGCATTCATCTACGACTATCATTGTCCCTGTTTCTACTTCCATCACTTGTCATCTTAATGCTGAGGTGTTTTGACAGGTGCAATGAATTCCAATTAGCTGTGATTATCAGAAGTGGACAAGATAAGTTGAGGGCAGTGGACGACACACTATTTCACATTTTACTTTCATCCAATTCACATCTATCAAGCAGATCTTGGAGTGTTATCCACTCAGCATTCTCCAAATTGAGTCATTTTCCCTAATAGCATCAGTTCTGCCACTGTTTCTCTAACTCTAGATGATTATTGAGGAACCATGCTTCAATTGTTAACATGTAAGATTTTTGAAACTAGTGGAGGAAAGTTTGTTTGTTTATTTTCCAAAGCACATGAAAAAATCTTCCTCTAATCCTCCACATCTCTCAAGCTCAAATATATATATTTTTTAAGTAAATGTTAAACTATGAATATAGTACCTATTTAGCAACTGTTATTAGTAATGGGAATGTTATTAGAAGAGTCAGAGATTATTCATTTGTGCCTTTGATGTTTCACAGAGAAAAGTAAAACACACTTTATTACTAAATGTAAGGATACAAGCAATCTACCTAAATACACATAGCTGTATAATCTTTCTGGAAGAAAAGAAAATGATACCAGCAAAATTATTTTAAAATTAATAATAAATGTCTATCATTATGTCTTACCAGATGCTGAGGTCTGAAATATTTTGTTGAGGTTAAACAATATTTACTATTGCTCTAAGGCATTCACTATTTAAAGTTCTTAGAGTATATAATTTAAAACTTAAGGAATGGCAAAAACCTAATGTTTATTTTATGTGTTAACTAAATACTATTAGGACTTGAGGTTATGGGATGTCAGTTATCCCTTTCTCAGAATTTGGCACTCCATGAAATTATAACCAAAGAAAAAGCTTCTTGATTCACAACCAAATCTTTTATTTAAAGTTTTGCTTATATACAAATAATAACCTAAATTACATTTACAATTTTCGTATGTGTTTGTTCCCTTGAAGGTCCAGTGTTCTTGTTTTCTTCTCTCATTTTTAGTTTGGACATATACCAATTCTATGTGATAGAATAAATGATGCTTTGATGATGGTAGAACAAAAAGATAGTAAATGTTTTCTAATTTTCTTAATGTTTAATAGGCAAATACCTAACTACTTAGTGAAAATAAATATTCTTGCTTTCTTATAGGTTAGCTGGGCCTCAGGCTAGCTGAGAGGCTATTTTTGTAATGAATCTTTGAATTCTCTAAACATATACAGCATAATTCACTCTTAAAAGCTATAAGCCCACAAGTACTAGTTGCTATTTGAATGTCTGAAATGTTCCAAACACTGTACTCTGTGTTGAAACTGTGATTAATTATAATATTTTAGAAGGAATAAAAATTTAATTCATTTTTTTCATAGTTTGATTTTAAGAAACTTTCATTTTAGTGAAGAAACAAATGCATTCAGTTGTTGCCATGATGAATTTGAATGGTTATATTTATTAGTTCCCTTAGTAAGTGTATGAACTTTGTGATCTAGACAACCAAATTCAAAATTTAATAAAAAAATATTTATATGCTGGTACTATTTATAAAGTGGCTAAAATGTTATGATTATATGCCACTTGAGTAGTCTTTTTATTGAAAGAAAAATATGATACTTCAGGAAAATTATTCAGAACCAGAACTAAAGTCTGGCAAAATCTCCCACATAGACTAGAATGCAGTGATTTTTGTTCAATTTATGATCTTTAAAACTTTTAAGCCTAAACTCCCTTGTGATATTTAAAATTTTTAAATATTTTCAATAAATTCTGAGTCTACAATAAACAGTGATAAGTTTCTTTATACTTTGCCATATTGATCTTAGAGTAGATAAGAATAATTGTAATTCTGGTGTAATTGTTTACTTTTATGAAAATTGGAAGTATGCTTCGCTAGAGGGCATGTGGAAAAAGTTCATAGCATATTTTTTAAAATGTATTTGATGATTGTTTTGTCATTGGTTGCTTCTTTTAGTACCACAGTGGGTCTGACTTTATGTAAAGTAAATATTATCCTCAGTAAAATTATGGACCCAGGTGCAGAAAATGTGATTTTATTTCTAAAATTATTTAGAATTAAATCTGTGTCCACAGGGCATTTTGTTTTTGTTTTCTCATGTGTTCGTGTGTGTGTTCATGGACTAGCCAAATTTTTTATTTCAAATGTAGTAATGTTTATTTTTATCTTTTTTACTATCATGGTTGGTAGAGGAAATTTTATTCCGAGTTGCTCTTGTGGCCTCTTTTACCATACTTACATACTTATAGATATAAACACCAACTTAGTTTTCTTTTTCCATAAATATCTCCCAGAATCTTAGATGTTAGAGAACATCACATTACCTCTCATTGGAAAATGAGGCAGCTGCAGTTGGAGATGATAATTTCATGGGCTCACTTTATATTACTGGTCAGTGACAGAACAGGAATAGAGCCAAGGCCAGAACTCCAAAATCTTAACAGGAGTCCTTCCCACCACAATGACTTTCCTCCTGGAACTGAGTCTCTCATTAAGGAAAAGCTTGTGTCCAGTATCTTTAATGTCAGTGCTCTATGTTGAATCTATGTTGTTATTTCCATCTACAGCCAGAATTATTGACTCCCATGTCCTTGGCATTGGCACTCCAGCAGAGTCGATGAGTTTTCTAGCGGCTGTGCTTGTTTCTCTTTGTGACTAAACTCACACTCTTTGAACTCGACTGGGAACTGTGCTGTGGCTAGTTCTACAAAATCAATGGACCAGGATTGGATGGGTTGGGTTGAGTATAAAAATGGACTCTAGGTATGTGTAAGTACATGTTTGGTGTGAGGCCTTGCCTCTATCTCCACTTTCTCTTCCTCTGGAGACTGTCTTTTCACCTCTAGCTTGAAAAGAAAAGAATGAGAAAGAAATTAGGGAGAAAAAGAAAAATAGATAAAAAAGTGAAAATAGGAAAACAAATAGGGAATCAATTAAAACATACATCGTGCATTTTTAATATCTTGTGTACTTATCTCTCCCTTTATACATTACGGATTTATATTCTATTTTATTACAGAAGAAAATAAAATGAATGAGAGTGATTTTGATAATAAATCTAAAAATACTTGAATGAAAAGAAGAGAATTTTTAAAATATACAAAAAAAGTGTGCTTTTCCAAAAACATCCATGTATAACTGAACAAAATGTGAAGAAAGAATCCCTAGCTACTTCTTGACTTCATGAATAATTTTTCTAGAAAAGCTTATTTTTATTTCTTTAAATGTGTGACATTAAAATATCTGCTGGTTATGTTTACATTCGTTTATTTCCCCACTGGACCTCACATCCAGTGTTTCAACCAGGCAAGTGGGATAAACCATTCAGAAATTTACTTCAGATGCAGACTCCCTGGATTATCTCTAGTCCATGATGCAAAGTAATCTGTACTACCATCGGAACTGTTAAATTAGATCTTCCCCTAAAATGGGGCAAAGACTTTTTACAGGAGTCATTCTACCAGGAAAAACTCTCAAGAGTTAACAAATATTTGTTGTGTGGCTATTTGCCAGGAGGTGTTGATGATAATAACAATGATGATAATGATGATGATAAGGCCTGGAAGACAATGAGCATTTAACATGGATGGAGCATGGTCTCAGGGCTTGCTGAAGCACTTAGAACAGCCGCCTGGGTTAAGTGCTGTGGTCACTTGATTTTACAGATAAATAATTCAGCTATGGAGAAGTAAAGTACTCACTCACTATCACACAGCTAGTCAGTATATGGGCTAGATCTTAAGACAAGCAGAATTGTCACTTCGAGTGACAGCATTTTTAAAACTAAAAAAAATTATACTGTAATGAAATTCTGTGGATCTGTGATCTAAAACTTTATGAACTAAAAATTCATGAGAATTTGAGTAAATTTATTTTATATATTTGAGCCTTAGTTTAATTGTAAGATGATGGGGTTTAGAATTGCCCATTTTCTGTGTTCTTGCCAGAGTGTTCCAATATATTAATTAAAGAAAATTATAGATAAGGAGATGACATTTTAAAATGTATTAACAAAAAAAGAAAGATAAACCATTTCTTAAAATGCATAATTACTTATATTTGATAATTACATGTATTTGTACATTAGAGTATAATCCAAAATACATAAATACATAAATTACAAAAATTTTTGTATATTGAATTGTATTTTGTAGATTGAGTTCTTTGTAATATAATATAATGACATATTACAACGATTGAATAATTACTACCAAGCTCCCGAGCTGTAATTTCCACATTCTAAAAATAGCTTAGATTTTTATCTAGATAAGACTACTATGCAATTAAAAACCTTGTTTTGGGCTTCATAAGTCTTATTATATCCCTAACTTACATACTGAAAATTTATTTTAGGCTGTAAAGGTTAGGGTTCAATCTTTTTAAAATGTATTCTGCTATAAAATCAAAACATCTCAATTTTTTCTCTATGTATCTATCTGCTCTTAGCATACAACCTTAGCTATACTTTTAATTTACAGACCTCTTTGAGAAACCACAAGTTTTCTTAATGAATTTATAGATTTTTCTTTCTCAACTCTCTTTCGAACCACATAGCCCATTAATCTTAGGTGATTTTAGTATCTGTATTGACAACTTTGAAGATGGGTTTGGTGTAAATGTTATTTCCTTCTTTAATACTCTTGGCTTCACTTGGCCCATCTCTAAAATGACTCTATCTTGGAAGGGACAGACTATTTCCAACATTACTATCAACTCACATTTACTGAGCATAATTTGCCCCTAGGGCCCTGCCCTGTACTCAACAAACTCCCATAGTTTTAGACATTTAATTTACCCTTGTGGTTTCATGTATGTTTCTTGCTTTAGCATCAACTATTTAATATTCATTTAATCTCAAAATAACACATCTCTCCTATTGACATTTCAGTCCAAAATAATTGTTGGTTTTTCATGAAGTCCAATGCTGATTTATCAATAATTCTCATTGTGCATTCTAATAGAAATCCAGTATTTCTCAACACCTTTGCTTTGGAAAATAAACTCAGGTCATTTCTGATACTTTAAACATTTTTATAATTATGCACTTAAAATTTGCCTGTTCTTTTTTCTACCCTAACCACTAGTGAAAATATTTTGTTTGTAGGTATTCCACTTATTACATATTTGTTTTTTCAACTTTCTAATAGATTAATAGAGCTATGCCAAATGTCTTTTTACCATTTTGTGTATCTACAATTGTCAGAAAAAATGGGAACATTTTATGTTAATTTTTTATTACAATACACTTGTTTCTACATAAGAAAAGTCTCCTATATGCATTCATTAAGTTAGGTGTGTGTATGAGTGTGTGTGTTATTTATATGCGGCATGTATGCAATTATAGGTTCATAAGTTTGAAGAATTTTGAGTGGTTCAGTTCCATGTCCTCAACAGAAGACTAGAAAGATGAGAACATAATGTATTGGGTGACTAGCACTCATTTTCAGAATAAAAAATGTCCTGATATTGACCTGAGTTAATCAATAGAGTAAATTCTATCTCCAAATTACATGGGGAACAATTACTGCTAAAAATTAAGTGAGTAACATCTCAACTCTAAAGTGCCTTAATGAACATTTACAAACATCATTTTCCCTTTACTTTTTTATTTATACTACTTTTTAAGGTTCTTTTTAAGACACAGAGAACAAATAAAGTTACTAAGTCATATTCCTTTATCAAGTCATTTAAATATTACAAATGAAAAAAATCAGGATATTTAGGTTCTAAGCTTGCTTTTTTTTTTTTTTTTTTTTTTAACTAATGTAATTTGTAATGTACTAATACTATGGGAATACTTAATTTTTATTTAATATGAAATATTAGATCATGTATATGTACTTGATCTAATAAGGTGATGATACTCTCTATTTATATATAATCACTTTGCCCTGGAGATTGCAGAACAAATTTCTAATATTTTCACATTTATCTTGATAACATCTTATTGATGTTAGAGTACTAATTTTTATTATCTCTATTGATTGGAAAATATAGTACTTATTATTACTAATTTGTATACAGAAACAAGATTATCAACTTTACATGGGTAGGTCCAGGATCGAAACTGATGTGTTTTGGTGATGAAAGTTAACTGAGAATGTAAAATTGTCAGAATTCTCCAGAGAAACACAACCAGGAGATAATTAGATAGGTAGATAAATAATTAGATAGATGATAGATGATAGATGATAAATAGATAGATGACAGATGATAGATAGATGATAGATAGATGATAGATGATAGATAGATAGATAGATAGATAGATGATAGATGATGATAGATAGATAGATAGATGATAGATAGATAGATAGATAGATAGATAGATAGATAGATAGATAGATAGATGATAGATAGATAGATGATAGATGATAGATAGATAGATAGATAGATAGATAGATAGATAGATAGATAGATAGATAGATAGATGATAGATAGATAGATGATAGATAGATAGAGATAGATAGATGATAGATAGATAGATGATAGATAGATAGATAGATAGATAGATAGATAGATAGATGATAGATGATAGATAGATAGATAGATAGATAGATAGATAGATAGATAGATAGATAGATAGATAGATAGATAGATAGATGATAGATATAGATAGATGATAGATAGATAGATAGATGATAGATAGATAGATAGATAGATAGATAGATAGATAGATGATAGATAGATAGATGATAGATAGATTAGATGATAGATAGATAGATAGATGATAGATAGATAGATGATAGATAGAGATAGATGATAGATAGATAGATAGATGATAGATATAGATAGATGATAGATAGATAGATGATAGATAGATTAGATAGATAGATAGATAGATAGATAGATAGATAGATAGATAGATAGATGATAGATAGATAGATAGATAGATGATAGATAGATAGATAGATGATAGATAGATGATAGATAGATAGATAGATGATAGATAGATGATAGATAGATAGATAGATAGATAGATGATAGATGATAGATAGATAGATTAGATAGATAGATAGATAGATAGATAGATAGATAGATGATAGATAGATAGATAGATAGATAGATAGATAGATAGATAGATAGATAGATAGATAGATAGATAGATAGTTGACAGATGATAGATCACAGATAGATGATGATAGATAGATACTTACTTTAAAGAATTGGCTCACATGATTGTGGGAGCTGGCAAATGCAAAACCTGTAGGGCTTGTTGGCAAGCTCAAAATTTAGACAAGAGTTTATGTTGTAGTCTTGAATCTGGCAGCAGACTGGGATCTCAGGCAAGGATTCTATGTTGCAGTCTCCAGAATTGCTTCTCCTTTGGGAAACCTCAGTCTTTGCTCTTAAGGCTTTCAATTGATTGGATGAGGCATATTCATATGATAGAGGGTAATCTACTCAAAGTCTATTGATGTAAATATTAATCACATTAAAAAAATAACTTTCCCTAAAGATCTAGACTTTCTAGAAAAAAGTATTTTTCAGTGTTTGACCAAACAACTGGGCACCGTAGCTCAGTCAAGTTGAAGCATAAAATAAACCATCATAATTTATAAGTTTTAGATTAGCTTCTAAACATGGTGACATGGTTGATGTATTCAGAGGGTTTATATCATTAATTTAATAATGTTCTTACAATGCCTATAGCAGTATTCACCTTTGGCCTCACATTATATTACTGTGGATTTATGGTTAAAATGCATGTACTTGTGAATGTGTAATGCCTAACTCATCCACACAGAACATGTGATTGTCATTTTCTCAGTCTAGGTCATTTAATATATAAATTTTTGAATAGCACTTTCTCTACTAGGCATGGGAGAAATTATGGTTGGCAAAATTGATGCCGTCCTGCAGGCATGGACTGGCATTCAAATTCAGAGTAGTTACTTATATAAACATGTCTATGACTTACTCCTACACACTGTTTTGAAGGTTGGTTACCTTCTAGGCACCAAGGCGGTCATGTATTTAGGTATGACCAATGTAGATATCTTAGATATATTTTAAAAATCCTCACCCAAGTACATGCTTAGAGAGAGAAAGAGAGAGAGAAACATATATTCGAGAAACATCGATTAGCTGCCTTCCATATGTGCCCTGCCTGGGGATGGAACCTGCAACCCAGCCACGTGCTCTGACCAGGAATTGAACCAGCAACCTTTTGTTGCACAGAATGTTGTATTTAGGGTCCTTACTCTGCCTTCCCTGGGTTTCTGTATGTTTCCATGCTACACAATTTATTGCTGAGTCTTTCTTTGTGTTCCCTGCTAGCTTTACTTTGAGTGGTTTCAACTCAGCACTTGACCTGCTGGACCTCGGTAAGGTTGAAAGCACGTGGTTCTGTTCCAAATCTCAGCACCATGTAATCATGGGATCACTAACCTCAGGGGTTGCACTTCCTTTTCTGGATATACTACCTATACTATTTAGTCTAATTTCTTGTCCAATAAATAATAATAATAATAATAATAATAATAATAGTCTTTCTTATGATTACATTTTTCAGAATAACTGACATCTGCAGAGTATAGGTGTGTGGCATCATGACCAGGTTAATGTGTATCTCAGCACTTGCTTCTATGTTTTAGACTCAAAGAGATACCTTTGTTAGCTGCATGGTTTAAGTTGATCAGAAAAATGACATTTCATTGAAGATGTTGAGCAATACCAGGTGACTGACTGGTTGAGCACCTCCTTGAGGGTATGGTAAATTCCTAGGAGCTCTTCTACTAATGTTCTAACACTTACCAGACCCCTGGCCAGGACTGCTGCTTCTCAGGTCATCTTCATAATCACCATCCCTCACACCACTGAACACTGATGAAGTGCATATTGTGAAGAAGGCATTGTGGCAATACTTTCAGATATATATGTAAATTCAGTGGTTCTCTGCCCATCTAATATATAGCCTGTAGATAATGGTTGGTCGGAACTCCATACAAACAGTCCATAAACCAATACAAATTAATAAATTTTTCCCACTATTCACTTAATTTTTTTCTGTAATTCCATAAAGGTAATATGCTTACATATATAATTATAATGGTTGTTTGTGCAAGGTGGGGGAAAAACCTTGAATTTTTCTCTTATGTTTCTGATGATAAGTAACATTTGAAATAAAGGTTCATTCCCAACCAAAATGACAATAACAGCTCAGAAGCAACTATAAATATGACTCAGCTCACTACTATAATTTTTAAAACTTCAGCCATTGTAATGCACAGTGGTAAAGAACTTGGACTACTGAACAGAAATATTATGTTTAAAACCTTACTAAAGGAGTTTTCAAGGCAAGTTATTTGATTTCTTTAAGGCACAACTTTTGCATCTATAAAATAATAAAACTAACTTTTAAAATTCATTTTAGATATAGATAGGTATAGAGAGAGAGAGAGGGGGAGAGAGAAATAGAAAGGGAGAGAGAGAGAGAGAGAGACAATGACTTGTTTTTCCACTGATTTATGCATTCATTGGTTGACTCTTATATGTGTCCTGACTGGAGATCAGACCCTCAACCTTGGCATATTGCAATGACACTCTAACCAACTGAGTTACCTGGTCAGGGCCATAATTAACTTTATAAAACTTTTTTTCATCAAGCTAAATTGAAATACTGTATGTTAAAAAACGCTTGCACCTAGCACAAAATACATGCTTAATAAATGTGATTTTCCCCCCCTAAGATGCAAATATGGGAAACCAAAAGTATCATTTTATTCAACAAAAGCCAAGTACATAACAGGAGAGAATATGTATGTGAGTGTATAAGCCTACTATATTGTAGTTGGTTAACATTTGTTGAATCAATTAGACAAGATCTAAATCAATATCCCAGGCAGTGTCTGACATATAACAGGTACTAGTTTTTTAAAATTAATATATAAAGAATAATTATCTTTCAGGAAATAATTACTTTTGCATTATTAAGTTGATAATATTAACTTCAGCCTTCAGAGTTTTGTTTTCTCAGATGTATGGTATGAGCTTTAAAGAGCAAAAGGAGATGAAAATACTTTAAAAATAGAGCTGACATAGCATTAATATTTTCAATGAATGTTCTTAGTTTTCCTCTAGTGCTACAACATAACATAGTCATTTATCCATAAATGTACTTAATGAAATTTAGCTACATTACACCCTGTTTGCATGATGATTAAAAAATGTTTCTTATAACTCTCAAGATATGGTAGAGAAGTTATAGATCTTTCCATATCTGAATCATAATTGCTTGGACTCTTAGAATGGTAACTTCTGATGGATAGTATAAGAATTGGCCCTGTGAAGAATATTTTCGTATAGTCAACAAATCTATAGTCAAAGAAATAGTCCATTGTATTGCTCTGTGAACCTACCCACGACATAGCCCTTCAATGCCTATAAAAATTGCCATTTTTCCAGAGGAGCTTGCAGGTTTTCTTTGCCAGACAAGGATCACACACATGTCCCGGTACCCTTATAACTTAGGTGATTGGATAGTGCTTTGGCCTGAATTATGTCTCCCCCCAGCCACCAGCAACAATTCATATGTTTGAAGCCCTAACTCCCAATGTGACTATATTTGGAGATTTGGCCTTTAGAGAGGTAAAGTTCAATGAGATCATAATGGGGCAGAGGAGGCAAATCTAGTAAGGCTGGTGTCCTTATAAGAAGAGGCGCCAGCCCGGCTGGGCGTGGCTCAGCGGTTGAGCGTCGACCTAGGATCCAGGCGATCAGGGTTCGATTCCCGGTCAGGGCACATGCCCGGGTTGCGGGGCTGCAGCCGATCAATGACTCTCTCATCATTGATGTTTCTATCTCTCTCTCCCTCTCCTTTCCTCTCCCTGAAGTCAATAAAGATATATAAAAAAAAAAAAAAAAGAAGAGGCACCAGATCTCTTTCTCTCTCTTCCCCTCTCTCTGTCTCTCTCCTCTCTCCACAGCACACAGAAAGGCCATGTAAAGACACAGAAGAAGGCAACTGTCCACAGCCAGCAAGAGGTTTCACCAGTAACGGAATTGGCTGTTACCTTGACCTGGGACTTCTAGCCTCCAGAACTGTGAGAAAATCAATTTCTGTTGTGTAAGCACAACATGGTATTTTGTTATAATATTTTTTATGGGTGCCCAAACTGACTAATACAGACAGGAAGCGTGACATGCAACTTAGATCCCACCTCCAGCTCTGGGGACCATCACCTCTTCTTTCTAAATGTTCTTTATCACATTTGTCTTTTTTTTTTTTAATGACCTTTGTGTGTGTGTGTGTGTGTGTGTGTGTGTGTGTGTGTGTGTTTGAATATCATAAACCACTTAGTTGGGGTGGCCAGATTTTGTGTGTCCCTGAATCTTCCTTGTCTTATCTGTAGAAATAATAACAGTTCTCATAACATAGGGTGATTTTGAGACTTGATATATCATAAAAAGCACTTTGTGCCTAGGAGAGAGTAAATATTATACTGTTGGTATTTTAATAATTGCTATTTGGCAAAAATAATTTAATACCTCAACTCATCATTCTTACTAAGTTCTATGATTGAATTTAAAACATAAAGGTATGTTGTTGGACAAAAATCTATTTTATCATAGACTTGTTTTCTCAGTTTGATAATTTTTACACCAAATCTCCTCATGCTACTTTCGAGCTGTGTGACCTTGGATTGTTTTAATTTTTCTGTTTCAGTTTTTTAAGTCTACAAAAAAGCAATAATAATAGCACTTAACTTTTTGGGAGTATTAAATGTATTAATATATTTGACATAATTTAAATAGTACATAACAAGCATAATAAGCAATAGTTACTCTTTGCAGGTAAAAGTCCTGATACCTTTTTAAAGTACCTGGCTTTGGAAGGCATGCCGTTAATTTACCTCTGACTAAATTTCATTAAACCTAGTGAATAACACGCTATTTTTAAAAGTGGCAGTTCCCTTTTGCAGGAGTTACTGACTAAATGGATTTCATTTATGAACTAGAAGGAGAGAAATAATTTAGTCTAATGCATATCTGTGATACTGCCAACTAGTAATGCTTGGTAGTGAGTTATTCCAGAATAATGGAAAATGCCCAGCAAGAGCCTTGGTCTTTGCCACACTCCCAGGGAAAGCATTTTGAGTTCTTTCTCTCTGTGCAAGTATTGGGCATAAGGGCATTTGCCCTGTCTAACCCCGGTGAAGCCTCTATTCGAGGGCATTTTCTAAGTGTGATTTATGTTAGCCTTCCTTGATTATGTTAAATGAATTCCAGTCATCCCTCTGCCCTGAATGTTACTTACTGAAAAGATAGTGACCTAATGGTCATAGTGAATTGTGTTTAATTGCACTTATTACAGCTTGTGCGTAATTTGCAATTATTTAGGGGCTTTTATTATTGTTGTTTTTGTTGCTCAGGGTAATTTAAAGAACAAGCACTGCCATGCAAAATAACGTAAAATTGTTCAGATATTATTTTCTGTCCTGAGGTGAGGATGGTGGGATGTAGGTAGACAGGAGGGAGAAAATTTTCACTGAATGGTAAGAGGAAGAAAACTGATTGGCAGAAAACTTAACTCCGCTGAGGCAATAAAACAAAGCTGTTTGATAGTAATGTTTATTTGTGTGGAAAGGTATAGATGAGGCACTGATTGTTCAGTAATAGTTAAGTATGACAGGATAAATAATGTAGTTATTTTCTGCTTACACATGAATTTAAAGAAAGTCACTAAGTATAAGTTCCTATTTTAAAATGTTGAAGTTTAAAAAAGTTTTAATTCCTTTATTTATTTTAAAGGGTTGTTATAAACATAGGCCATCACCACCACCACACCACAACTACCACCACAAGTACCAGTGAGTTTACTATTTTATGAAAAGATGAAATGTTAAATTTATAGGACAGTAGGAAGGAAGCTAAACATAGTGCCACTTCTCTTATGAGAATTTTGGTTAGCAGAGATAGTTGTTTTTAGATGAAATGGTAAGATATCTCCAGAATGTACCTGAGAGACAAAGGGAAGAAATTTGTTGCCCACAAATATTTTCAGACTTTTGAATGATTTTCAAAACTGTAGAGTAGTAGGAATTATATTCTGTTGAATTGAAAGGTCAGCAATATTGTAACTTGTTAATTATTTAAAACCTCGTATGCTTCTCAAGGTCCATTCTTTCTCCCAAAATAAAACAGTACTGTAAAGTTTGTCTTTACATTTGTTTTTCTTGTGATTGTTCTGTAAATTTAACATTTCAGCTTTTCAAAAAAGACAGTAAATTCACCTGTGGTAGTGGTGGCTCAGCATATAGTACATAGAGTATGCACAAAAAATACACTCAGAAGTACATTGTTGGGCAAATGTAGTAAGTGAAGAAACTGAAGACTGGATACTGAGCACCCACTGAATTGACATACGTCTTAAAATATATTGAATGCACATATTCTAGAATATCATTACACTTGATTAGAATGAACCCCATAATAACCAAAAGGAAACCTATTATTAAATCCACCAGTTGGGTAATTGACCAACAATTTCTAAAGGGTTTATTGTTTTATTCCAAATAGAGAAGTAATAGATAATCATGAAGTATGTGAAATTTCAAATTTTTTTCAAAGTTCAAGAATATAAAAATTATTAATAATTTTATCTACTGTCAATGGTTACTTAATATTTTTGTGATTTTATTCTAATATGTCATAGAAAATCTAATTTTACAAATATATATGTACAGTCCCCAAATACCATGGTATGAGCTATGATAATCATATCCACATTATTTTATTTAACTCTACATACATTGATATTTATTTCATAAATATTAATTGCTATTATGAATAATGTTTGATAAGCATTCTTATATATAGCTCTTGATTCTTTTCTTACAGATTTTTATGAGTGAAAATGGCTGTCAATATATTGAGCTGATTATATTTTTAAGAACCTTGAAATATCCCTTAATGCTTCAAATGTAGCTCAGCATATGTGTTCTTGCATATGGGGCCTTAACTGAATCAGGGCGAATGGGTCCATGTAGCACAGATCCAGAAGGGACCCTTTCTCGGTATTCTGTGCTAGCAACTCATTTTCCGTTCTCCATGCCTCAGGTCATAGTTTCCCAGCTTCTGTTTATATAATTGTTGGTCAGTCCTCCCAGGCTGTGCTTCAAATTGTCAAAGAATCTTCACCAACACTAATTACTTGCTAATCCATATTTTCTGTTTCCTCCCTCATTTGCTAGAAGATGTCAGAGTCAGCCTTTAGCTTAATTAACATGAAGATTTATAGATTTATACACTTTTTGTTCATTTGGACTACCCACTTTACAGTTTTATCAGTCAATGTGGAAGAAAACAAAGTACATATCAGAATGAAAGGTCAGCCATAGTGAAGGAAATAGCCCAAATTTCAGGTCACATGAAGCTGAGGATAGGTTAACACAGAGCACTTGAGGAAATAGAGCCTGAGATGTTCTAGTACTTGCTGGACCAAGTGTACAGTGGTGTCTGCCATGTTCACTCTCATGGGCTCAGAACATAAAGTATCATCCAGCTCATGAAAATAAATAAACAGTAATATTATGTTAAGAGATGTATCTTCACCTATCTAAAATTGTGTTTACTATTTATCTTTCTCTCTGCTCTCTGAGGAAAATATTTCAGAAACAAAAAAGTTTACAAATTCACCTTGTGAAGTCTAACATTGAACAGAGGATCCCTGCTTTGCCAAAATACTTTGCAGAAAGTTCTTACCTTCACCCTACCAATAGCATGTGAGAGTTTATTACACTGAACTCTTGCAAGAATTATTTATTCTAGTTTGTTTTGTTCTGTTTGTTTGCTTCCATCTGAAGGTGGGGGGAACCCAAACAATAAAAATCAAAATGAAAAAAATGTTTTTCTGATGACTATTGGAAGGTGAGTATATTTCATGTTTCCTAGCTATCTGCAGGTCTTCATCCATGACTGGTGCATTTGTGGCTTTGTTCACCATTTGCTTGTGTTGCACTTAATATTTGATTAAAGTCTGTGGTATTAGGTTAATAAAAATTATGAATGTCTGCCCAATGTATATTTTCAAATCTTATTATAAAATTTCTATTTATAATTAAAGAGTAAATGTTATAGATTGCATTTTACTCAAATTTATAGAATTTGAATGTTCTACTTTATAAAGGCCTCCCATAAATGTGAGAATAAATATAGAATTGCATAAACTTGCTTTTAGTACTTTTCTTGTTTTTATGTGCAAGGGTCTGTTTTCTTTCTCCCCAAATAGTTAATGAGACATTTTTGACCTCTGATAATTGGTCTGATAATAGCTTTTTGTTCAACATGCTACTTTTTCTCTTTTTTTACAGGAATTCTCAAAGATAATCAAGAAATTAAATATTAAGTACTTGTTATGAAATCGCCTATGGATTTGATTACCAACTCTCATGAAGTTTGAAAAATATAAGGTATAGATGGTTTTCTTAAACAATTAAAAAAGAGTAAATTAAGAATTTCCTAAATTTTAATGGTGATAACACACTTGAATTCTCTAATTTCATATATTCCTTTGTATTTGTTCTAAAATTTCTTTTAAAAACTCAGCCCTTTACCATGAGTGTCAATCTCGCATTTTCTCCCATGATAGAATATCTCTAATGCTATCAATTCTTTGATTCTTAAATTCAGGTATAAATTCTGGCATGTAGCATTTGGACTAGAACCATAAAAAATGTGCAGTGAAGCTACCTCTATGTAGACCTTATATTAAGAAACATTGAACTATTTAAAAAAAATGAACTAGAGACATTCAGAAATAGAAAAATATTCAAAAAGACATTTGCCAATTGCAAGTTAAAATGTTTTATTATATTTCCTTTATAGCAAGGAAATGTAACTTTTCAGGTAAGATCTGACATTATATACTAATGGGAATTCTGTGCTCAATGAATTATATAAATGAATATCTCTCCCCCTTCCAAACTTCTTATATAGCATGCTTTCCAGTCAATTAGAAGTGTTCAAATTTTAATTACTTAAAAACAGCAATGATTTTAAAAACATCAATACTTTTTAGAAAATTTAAATTGTAGGTTTTCATCTTCACTGTATGCAGAGTGTGTATGCGTTTGTACATATATACATATATATTTACGTGTATACATATATTTAAAGATCTCCTAGGTGTTAAGTCCTTAGTAGGTCTGAAGGAAATAAACATATATAGAAAGAGTAGTTCTTTATGATATAGGTTTGCATGTGTGGAGAGTAAAAGGATTATTTTTACATTGTGAGTTTAGTGCATGAAGAACAATGATACTAATGAGAGATAGGAAGCAATTCTAGATGTTTGTCGGAAGAAATTAGAAAATAATTGTTTATCTATCAGTAAGGTCATTCAATACATGATTTTTTTCAACTTCCCTGTTACTTTTCCTGGGAGTTATCCAGTAGATATGGGTAGGACTTGAAGAGGAGCATTGCAAACAGACAACTTTTCTAATCTATTCCATCACTGCTGGGAAAGAACTTCAAATATCAGATCTATATGATGATGTTAGTCCAGCTCCCTGACTCATCTCCTGTTCCCATATGGTATTTAAACTAAAGCCTCCATGATTCCGAGAAAGGCAGTCCTTGCTCTCTGTTTTGTGGTTTCTTCTACTTTGGGGCCTCTGGGACTTTGTTTCCTGCAAGCTCTATACATTTAAAGATGTCTGTTATATTTTGCCCAGCTTTTTTAGGTTTTTATTTTATTTTTGTCTTTATTTTTGTATAACAAAGATGTATAGGTTATCTTTTTGCTATGTTGCCAGAATATATGGCCTTTTGGCTATTATTTCTTCAGCCTTCCATTTGACTATAAGGACTACTGGTTTGATCACATCATTTCCATAAGAACCTAACCTCTAATATGTTTATTTACTTTTAAAGTATGTGGATTTGGCTTTGAGTATCAGCAGAGATTGCCTACAATCCAGGTTCTTGCAAGAAAATATAACCTTGAGTTACTTTTGCCTGCTTGGAAGAGAAAACATTCAAGAATGAATGCATGAAAAGTAATCCAATGTGCTCAAAATTCAAAAATTTAAGTACAGTTCAAGTCAGACCATCAGAGAGTACAAATTTGAAACTCAGTGTCTCAGCTTTTACTACATTTGATTTCAATATCATGCTCTTCAATTGCATTGATGTACACTATAAAAACAATTGCGTGAAATTATTTTTTGTGTTATAGACAGGCTATGGAGGTAATTTCCCACAAGATCACTCAGTATGCCATTTATGAATATTCAAGAGAAATGTGTTTCAGAGCCCTCTGCCAGGGAAATCTTCACTTTTGCTGGTTTGTTGTCTCATGGACATTATGAAGTCATATGAGTGATCATGTTTTTCTTATTCCTTGCCCTTAGAAAGTCAAACTTACTTAATTTTTAGGTTTTGTAAAAACATTAATGCATTACAAAAATATCTCATATTATAAATGCATCTTTTACTTATTAATATCAATATTTAAAATATTTTATACTTATAAGTAACTTTAAATACTGCATAAAATACTTATAAAAAATTAATATGGTACCATCATATAATATCACAAATTTGAGTTTGTTGGAGAATTATAATTATAAACAATATCTTCTTTCGACCCAGAAATTCTCTCCACAAAGGTAGTACAGAAAGAACAACACACTTATTTTTTGAATTAGTATTAAACCAGAATCTGATGTGTGTCATGGTCAATCCGATAAGAGATTGTAAAACAGAAAGGTTGTAAAGCCACTCTGTATTACCAAGCAGATCTACCCCATTTTTTACATGTTTTCTAGATAAACCATAACTAGTCCGTGGAAGAGGACTTGACAGCACCACTTGTCACTCATAGTTCTTCCTGACTTTACCTGGTAACTGGAGTGACAGCTGTATTCGCTAATTGACTTTATCCAGTAGAAAAACAAGCTTCTCACATATTTATGACAGTGGTTTTGCAACTTGGAGCAAGAAGCCCACCAAAGTTAGGCTCCTCCCTTCCCCCCGAAACAAGGAGGCAGGGGCATTATATCCCTCAATGTTTATATTTCAAAGAGATGGCTCCCAGGTCCTTGAGAAAGGCATTCTCAGGTCATAAAGATGACAAAAGGCCTAATATTCAAAAGGTACATACCTTTCAAAGAGAGGAAAAAGTACTTAGGAGTTCTCTAAGCTAAATGCTCTAAGAAAAAGGAGGGGAGGGAAGAATCCTCCCTCATTTTGAACAGAAAGAAGTAAGCCTCTAATTTTAACTTGCCCTTACAAGTTCAAAAAATAAATAAATAATAAATAAATAAATAGTAGGAAATATATATATTTCAATTAAGATACCACAAAATAACAGGTTACAGATAATTTCACTATAACACTACTTCATAAAAATAACAATAGTCACATAATCAATACATTGTCTGGAACATTGGGCATATTTTTCACTCAAAAATAAGAATATAATCAGTTAAATGGATCCCATGCCAACCCAAAGATGATGGAATCTATAGCCTGAACAAATTATATTGATAACCTAAGTACCTAATGGCAGAGACAAATGCTACAGTGACCAGGTCATAAGGAAAGACTGCCTCCTTTTTCTGGGCATAGGACTGAAATGGAGATTGTGACAAATAGTAGTTTATCATTGGTGCTCCACTGTTTCTTTTTCTGTGTTCCACTATCACTTTGTTAAAAGATAAACTGAAGCATATTAACATCTTAAGAATTTATTTGAGTAAAAATTGATTCAAATTGGGCAGTGCCAAACTGGAAGTGATCAGAGGTACTGTGTCGTTGGGAGCTGGGGGGAAAGTTTTAGAAAAAAGAGAAAAGCAAAGTAAGCAAATTATTGATTGGCTATAGCTCAAAAACTAGTTGGCTGTTTGTGATTGGTGTATTTACAGGCTGAGATTTAGGTTTGCTTATGTAGGCACCATGGCAGCAGGGTTATCTCAGTCTAACGGCCTTGTTTAATTAGTCTAACTTCTTTTTATACCTGATTTCAGCACCCACTGTCTTGTAGTTGCCCTAGGCCATGCTCTGTTAAACTGAATTTGTGTCCTACTATCTTCCTCTAATTCAATGTACATAATATCTAAATTTACCTGTTAACCTTCTCTATGTTAAATCGTTCCATTTTTTTCTTTGTATTTATCTCAACTAAGTATGAGAAAGGGTGCAACCCAATTGGACAAATTCAAATATATGTGTGAATGGCTGAAAAAAAATCTATACTCCTCTTATACATATTTTTATTTCAACAGAGAGATTTGTTACACCAAATGAAACCTCCAGCTTTCAAAAGGTAATAGTATATCAAAGAGACGCAGGTAATTCAAGCTGAGTGTCAGAAGGTGTTTTGGGGATGGTGTCACTATGCAGACTCACTAGCACAGTTTGTTCTTTTGTTTAGGGGTAAATCTGTCTAAATTACTCCTGACTTTTTAGGTTTATAGGGATGTGTCTCTTCCCTTCCTAGTTCCCTGAAAACATAAATTTGCTCAGGGTTTTGCTTGTTTGTTAGTTTCATTGCTACTCTAATGGAGTGACAGCAAGGCTTGGGCAGTCGGAGGGCAGGGCAGAGCAGATGTGGTTATTTGTATAAGGGCATTCTTGTAAGTGACTGTAAGCAAATGACTTAATCAAACACATAACCAAGAAAATGAGTTTTTCTGTCAGAACATGAGGAAGTGCTGGGAGGGTATTTTTCTAGAAAAATTAAATATAGTTTGTCTTCTGTCAAAATCAATTTAATTGAAGAATAGAAAACTACCCTTCAACTCCACTTTAGAGTACAAAAAAATGGTAACTGCTTTCCTTTGTAATTGTCTTTATTACTCATGTTGCAATTAGTTTAGCCTAATCCACCTCTCCCTTATTAAGAGTGGATATATTACAAAGCAGGAAGAGCGCTCATGTGTCAAAAATTATTATGTATGAAATTAACTGTCTAAATCTAAATTCTCTTTAGTTTTAATAAAAAAAAGCTTACGTTTCCTTCTTTCCAAAGAAAGGGAAAGATGCTGCTGAGCTTTTTGAAGGTTCATCAGGCAGCAAAACTTCATTTCTTTGACAATTAAAAATATTGTTGTGCTGGATGGAGAAACATGCTAATAATGTTCTTCCCTTGAGGCGAGAAAATGAAACAATTAGTGCAGGCTAATGAAGGGTAAGATTTTCACCTTACCCATTCCAACACAGTTTCTAGTACATGTTAGATGCCATATAATGAAAATTTATAACATATTTTCTTTCACTGGTTGAAATTTATAGTGTTTTATTATTTAAAGTTTCTATTGAAATCCATATATTGTAGCTCTTTCATCTGCATGAGAACTAGCCCATTTAGGTCTACCAAATCTGTATTGACATATATCAGTTTTCTACTTCTTACCTTATTTGAAGCTATTCCTTGGGGACCTTTAAAAAGATAGACTTGAAAATAAATATCAAAAGAAAGAAATTTTTCATACATGTGCAGTAATCTGTGTCTTTAAGAATACATTTTATGTGAAATTAAAAATTATAGTTTAAAATTTGTGGTGACTTTTTACCTCTGATACATGACTTATGCAATTCAGTAAAAATAGTTCTATATCTTTCTTTTTCCCCTAGAATATCTTTTATATTCATTGATGATGATAATGATGTTGATGATAACAATAATAGCTCTTTATTAAGATATTCTGATGAGCCTGGCATATCACTAGAGCTTTCCTACAGATCCTTAAAGCAACCCTTAGAGGTAGATGCCATTTGTATCCATAGATGAGAAAACTGAGACTTGGGTAGATTCAGTCACTCATGCAAGGTGACACCACTAGAGAGAAGCAAAGTCTGGATTTGAAGACCTATATATGTAAAACCAGGTGAAAATAATACAATTGTTTATTATAAAATTTAAATTTCTTTTAAAAAATACTCTTCACATGTCTACTTTTCCAACCATAGGCAAGGATCACTTATCAGGAAGTTAAATGTAGTTTTTAGAGAATTATGTGGAAATATTGACTTTAAAATGTTAATTTTATAGCATGACTTGGGTTGCTTTTAATATTTTCTAGTGGAAAACACAGTTTAATTTTATAAATAGCAGATATAAGCAAATCATGTTAATTTCACTAGGCTATTAAAAATGTCACTTTTACGTACAGCATGCAAACCACTGTGCTAGGTGATATAAGGATTATTATTAAGATTCCAAAAGGACCTTTCACCTGAACAGTATCCAGACCATAGCAAAGCTCAAAAAATAATTGAAGGAGAGAGGGATAAAGAGGAGGTGCAGAATGAAGGAAGGGAAAGAGGTAGGGGACAGGTAGAGGGAAAGGGAGAAAAGAGGAGGGAGAAGGAATGGGGGATAGCCTTGTACGGAGTTAGGATATAAACAGCAATATTTAGGCAGATGGCAATGGATGCTAAAATTAAAATATAAACAAAATGTAAATGTAAATTACAGTTTAATGGTTAGGTGATTCTTATGGGCTGACTTATGAAAAATGGGTTTAATTTCAGCAGACACAGGTGGGAATGTGGGTTGTTTGAAGAAAGCACAATGAAGAGCACAGCACGGTTGTATTGAATGGCTTGGTGGGTCTGCCTCGTATTTTGACTTTTATTTTTTATTTTTTTAAATATGTCTATTGATTTCACAGAGAGGAAAGGAGAGGGAGAGAGAGACAGAAACATCAATGATGAGAGAGTTATTGATCAAGCCCGCAACCCGGGCATGTGCCCTGACCAGGAATCGAACCCCAATTGCCTGGATCCCAGGTCGACGCTCAACCGCCGAGCCGAGCCCTGCTGGGCTGGTATTTTGACTTTTAGACTTTCTCATATCCTGTCGCATCAGACGAAAATAAGATTATACTTCTTTCCCTATAGAAGTGTACATTCAATGGTTTGCTATTATACTTGTAATGGAGTACCCAAGACCCTACATGTTTCAGCCCTTCTCAAGGTCTTGTCCACTTTCAGTGCACTCTAACCATACTGGCCCTCTTTCATTTCCTCAAATTTAAGAGCTTTCTATATTTTCTTCCTTTTTTTTTTTTTGGTAATACTCTACCCCATGTTCTTGTTTTGATTGTCTCTAGTTTTGTTCAGTTTTTATTGTTCAGCTTAATATTTACCCTAATATTTAGAAAGGCCATCCCTGGCCCCTTTCTTGGCACTTAGCACCATTTGTCCTCATTATAAATAGCCATTCACTCTTATTGATTAATTAGCTGATTGAGAGATTCATTGATTTCTGTCTCTCCCACCAGATGTTGATATCCATAAAGTCAGGCAGCATCTCTGTCTGATTCAACATTTAGTTCACTGGCATCACATAGTAGGGCTTCAGAAGCTATTTGAATATTTAATGACCATTGTGTTTAATGAATGATGACCTAGAGTTGAAAGAGGTTTTAGAGATTTGCCCAGTGAAGATGTGTTCTATCTATTTAGGACAGAAAATAACACAGTGAGTTAAAATGAGAGAGACTGCAGAGAAGCCACCAAGATAATATTCAGAAGGCTCAGAAATAGTTGCCTAAAAAGGAGAGACAGAGATGACACTCGTTTACAGCCTCCTGTAAAAGGGCAGTGGCTCTGCTTGTAATAAAAACAGAGACTAAAGGAAGGTGAGCAGGTTTAACTTCTGCAGATGATGGCTGCTTTTCCTTTTTTATGTCAAAATTGAGGATCTGGTTGGAAATCCTGTTAGAGATATCCACCAGTGTTTGGAATTAGGAGGCATGTTTTTTGAAAAGTGGTTAAATTAGAAAACAGTTTGGTGTTGAGCCTAAACAGTGAAATGCCCCTAACTGTAATTACTGTAGTTTAACGTGACTTTATTAGAATTCAAGAAACACTACCCATTGGGTTGCATATAAACCACAAGCTTAAAATATTTCTGATCCAGTGAACTCACTATTTTTAAGTTACGTGTGTTAATGTGTATATACTTAAAAACATCACTTTTAAAAACTATTTTTTGTCTTTGCTTTGGCAGGAAGTTTGGGGAAACTGAAATGTTTATGTTAGCGATTCCTAAAAATTTGGGCTTCTTCTAGAGGATTTGGTTTAATGCCACATGTATCATATTTCTTATTCCTATGCCAATCTACAGATACATGAGTTACTGTTTGAAAGTCGAAAGCAGCACTTGCCAAAGAGATATGTAAAGACAAAAGACTAAAGATGCTATGTTATACATTAGTAACAAGGAAAAGGCATATGTTAATAGTAAAATTAGTCAACTGTGGGCAGTATTAGGGCATAATTAAGTAAACAAAGCCCGCATGCTTGAGTGTGGTAAGGACCTGAGAGTTAGGCCTGCTGTGATTGCTGGGCTCAGGAAGAAGTTGCTACGCATTTTGAATATTCTTATAACTTGGCAAAGTCTATTTTCTGGTTTGGTGCAGTTCTGCATTTTGCTGAGAAAGACTGTTTAAAATAGAGGGTCCCAGAAAGAGCTGTTTAAGAAGGAAATTGCAACAGAAAAGGGAGGAACAAAGGAGAATTTGGCATTCGTCAAAGACCACCTCTCTCCTGGGTAATCCATTTTGCACCAGTTTTGTCAGAAAGAGATATGCCATATGTGATAGTGGACACAGAGCTTGAAGTGCTTTATGTGTGGTTTTCCTAACATAAAATGAATTTTTGTGGCGCCAGGTGCTGTAGGGCAACTGCTCACATTTACTAATAGCATGTAATTCATTTGGATTTGGGGAAAATAACATTTTTCTCTCTTTCCTATTAGACTTATTAATTCAAGTCCAGAAGAATGGTTTTGTTTATATTCTGTGCTTGCTGATACCATGTGCTGCATTTGTCCTCTACCTGACTGTTTTTATATCCAAAACTCAGTTAAGCAAATGTAGTTTGTTTGCCATTTCTTATTACTGTGAAGTCCTTTCTGCTTTGAGTCTGTTAAAATATTTTTCTCTTAATGACTCTCCCTTCTTGTAACCAGAACACTTCTCCTGTGTACCTGATGCTTTCATTCCCCACCCCCCCCTTTGAACTCACAACTCTAAGGGTTGGAACCCAATTGAACTGCACTAAAGGCCATATTTTCTTTGCCCTTTCCCTGTGCTACATCTGACAGCAGTTCTGCCAGGCAGTGTGAAAGCACCTTGCCAGCTATTTAAACCCAATCCTAAGATAAGGCAAAGACAGCATTTTCTTTTTTCTACTATTACTTGCTCATTTTTCTGTATACATAGGTCTTTATTATTTACTTTTCTTGAAGATTAAGCTTATTGTATTTACTTACTTTTCTTGGAGAGTAAAACCTTTAGAAATCTATTTATCTATCCATCCATCTATATGTATATATATTTTTCATTTGTTATGCTCTTAACTCAAATTGTCCAAGCATTCAAATCTAGGCAAATTTCATCCTAACTAACCCATGACATGGGGAAAACAGAAATATTCTTCTTGAGTTTGATAGTTGGCTTATATTTAGAATACTAGATAAATAGACATCTTTTGGATAATTTGATCTAATTCAATTAACTGAGCTTTCAACACTTGTTTGGTGCACAATTCATTTTCTACCTCCGTGAACAAATTCTAAACCATCTTCAAACTACAGACCTGAAAGCCTGCAAGCCTTTTGAATTCCATACTTGCTGTCTGAAAATCCGGAGTTGGGGTTTTAGACCTTCCCTTGAGGCTAATAGCCTCAGTGGGTTTAATATTGTTATTACATTATAATAAATGTTCTGTTATCTTCATCATTTTTCAATTCAATTTCTTTCCACAACTGTTCTGCTTTCTTGCCAGTTTACTGTCACATTATTTTTCCACAGTTAACTTCCTGGACAAATAAATGTGCTGGATGTATGCAATTGTGCTTTGGAGCAGGACTGGCCATTTTGGCTATGACCGTCATCCTGTGAGAAATGGCATATCCTTTGGCAGGGGTTTCTGAGGCTTTTGTGATTCATTACTCTGACTCAGTATGGTCTCCATCACGCTGATGGTTTTCTGATGATGTAGAATGTTGAAATGGAGAAAGAAACAGATAACGAGGAAAAAAAAAATGACAAATTAGAGAACTCTGTACAAAACCCTTATGATTATGACACTTTCATATTATCATTCGATTAAGAATATTTTACTAGTAGAAAGATCTTTTAAATGTGGTCTTCGTTGAAAAATGCTTTCCGCATTTTGGGAAGTTTTTGGCACTATCATTATTTAAAGAAAAATTAGCCAGGCCATGCATGAATTTAGGAGATAGAGTTTATTCCATTTACATGGTCTAAAGATAAAACATCTGCAAGATCATTTTCTAGTTTTCTTGAGTATCATTCCTTGAGACCCTGCCAAGCTTTAATGTAAGTTTCCTTTAAGACAGAGGGATCTTAGCCCTACCTCAGAAAGACAGAAATTGGGCTACATCACTTTTAATCAAGAAATATTTTTCTATTCAAATCCATTATCCATTATCATGGATTTGTTTTGATTTTTATCTAATAGAGAAAAGGCAGTCTACCCACGAAACTAGACAGATTTCAAAACATTGCAAAGTGGTTCTTCATCCTTAATGTGGACCTGGGAGCGTGTGTATAGCAGGAGTCCTGATGATGACAGTTGCTCTGCAGGAAAAGATTGATGACACCAGAGCCCGCCAGCATGGTGCTTGCTGTGCGTTTTCTGTATTAAGGGACAAACTGTTTGTTTTCCCTTTTGCATTACTCTCTGCTCCTTGATTTAGTTGGCAGCCTAATGAAAACAGGATTTAAATAGCTGATGTGATTGCCATTCTTTCTTCATGACTCATGTCCCCAAAAACACAATACGGTATTTTCACTTGAAAGGACTAAAACAATTTCTATTCTTTAGGAGTTTTAAGAACAGGTCTTCTTATCTTCACTTATAAACTAGACCTTCGATAATCTCTTAAGTAGCCTTTGAAATCAGAGGAAAAACCCAGGCTAGCCCTATACCAAAATGCTAGACGCATTCCAGACTTCAGTAGGTATAAGTAAATGGATTTGTATACCTGTGCTACACTAAAAATAATGTAACTACAAAGCAGTTAATAGAGGCACATGGCCTTTGGAAAGAAATGTGGAATGTTGGGCTGTGTTCAGTAAAGTTATAGGAGATGCTCTTTGAAACACTCTGGTTACTGGCTGCACTCACGTCTAAAACAAACGCTGGTCCATTTAGACACATATTTGCACTTGTAATGGATTTGGTGAGCGGAACAGCATTCCATCTGTATAAACTGAAGAGCTTGACAAAACACTGCACACTTGTCACTAACCGCCCTTCAGAATTGTAATCAGGAGGGAAGGTTGTAAACTAACATGAATTTAGATGTCTTAACAGCGAGAAGATGACTGTGACATACTTTATAATAAAGTGTCATCTTCCAAGATACATAAAATCAGTTGTATTTACTGTGCACCAACTCTTTCCTTAGAATCAACTAAATGACAGTGTCATGCCTGTACCGCTGCATGCATAATTCAGATAGCTCTTCACTGTGTACTACTCTAAGCAGTCTGAGGTAGGGGATCCCTCAGGGAGCACTGCTTTCTCTTTGACCTTGGTCATGAATTACCCGTCCAAGGTGAGACTAGATATTTTAACAAAGATTACACAAAGTTTTCCACAAATAAGATCTGGAGAAATCAAAACCATATCTTTTCATTTCTAAAGCTTTCTATAAATTTAATTTGGAATTAACCAAAAGGATCATCAGAGCTCCTACAGATAAACAGGGGAATGCTGTACTCCGGGGAATTTTTAATACATCTATGAATCACACTGAATGCCAGTGGCCTGTACAACTGTAGAAAAGAAAATTGGAAAGGAATATACCTTACCGTAAAATTGTTCTGCTCACCTGTCAGGGCGTGGCTCGGCAGTTGAGCACCAACCTAGGATCCAGGAGATTAAGGTTCGATTCCCAATCAGGGCACATGCCCGAGTTGCGGGCTCGGTCCCCAGTCAGGGGCCTGCAGGAAGTAGCTGATCAATGATGACTCTTTTATCATTGATGTTTCTAGCTCTCTCTCTCCCTCTCTCCTTCTCTTCCTCTGAAATAAATAAAGATATATATATTTTTAAAAATTGTTCTGCTCATTTCCTTGTTCTTCCCATTAGTCACACAAGAAAGTGTAAAATGAAAGTAAGCAATGTTAAATGACCAACTTGGTGCCAATTGTATACTGCTAATATAAAAAACCTACTGCATAAAACAAGATTTCATTAATATTCTTTATGACATATTTTGGCTCTTAAAAATTATATTTGTATTTTCAAGAATATATGGTACACATTCTTTTTTTGTTCCTGAGTGTTACAGTGATGATGACATGTAAACGACTGATACCAGAAATCCTCCAGATAAGAGGTCCCAAGGTAACTGTACCTTTTAATAGGTGTCTACCTACTCTATACTACTCACTCAAGCTATAGTTCTTAAAATGTAATAATATGAGTTTAAATAGTAATTGTAATTTAAAAGAATAGTGTTTTATTCTTCACTTGAAAATATTATAACATCATATTGAAATTTTCAACTAATGTAAGTTGAATGTGATTTTCAAATATGTTTTAAGTGCTGTGATGAGGTCTCCTTAATAAAAGAGTGAGAAGTCATTGCAACTATACACATTTACCTGATGACTGATATATGTTTTGGTACTAATGTTCAGGTTAATACCTGTTTCATTGTTAATAATTTTATTGGCTGGAAAATATCTATATGGATTACTCAGTATAAGATTCATGCTTCTGTGGTTAACAAATTAGGTTACAATGAAGTAGTGTTTAAAAGTTGAGGTTTTTACAAAAGGAGACACTATATGACAAGTTGTTCAGCCCCACAGGTTATAAAGGAAATGTAAATTAAATTAAGGCTATACTTTCACTCATGTGACTTGTAAAATGTAAAAATATATAAGTGACTATACTAACTTCTGATGATTATTTGGGAAGAGAGGCTTTTTCACAGTGCTGGTGGAAATGTAAATTGCAACAGTAATTTTAGAGAGCAATTTGTAAGATTCATAATGTTAAAAATCTGAATTCAGTACTTGACAGCATTTTTTGGTAAATATTAATATTATCAATTTTTCTGATCTTGCCCAATTTGATGGATGAAAAGTGATTTTAAGGACTGAATATTTGTATCTTCCACCCAAAATTCATTTGTTGAAACTCTTCCCCCAATATGATGATATTAAATGTAGTGAAGGTCATATGAAGCCATGAGGGTAGAGCCCTCATGATTAAGGTTAGTGTCCTTCTAAGAGTCATGAAAATGCTTTTTTTCTCTCCCTCAAGTGAGGATACAACAAGAAGTCAGCCATCTGCAACCCAGAGGAGAACCTGACCATGCTGGCACCATGGCCTCAGACTTTCAGGATCCAGAATTAAAAGAAGTGATATTTTCTGTATCTCTTAGTCGGTTTCTGTTTTGCTTGTTCGTTTATTTTGTTCAACGGTTGTCAGATAGGAGGGGGATTGAGGGGCTGGGTGAAAAAGCTGAGGGGATTAAGAAGTATAAATTAGTAGTTACAAAACAGTTACAGGGTCGTAAAGTACAGCATAGGAAATATAGTCGATAATATTGTAATAATTGTGGTGTTCATTCCTTAAACATTTGGTAGAATTCATTAGTGAAACAATTTGGGTCTGAAAAATTTGAATTCAACTTTTAAAAACTCCACACAAAAAAAGAAAAGACACCTGTATTCATGTATTAGAAGACAACACTTGAAAAGTCCATACTAACAAAATAACCTATGAATAGATTCACTGACATCTGTATCAAAATCCCAATCTTATATTTTACAGGAATAGAAAAAAAACCTTAAAATTTATATGGAAGCACAAAAGGCCACAAATAGCTCAATCAAGCTTGAGAAATAAAAACAAAGCTGAAGGCATAGCATTTCCAGATTGCAAAACATATTACAAAGCTACAGTAAAAAGAACATTATAGTACTGGTATAAAGACATGCATACTGACCAATAAAAACAAATACATACATACCCAGTCAAATAATTTTTGACAACGATGCCAAGAATAAACAATGGGGAAAGGATGGTCTCGTCAACATACGTTACTGGGAGAACTGGATATCCACATGCAAAAAGAATGAAATTAGACACTCATCTTACACCATATACACAAATCTACTCAAAATGGTTTAAAGACTTAGTTGTATGAACAGAAACTGTAACACTTATAGAAAAAAAAATAAGGAAAAGCATCTTAACATTGGTCCTGGCAATAATTTTATGGATATGACATCATAAGCACAGGCAACAAAAACAAGAACAATCAAGTGGACTATATCAAACTAAAAAGCTCCTGTACAGCAAAGGAAACAATCAATAGAGTGAAAAGGCACCCTGCAGAATGGGAGAAAATATTTGCAAGCTACCTGATGATATATTAATTCCCAAAGTGGAGAAGCCACTCATACATCTTAATAGCATAAACCTAATAACCTAATTTAGAAATGGGCAAAGGGCCTGGTTAGACATTTTTTCAAAGAAGACTTGCAAATGGCCAACATCATTATCCATCAAGAAAATGGAAAACAAATCCATAATGAGATATAACCTCATAGCTGCCAGGATGGCTACTATACACATACAAAGGCAACAAGTGTTGGTGAGGATGTGGAGAACTTGGAACCCTTTCACACTGTTGTTGGTGGGGATACAAAATGGTGCATCCTCTATGGAAAATAGTATGTAGGTCCTCAGATTAAAAACAGAACTACCATATGATCCAGCAATCTCATTTAGGGATATTTATCCAACGGAATTGAAATCAGGATCTCAAAGAGATATTAGCACTCCCATGTTCATTGAAGCACTATTTACAGTAGTCAAGATGTAAATGAAAACACAAAAAAAACACCTTCAATGTTCATTGATAGATAAATGGACAAAGAAAGTACTATATACATATAATTGAATACAATTCAGCCTTAAAAAAGAAAATTCTGCAAAATGCAGCATCATGGTTGAAACTGGAGGACTTTTTGCTAAGTGAAATAAGCCAGTCACAGAAAGACTGCATGATCCCATCTATATCAAGTATCTAAGAGTCAAATTCATAGAACAAAAGAGTGCAATAGCGGTTTCCAGGGGCTGAAGGAGAGATAGATGAGGCATTACTAATCAATGGGCATAAAGTTTCAGTTAAGCAAGATGAATGTTTTAGAAACAGGCTGTGCAACATTGCTCCTATAGTCAACAATAATGTATTGTATAAAAAATAAATTAATTAAATAATTCATTAAAATAGAATGATATATCAAGTGAATTATACAGTGTGTGGCATTTTATGACTGGTTCTTTCACTTAGTACAGTGCCTTTGTGAATCATCTAAGTTGTTGAGTATATTGATAGCTTAAGTTTATTGCTGAGTAATATTCTATGGTATGGATATATCATGGTTTCTTTTTTGGCAATTCAACTGAGAGCCATTAAAATTTTTCCAGTTTGGTCCGGCCGGGCATGGCTCAGCTGTTGAACATCGACCTAGGATCCAGGAGATACAAGTTCAGTTCCCTATCAGGGCACATGCATGGGTTGTGGGCCCGATCCCCAGTAGGGGGCGTGCAGGAGGTACCTGATCAATGACGACTCTCTCATCATTGATGTTGCTATCTCTCTCTCTCCCTTCCTCTCTGAAATCAATAAAGATGTATTTTTAAAAAGTTTTTTCCAGTCTGTCAATTTGCTAATATAGGTGCTATGAACAATCATGCACACATTTTTGTGTGGATGTTAAGTTCTTATTTCTCTGGGATAAATGTCCAGAAGTGCAATTGCTGAATCCCATGACAAGGATATGTTTTGTTTTCCTAAGATATTGCCAAACTACATTCCAGAGTCACTGTACTATTTCACATTCCCACTAACAATGTATAATAGATCCAATTTCTCCACATACTTGCCAGCCTTTGATATTGCTACTATTTTTTACTTTAGCTCTATCTGGTTTTGATATCAAGGTAACATTGGCTTCATAATATGTTTTGGTAAATGTTACTTTCTATTCTGTTCTCTGAAAATATTGTAAAAGTGTAAAATTGGTGTTCATTCCTTAAACATTTGGTAGAATTCATCAGTGAAACAATTTGGGTCTGAAAAATTTGAATTCACCTTTTAATAACTCCACAAAAGTAATCTTTAGACCCTATGTTTATTCATATCATCTATTTCATGTTGATGAGGTGTGTAGTTTTTACTTTGAAAGATTTTGGTTTTTTCAACTATGTTGTCAAATCTGTGTTTGCAGTTATTCATTGTATTCTTTTCTCATTTTGATATCTGCAGAGTTCCTTAGAGATGTCTTCTATTTTATTCCTGCTATTTGTTATTTATGTCTTCCTCATCATTATCGGGTGGGGTCTGAAGTCCCTTTTCCCCACTAGAGCTATGTGGATACAGCACTGTCTGGGAAGGACAAGGGTGCCCCACTACTCTTCTCAAATGACTTCCAATGAGAGATTGGGTGTGTCTTTGTTACTGCTCAACAGTGATGCATGTTATGATTTCTACTGAGCTTCCAGTGGGGAGGAGGAAGGGTGCCTTGTTATCACCAGTTGGAACTGAAAATCCAAGTTCCTCACATGGTCTCAAATGACATCATAAAATGAGAAGAGGCAGCCTTATTATAACTATGTGGTGATAAATGTACTCATCTTCTACTCTCCATTCTCTGATACCAGCTTGGAAGGAACGTTTCAGTACCCGATTAATTACAGCTTTGTGAAGGTAGAAGTCATCCTTTTATGAGGGAAAGGTCACTGTTTCTTCTGTGGTATTTGACTGATATGCAATGGTTTTAGCTAAAAGTATTTTTAGGCTGCTTTCTTCCTAATCCTTCAATTAGCTGGAGTGAGGAGAATTTTCTTGGGGCTTGTTTATCTGCTATTGTTGGCATTACAACATTTCTAGCTTTTCCAGTACCCAACCTGGCATATATAAAGCAAAAAGAAAATGCATCACTATGTCTTGCCTTTGGTCCCAAAGTCCCTGGACAATCTGTCTTCTTATCTCCCTTTTAGAGTCTTCATATATTTGTTGTATGTATAAAGTCTAGGTTTTTTCAGCTGAACTGAGTCATAAAAATAGGGAAATATACCTACTGCATATTTCCAGAAATGGAACTCATCTTTATTGTTTAATTCTTTTTCTGAGTTTTATTTTTGTTAATTTCTATAGCTATGTCTTCAAGTTCACTAATGTTTTCTTACTCAATGCCAAATCTGCTGTGTTCCCAACCAACACATTTTCAACTCACACATTGTTTTCATCACGTGAATCTGGACTTGGATCTTTGTAAAATATATTTTAAGTCTTTATTAAGCTTTGAACATTACATACAATTATAATAATATTTTATTGTCTTTATCTGCTATTTTCAATATATGTATCAATTTTGTTGTTTTAATTGATTAGTTTTATTTCTCCTCATTGTAGGCTATATATTCCTGTTCTTTTGAATGACTGGTTATTTTCATTAGATGCCAGACACTGAATGTTACTTTATTAGATAACTATTTTTGTGTTTCTATAAATATTCTTGACCTTTTTCTGGGATGTAGTTATTTGGGAACAGTTTGATCATTTTGGGCCTTGTTCTTAATAATAGAACCAGAGCCACATCTAATCTAAATATCCTTCACCACTGAAGCAAGACCCTTTTCAGTACTCTACCCAATGATGGGTGCTGGGAACAGGCACTATTTCCTGCTATTGTTAAATTGTGCAATTTTGAAAACAATTTTGATAGTTGGATTTAGGTGGCATTCATTGTTCTATAAGAACATGGATATTATTCTGTAGTGAAAAATATTGATTTACAAAATCAATATATGTGTAAATTTTCTTTCTTTGAGGATGAATTTCAACAAGTAGAACAGATTATATTTATAGGGACATGTGCACAGTGAGGCGTCCAAATTTATAGTTTGTAGAAGTTGAAATTTTAGTAGATTAAAGATAAATAAATTGTGTTTAAAATGTATTATATATTTTTTATTTTTTATTTTATTTTATTGTTTTTAATATATCTTTATTGATTTCAGAGAGAGGACAGGAGAGGGAGAGAGAGAGAGACAGAAACATCAATGATGAGAAAGTCATTGATCGAGCCCGCAACCAGGGCATGTGCTCTGACGGGGAATCGAACCCCGATCGCCTAGATCCTAGGTCAATGCTCAACCACTGAGCCATGTCCGGCCGGGTTATATATTTTTTAAATGCTTGTATGTTCTGGTGTAAATACTAGGGACACCTTTTTTCTAAACATACAATATATATGATTTTATGAAGTTAAGTAATATTTTTCCCCCCCAAGAGTATTTTGAAGAGTCTGGCTGGTATGGCTCAGCAGTTGAGCACTGACCTATGATCCAGGAGGACATAGTCTGATTCCTCGTCAGGGAACATGCCCTGGTTGCTGGCTCCATCCCCAGTGAAGGGCATGCAGGAGACAGCAGATCAATGACAACTCTCTCATCATTGATGTTTCTATCTCTCTCTCCCTCTCCCTTCCTCTCTCTGAAGTCAATAAAGATTTTCTTTTTAAATATATCTTTATTGATTTCAGAGAGAGGACAGGAGAGGAGAGAGAGAGAGAGAGAGAGAGAGAGAGAGAGAGAGAGAGAGAGAAATATCAGTGATGACAGAGTCATTGATTGGCTGCAACCCGCAACCTGGGCATGTGCCCTGACCGGGAGTGGAATCCCCATCACTTGGATCCCAGGTCAATGCTCAACCACTGAGCCACGCCTGGCTGGGCAAGATTTTTTTTTTTAAGATAAAGTATTTTAAAGAGTATTTTATTTTAAAAGTGATTATTAAAGTTCTCAAGTGGTAAAGATCCCACCAATTTATTTGGGAGATTACTGCATTGTGTTGAGACAGTTTCTGATACCCAGCCTAATTTTATCTTAATTTCTTTTCCAGAACATTATGTTACCTCTACTATTATAAATCATTCTGCTCCCTGCTGAGTATTCAATGTTTCCAATATAGGCAGAAAATGATCTTGCTTCTTAGTTTTAACAAAACTAGTATGTAGATCTTTTTTCAAACCTGCAAGTTTAGTACATTAATCTGTATCGTGTGACAATCTACATTATGATTTACATGCCATCTGATTCAGTTTTTATATCTCTATTTTTAAAAAAGTAAAATACTAAATTAATGATTCATTTATAATTCAGAAATATTATGTTTATTAAGTAATCTGCATACATAAAGTTATAGATTTTTTATGTGAAATTGGGTTTACTGATTAGATTACCAACTGGCATAAATATATTAATCTCTAGTTTATGACTAGTTGCTCTAAATTGTTAACATAATTATATTACACTGTTTTTTTAATGTCAGCAAGCACATTTTAAAGGTCTTTGATGAAATAGTTGTATTAGTTTCTAATGTCGCTTTAACAAATTACCACAATTTAGTGGCTTACAAGAACACAAATGTGTTTTTTATAGTTTTGTAGGATTTATAGTTATAAATCCAACACTTATTGGGGTAAAATCTTACTAGGCTAAAATTATGTGTCCGAAAGTGTACCTTCCCTTCTGGAAACTCTAGGATAAACCGGTTTCCTTTTCCACCTTTTCTACCTTTTTGAGACTGCCCATATTCCTTGACTCATAGAGTCCTTCTTCCAGCTTCAAAACCATTAATATTGACTCTCTCTGACCAATTTCTGTCATATCTCTTTCTGTGACCTTCTTCTTCTCTTTGGTCTTTCACTTTTCAGGATGCTTTTGATTATACTGGGCCCATCTGAATAATCTAGGATAATTTCTCTATTTTTCAGGTGAGCTGAGTAGCAACCTTAATACCACTTGCAACCTTAATTTCCCATTGCCATGTAACCTATATACAGGGTTTTAGGATTAGAGCATGGCCATTTTAAGTGGCCATTGTTTTGTCTACAGCAATAACTAAACAGAAAACCTTCAGGTGTGGAGTATTGGTGAGTCAGGGAGCAGTCTATGCGTAGCAACTGATGAGAGATTAACCTTATGAATATTTATTTGTTTTTTCCAAGGGATATTTAGTTGCACTTTTTTGTTTGTTTAGGTTGGTTTTAGTTTTAGTCCCATTATGAATAAACTCTCTAGTTTATTGGTTTATGATAAAACTATATCAGATCAATTCTAGGCATTAATAAAATTTCAGTCAAGTTAAAATAGAATTTTGAGGGGTGGAGTTTAGCTTTTCAATTGAACTACATGGTAAATTATACGGTAGTTCTTCTCCACTTATTCAGCCTAACCATTGCATCAAAGGGCAAATAATAGCATAAGTGTACAGATAAAAATATTATTGTCCCCAAATATATAAAATATAGTTGAAATTCTGCCAAAGGCTCCTATGCCTCCCTCTATACCTGACATATAAAATGGAAGAATTTTCTTCTGCATTCCATGGAATACCATAAGATGTTTTGATATTTTGAGAAGGTGAGATAAAAACAAATCACAGTTAAAGAATAAAATCCTGGAGTGAAGAGAATCATGTTTGTTTTTTAAGTTATTAAATGTCAGCTCTATCTATATATTTTCTTTACTCAGGAGTCTTTGCTTCCTCCTTAAGAAAAAATTTATCTAGCAGCCTGTCTATTTCTTACCTTGCTTGACAAACCATAAGAAATTACGCTTGCAAATGTGAGTCTATTGTAAAGAGAAATCTCTGGAAGCTTTTAGAAATCAAACATGCAAGGTAGGTTATATATGGTTCAAGACAAAAAGAGACAGCCTACAGATCTTCAGCCAAGATAGCTGGCAGTCCAAATGTTCCACTGAATGGAACGCAGTGAGAGGAAATCTTGCCTGCGGTCGACTACTGAAGGGTTGGCAAATAAAGCCAGGATCGCATTATATGATATAATGGGGAAAGTATGTTGGCAATGAGGACAGAGATTCCTTCTTTCCTTCCATTTAAAATTTTCTTCATAATACTGAGGGTTTTACCTTGTATACATAGAGGGGACTAGGACTGGAAATTTATTTCCAAAATATCCACATTGTAACAATCTCAAAAAATATTAGTATTTGTATACTTCTTACAATTTTTTGTTCAGTTATTTAGGTTAGCTTTATAGCTGAAGGCTATTTTTATGAAAGTACTTCTTTTCATTTCAAAGTTTTGTATGGTTATGTGATTGCTTATACTTTTCCTCTGATTTTCTTGGTTTTAAAATTGTTATGAGTCTCCCAGGAGTAAATTCGATTTTAATATGTTTACTTTTCATACAACCTTATTTGTGTGTAGCAAGCACAGAAGTTATTTCTACAATGTAAGAGAGAGTGACTCCCATGAGGCTTATGACAGCTGTACCCACCAACAGAAAAGTACTTGTTCTTGAAATTTTGTACAAAATAAATTGATATATATTAGTGTTTTGCACTTATCTTTTCTTGGTGTTTAGAAATCTAGAGGAATGGGGGGAAAATTTGAGAAAAGAAATGCAGTGGGCCCAGAGACACAGACATTACATATGTATATTTCTTCCGCCATATATATATATATAGTGATTTCCCAGACAATTTTTCTGTTCTTTATGGCTAACCATACTCCCTTGAAGTTAAATATTTAAAAATTAAACATTAATGTGCAGAATTTATTATATATAACCCCTTGCCTAGCATTAGATCTAGCTCATGGTATCTTAGCATACCTGCTGTGAACTACCTCTTTAATTCTTTCCTTTTTTTAAAAAAATCCTCACGTGAGGATATGTTTTAAAGAGAGAAGAAGGGGGCGGGGGGCGGAGAGAGATGTGAGAGAGAAACGTCGATTGGTTGCTTCCCATACTTGCACTGACCAGGGATTGAACTGGCAACCTAGGTATGTGCTCTGACTGGGAATAGAACCCATAACCTTTGTCCTGTGGGACAATGCTCCAACCAACAGCCAGGGGGTTCCTTTCCTTTTATATCCACACTTTCCAGCACTGGGTCTTAGAAAGGTCCCAAGATTACCCCATTCTCCTGACCCCTTTCCTCACTTCAGTGAGAAGGGCTGGGAGAGCGGAGTGAGGAATGACGGATCTCCATTTTCCTGCAACTGCTGCTAACTTCACACCTCTAAAATTAGTAGTATTGTGCAAAGGAAATGCAGGTTCAGATAGAATGCCTGCAGTTCTGGGTCAGGGAGGTTATTATATTAATATTAATGCAGATGGGAGAAGTAGATAGAGAGCTTGGAGCATAATGTCGAAGAAAATCTATCTGACCATAATTCTAATCACCAACTTTACTCATTGCGAGGAGAACATGGTTTCTTTAGGACTACAGGCGCGGTCAGTAATGGGATTCTGAATGGCACATATATCTCCATAATGCTAGCTTTGTGTAACCTCTTTAAAGAATAGATGGATGGGTGGATAGAGGATGGACAGATGCATAGGTAGACGGATGTTAGTTATAGCTAAACTGAAAGTGATGGTTTTGATATGAGCATATTTTTTATACATTTTTTAGCTTTTAAAAATATTAATTGGGTCACAATTTTTTTAATCTATTCTACATATAATAATAATTTTATACTGTCAGTGATAAAAAACAAACCCACAAACCTTTAATCTCATTGTTATTTTAGTTAAATAATATGAAACTGAAGAAACTCAGATTTACCTGTGGCTCAATTCTCCAATTGTAAGTTAGCAGTTTTAGGATTTACCAGAATTTGCACATGATGAATGTATAAACTTTCGTTATTAGTAGACATGTTGGAGAACAGTCCTCTCCTTTGCCAGAGGTGTGAGCATCTTCTGTCCCTTTTCTCTGGCCCTGGCATGCCACTGTGTGGTACTGTGTGAGAGGGGGAGCAGGTCTGCTTCCTTAGGCATCCTCACATCAGCCCATGGGCCTATATCTGGAGAAGATTCACTCTTTATCTCATATGAACTACCACCTTGTATCATGTCCATGAAAGGTGGGAGGGAAGCCTGTAAAATCTGTAAGTGATACAATACTTACAGTTTTCTAGAAAAAAATATGTCTTAAATTAATCTCAAGTGTTCTCTTGCTCTTTCATGGTGCAATTTATTCTTCAGACCCTAATCATGCCTAAAAATATGCTATTTTAACCTGTAGGTTTAGGTAAAAATAGGTTCTGAATAAAATAAATATAGATAAGAAAATGATAACCATTTTCTTAAGTAACCATGGCATCAGGTTATATATAAATACAATACAGTTTTCTAAAAGTCTTGGTTCTGAGTTTGAAGCTCTATATATGTTGTATGTGAAAAATCGACATTAATATGAAGGCAGTAAATATCTTCTAAGTGTATGTTTCCATGAAAACTATATCATTATCTAGATTTTTAAATTATGCTTTGGTTGGATTCTGAAATTTACTAGAAGATAAGATGTTGTATCACTTTGAGAACATGTAGGTCAGCATGTAAGTGGCATGAGAGACATAAAACAAGATCAGCTTGGTCAATAGGATAAATCACTTTTGTATCCCCAGCCAACTCATTTGTCAAGAAAATGTTCATTGTTTGTGGCCCTACATACCAGGGATGTTACAGCAATGTCTAAGAATTTGAAATATCATATTTTTTATTTAATTAGGAGCCAGTGTCATTTCCTTTCTCTACTGTTTATATATACGGAGTGTTCTCATTTTTGTATTATTTTTGATATACATATCACACATATAATCTTCCAATGTCTTACAATGTTCTAAAATGCTTTTAACCCTATTTTTTTTTTTTTTATTTCATATCATTTATTGCTCAATAGCCTTTTAAAATATTTCTGGGATGGTCATTCTTAAGGGAACTAATTTCATTAGTAAGTAACAATTATGCTCTACTAGCATGGGAATTTCAAGGCATAAGAATATATTAACCAGCAATTTTCATGAATGTGTAGGAGGAATTTTCATTAAGAAAAGATAGCACCACAAAAAAAGATAGTAATTATCAAGCTCAAGGTGAGTTGCTTAGCAAATGAGTGTAATTAAATGTTTTTCCTTTATTTCAATCTTGGTGAAGAAAATATATATATTTAAATGGCAATAGTACTTCTCAGTGCCCAGATCTCTCTACAAAAAAATTTTGTTTGACTAATAATGTGTGTCATCTGAAGCCAAATAAATATTTCATTAGTGAATATCAATATTCATAAGCAGAATATGTATAAACACCAGTCATATATTTTACTGGTAGTAGATGAGTAATTTTATCTTTATAGATGAAGGCAATCATATTTATATGTCACTTTATGACTCATAGTAGCTTCTATGCAGTGTTAGAATTCCAGGCAAAAGGCTTATCCTAATATGATTATTCCAGAGGATTTACTACATTGTGCTCTAGAATTTTTATTATCTGACATAATACTGAAGGACAATTTTGTACTATTAAAAATTGCAGAGAAATTCAAGGTTTGCCTAATTATTTAATTGCTGGGTATTTTCAAAAAATTTGTCATCAGAAATAGTTGCTTAGTACCTTCTTGTTTAGTTTTTATTTCTCTGAGGAAGCATTTTTGAACAGCATTGTTTTCATTCTATTATAAACATTAAAATTTATAAATGTGAACACATCTCCACATTATTGCTGGTTTTCAACCAAATATATTTTAATGGTAAATCAATGCTGCAAAATGTCAATGGCCTCATCATATACTTTTTGATAACATTTAAAGTGAAAGAAAGAAAACCCTATTTGTTTTGTCCAAGAAAAACATATTCATTCATGTTGTATATATTTATAGGACATTCAGCATGCCAGCATCATGCTAAGTGCTGTGATGATTTATTCCATCCAAAACCTTGAAATCAAATAGAAGTCTTAAGATACACATGCAAATAATTATAAAGCCGAGTAATATGGTAAAAATGATTCATTAGTTGTACTGAAATGCATTCTAAAGCAGCTCAAAGAAAACAATCTGTGAAGGCTTCAGACAGAGAAAGGCACATTGGCTGGATTTTGAAAGATGAGTGGCATTTAGAGTATTGTGTGGGGAGTGAAATTTAAAACAAATTTTAAAGCAAGTGTGAGGAAATCATGGAGGTAAAGAACAAAAGAAGACAAACTCTGTGTGAGGTTGACAAAAAACCTGCTTGGAGTGGTGAACTGAGAGGAAAAAAAGCTTAAAATTAGACCTGGCATTTTTTGTCTTTGAATGACAAATACAAGAGTTCTTTTCCCAAAAGTCCTAGGGATGCAAAAGTTTTTGAGGAGGGGAATAAAATAATCAAAATGATGTTTTAGGACAACCAAGATGGTAGCATCGTGTACTGTTAATTAGGTGGGACGGAGGCTTTAGACAGAGAGGCCGGTCAGGAAGATGCAGTGACAGTCCAGATATTGAGCAAAAACAAAGGTAAGAAGGAGACAAGGAAACTCGTAAGAAAAGAAGCGTGAGACTTGCTCAGTTGCCATTTCTTTTCGTCTGAAGATAAAAGGATTGGGAAGGGGTGCTGGTGATTCATAAACCTCTAATCTGATTGCAGAATTAAATTAGAAACCACTTTGTACCTCAATGAGTTAAAATCTCTAACTTTTCCTTTCAGATAACTAAAAGGGAAGAAACTGAATAACATGCCGGGGCACACACTTATGCTAAAGTAGATTTGAACATAGTTTTATCTTTTAACACAGTCTTTTGATTCTGATTTTAGAGTAAATTTCATTACCCTATAACATGTCCTAATGGTGAGAGTAGGTTAAAGAGCAGAAAAAAAACCCCAAAAACTGAACTATAAAGGTGACAGATGGAAATATTAAACCAGAACTTAGGAAACAGGAGAGATGAAAATAAAGAATTTGTGGCAACTCATAGAAGGTAAAACTTGACAGCATTAAATTAATGGTAGTTCTAAAAGACTGCACATAGCACTATATTAATAATAGCTAGCACTGATGAAGCAATGTGTGTCAGTGGCCGTCTTCTACATGCGTTATCCTTTATGACATTATCTCTCAACTCAAAAGAACACTAGAAGTTTTATCAGAATACCCATTTTAAGGACAAACAAATGTTGATTTAATTTGGATCACTGTGTAACAGAGGCAAAGAGCCTGGGCTCTGGGATCATCTCAAACTGCAATTCAAACTTGATCTGAGCCTCCGTATCTCATACTGTCTGAGTCCTTACCTGTTGGCTCAACATTCTCAGAGATTGTTCTACCTTATCTTTTAACTCTTTTATTTTTAATTTTAAGAGTATTTCTGTTCTGTGTTCCTGTTTTAAAATAGTGTCCCATTTTTATTTTATAGATTTTGTGCCCTTCATTACCTTTTATCTCTGTGGGGAATTTCTGTTTAACTGCACCTTTCTCTTGCATGCTTACCCTGATTCCACCGCCTAAATCACACACAGGTGCGCGCGCGCGCACACACACACACACACACACACACACACACACACACACACACACGTTGCCTTAATCTGCTTAATATTTCTTCATAGTATTTAAAATTAGCTGACATTAGTTTGCAATTTTTTAATTTTTCTTTTGTTTGGTCATTCCTACTAGAACGAGAGCTTCATGAAGGCAGAAATTTTGTGTTGTTAAATAGTGTTTTGGAAACCAGGTCAGGGACTGGCACAGAGCAGATAGGCTGTAAATGTTTGTTGAATGAATCACAGTCTCCTGAAAGCTCTATTTTTCTCTCATCAGTTTGGTCGGGATTTTAGAGAAGAGCCCTTAAGGTTTTTCCCTCAGGGGAAATGCTTGGAGATTGATCTCACTTCACTTCTGGGTGAGGCAGGAGAATGGGGCCTGGGGGTGCCCTATGAAGCCTGGTCTTCCACAGGGCTCTGCTACCATCCCCCTTTGCTGCATCTGAGTCTGTGTCATTTCAGGATTTTTTTTCCAGAGAAATATCCTGCCTCCATTGCAGGAGCTGGGTCACATATCCTCAATTTCTATTTCCTCCATTCTCTGTCACCTGTCATCACCCTTTCATCTACACTGCCTCTTCAACATGTCTATTGAATTCTCTCATTGCCATCACCTGTGACCTTTCCTGTTAGAGGTTACTCCCTTAATCATATTTTGATGTTTTGTGAGAAGGAATAAACCTATGTGCTCAATTCAACATCTTGCACTGACATTTCCTTAAACACTTCCTAAATATACTGCGTGCTTTCCACATTTTATAGTGTAGAGTAGCTAACATGAAAACCAAGCAGGTAACTTTGGAGAGTAGCTCCAACAATATAGAGAGGTGACCTATAAAACAGATCGAGGAGGTATGGAGAGAAAAGCGTGGGAAGGTCTAAAGATCACCGAATCAGAAGTCCATGGAACCAGAGCTCATCAGGCAGTGATGGTAAGGGCAAAATTTACACCAAGATCTAAGAGAAAGAGGGCTGATAACGTGCACTGTAACTAATTGATCAGAACATTGATTTTCTAAATTTAAACGAGAAGACAATTGGGTTTAATAAGCATAGATCATTCCATAGAAAACTTTTGCAATGAAAGAAAAGAAATAACTGTATAATAAAGCATAAATAATGAGAAAAGGTATTTCTGAAATTTAGTTTCTTAGAACTTTGCAAAATAGAAGAGGTAGAATACATACTTAGCAGCATCTTATTTATAATAAGGCATATCATATGAAGTTAGAGATCCTTATGCTTTTCTTAACAATTATCTTAAACAGTGATATATTGCTTAGGGTTTTCTTGATACTATACTTGTTTTAGCACACTGTTTCCTAATTACTCAGAAGTTAAAAAGAAAAAAAGTGTGAAGTAATATTTGCCTCAAGTATTTCTTTTAGCAGTTAACATTTGCTTTTCCTTTCAGCTTTGACATAAGGCCTAAACAAGAGAACCAAATTATAAAAGTCTACCCAGTTTCTTATTAGGATAGTTAACCTAGCCACCATTAGTCAAATCTAACCACCTTTTATAAACCTTCCACAAAGCAGAAAATTAAGATCATATGAAGACTACAATGTATGATAGACCTTACTAGAAAAAATTAAATTATGTTTAGGTACATTTAATTTTTTTATCACCTTTTACACAAAATTAGCAGATGGAATTTTCTATTACTGAAAAATTCAGTTCACAGCTTAATCTAATTATTTAATGTAAAATAGAAGTCTCATTGAATTTAATGGCTATTACAAAATTTTCTTTTCCAAGATAAGTATTGTTCACTTATTTCCTCTTTTAATTTACATTACTTACAATGTGATGATAGTCCCTAAAGCAAGTACAAGAAGTGCATTTTAAAAAATTGACTATTAGAGGTGATTTTCTATGAGAGTTAAATAATTGATTACCTTCTTTTAATTATTTTACTTGAGTTGAGTAATTTATTCTGGGCCCCAAATAGGATAATTTAACTTGTTTATATTTCAGAGCAGTAAATTACAGATTCCTAATTTTGAAAGAAAATTTACATTGGAAAAAAAATTATACTCTGGAAAAATTTTAATTCCAAATTGTTAGCCTTTTTAAATGTTGAGTGAAGTTTTGATGTCTCAATTATAAAAGATGATGAGAAAAATAAAATGATTTCAATGTATTATTTAAAATATCATAGCTATAGAACTCAACCACATAAACATTAAGTCTATAACACTGTAATACAGTGACGGTAGAACTGGGACTGTTTGGCCTCATTTGAGTGAAACAGAGGGTTATAGAAAAATGTAAACGAGCAATTTCATAGGGGGCATAGAAATCGGTTCTTGGATTTTTAAAAATTTCTACTTATAAAGTAATAGATGTATACATTTTTATTTTTTAAAATTCAAGTAATGAAGAGGCATATTGAGAAAAATGTAAAAGCTCTATTTGACCCCTTTATCTTACATGCAAACACACACACACACAACACACACATAAAACCTACCCTTCTTTTCCCATGAACACATATCCTAGAGGTAATAACATTTGTTACTTTGGTGCGTACCATTTCTGTGCTTTTACATGCATTTGCATAAGGGAAAGGATCACAGATGACTCAGATTGTTTTAATATGAGCAGGATGGGATTCAATAGTTCTATTTGAACATACTATGTTTGAAAGGCTTTTTAGAAATCTATGTTGAAATTGGAATAAAGTATTTGAATATACACTTCTGGCTTTCAGGGTAGAGATGAGGGCCAGTGATATAAATACGTATGTCATCAGCATTTGGATGATATATAAGGATATGTTCTTAGACGAGATTACTCAGAAACAGAATGTAGATATACACAAGCACACACTGAATTCCAATATTAACAGATCAAGAAGTGTTGTAGAACCTACCAAAGAAGATGGCGAGGGGCTGGCCACTGAGAAGATAAGGCAATCAGAAGCTGGTGGGGGGCCCTGGCCAGGCAGCTCAGTTGGTTAGACTGTTGTCCCTATACGTCAAGGTTTCAGGTTTCCCAGTCAGGGCACATACAAGAATCAACAAACGAATGCATCAATAAGAGGACAACAAATCAACGTTTCTCTCTTTTTCTCTCTAAAAATAAATAATAAATAAAAATGCTAGTGGGGTAACAGAAACCAAAAGAAAAACATGTTTCAAGAAAACATGTTTCAACTATTTGTGAAAGCTCTTGTCTATAAGAGACTGAGAACTGGATATTTGATTTCGCAACATAATTGTCACTAGCAGTCTTGGACAATTCGTTGTTCCTCTCTGTATCTTATTGTCCCATTAAAATATGAAAGTAATAACCTTCCATGTTATTGACACAATACATTGTTACCATCCAATGTACCTCATGGGATTCATATGGGCTAATTTAAGGAAAGCCCTTAGGACAGTCCCTGGCACACAGTGCTCACTGCATACTAGAGAAGTCAGAGTAGAGAGAAGCTGGCAATGCTGTGACCATAGATAACCCTGTCCATAGCAGGAATCATGAGGAGAGAGGAATACGGATTCTGGAACAGCCTAGCTTTGTATTCTATATCAACTTGGGCTTCATCATTAAGTGTGAGAAAATGACAGGTACATGTCCTCCTCCTGGAAAAGAGACAATCAATAAAGCGTGGAGAGGGTACTTCTACCACCTCATGAAGTGCCTCCCTAATACCAACTATTTCTTGTTCAATAATATTGAGTCGATATAGATTTTGGCCCTAGGAGGCTCTGATGTGGGTCAAATATATACTGTTAATTAAATTACCCAAGGCTGAAAATCCATTCTCTATTATACGTTTCATCACAGATTGTAGCCAGCCATGTTATCCAATAGAGCCTCTCAGAGGTACTAAAATGAAATTAAATGACAACATTAAGACACTTCAAGTGCATAAAGACTCTCTAATAATAAAATGCCAACTTCATAGATTGCTTCAAATTCAAATATAATGTCCTGGAATGAGATCCAGGAAGAAAATACAGTTTGAAATTAAATTCTCTTTTGAGTTAAAATGCAAAAACATTAATGTCAGAGGAATTGAAGTCTGAAATCATAATAGTCTTGTCCTTATGAATTAAAGTTCAATGATATTAAAGCCCCAACTTCTTTATCCAAATTTCTTATTCCTCAATTTTTAATCCAAGTGGTTTGGGATACCTGGGTCAAGTTATCTTTTACAGGAAGGTACATGGTCCCTTCAGGGCCATTAGAGTTGTATTGACACAGTACCAGGTCATCAAGAGGTATATCCAGGACCACAATAAAGAAAAAGTAAGTTATATAGTTTGATGGATTGAGCTCTGAAAATTTAGAGTTTTGGACGAAAGCTGCTGGAGAAAAAAAAAAAAAAAAGGTTTGAAAGAAGCAAAGGACACCTATGCCCTGAGAAAGACCTGAGATTCTCTACGTGAGGTGAGGGGTGAAAAAGTCATTACTCAAGGAGACTTCAAGGGTAATAATGGTCTTATTGGGAGACAGACATGTTTGTGTCATGGAAGAAACATGAAATAAACAGAGAAAGTTTAAGGACTGACTGAATTTTAAAGAGCACAGGGTGATAGTGCTGGAGAATGGAGAAGTATGGAAGACTGAATGATCTTCGGGGATATAAATGCAAATACAATATGGAAAAAAGGGTTCAGGGACCAGTGATAAGGGTGACCTGGAAGGCAGGATGAAGAGCCAAGTGGGATGAGCTATAACAGGTCTTGGAGGAAGATCAGTGATTACTGAAACTAGAAGCTCCAGGCACATTGGATGGAGTGCACATAGGGCAGTTCTAACTTATACTTATTGTCAAGGTATCCCATCCTTTTTAGCATCTGTCTAGATTCTTTATTTTACAAAGTTTTTAATAGTTTTATAGAGGGATATCAAAATTGCTGTGATAGTTTATATTTTCAGTGTTTGCCATCATCTCTTCTATTAGTATGTGCAACACGTGAGCAAAGAACAGAGTGCTTACTTTAACACATGATTAAATCTGAAAGACAACCAGCATTAACTTGTCTCTCCCCAGTTCTTTCCAGATGCAATTTATCTAACTTGTCCCTTCAAGGACAACATCGTAAGGTGTTCACTAATAAAATGAAAGGCCCTTGAACACAAGTGGCTAAGAGTCCATTTTGATCTCAGGTGATAATGGGAGAAGCATTAGACACTGCTGACCCTGACAGCCACTTAGTATACTGACCAATAGTGCCATGACCCACGCCATGCCGGGGAGATATAAACAGCTTGCAAGCAGGGTCAGTTGTAAATCATTGGTTGGAGGTGAAGTAGAGGCTGAGCAATACCTCTACATGTGAAATAGAGGCTGAGCAAGACTTCCAGCAAAAGCATATTGATATCACTGTACAAATAATAGTAAGAAAAAAAATCTGATAAAGTAGCAGCAACATTACTTTAAAAGTTAAAAGTTAGTTGTTATTTTAAAGCTGTGACCCAAAATGACAATCAAAAATGTGCAGTTGCAGAAAGTGTGATATATTTTACTCTGTGAAGCATGACTTTTTATTTAGATCAAATAACATCTTCCAAATGAATTTTGTCCATTTTCAATTCCAAGTTTTCTTAGGCATGTGTGAAAAATGAGGCAATAACTGTGAATGTATAGTCTCCCTTAGCAGAAGAACTTCTCAGTTAAGTATGCCAGTTATGTATTGTGCCATCAGATACTTAAAGAGAAAAACATTGAATCTGATAATGATTTGATTTTTTGTAACTGAAGGGAATTATAGCAATGCTTTTCAAAATTCATTCTGTTCAAAGTGAATGTTGAATTTTTTTTTCTAATTTTTTTTACTATGGGACAACACTCTGAGTGAAACCATTTTATATTTTCCCTTCTCATTTCAGTAATTAAACCCCTTTGTATGAAAACATTGATTTTGTAACAAGATCAATAGTGTTATGGAAATAAAGACTACAGAAACATTTCAGTAAGATTTTTTTTAACCTCTAATCTGTATATAAGAAGAACAAAAGGGAAAGCAAAGTATAGAAGTTGCTCAGTTCCCAATCTCATTTGTCAATTAAAGTTAAAAACACAGATGGAGATTAGTAACTTGAGCAGAGGGTCAGGGTCTCCATGAAAATTCTCTGTATAGTCAAGGATCTCTCTTCTTAACAATTGCCTTTTCTTTTTCTGTTGTCAGAAGCTTCTCTGGTGGGGAAATTCTGAGGTGGCATTGGACCCACATATTCTGGATAGAGATGACATGAACATTTCTGGAAGGAGAGAGTTGAGAGGGCATCTCATCAGTGTTCATTACCATTATTGCAATGTCCCATTTTACCCTCATTGGTCTTAAACCAAGACTATAGATCTAAGGAATAGATGCTTTGTTAATACTGGATAAAATTTTATGTTATAAGAAATATGCCATTTGTCATCATAAATTGATATACAATCTGTTATTGTTTTAGAATTTATAGACATAGATTATCTCTTTAATTAAAAAAATTAAATTGCTCATTCCTGTGCAATATAAACCAAATGGACTGGGCTCATAAGTCCATCAAATTGGTTGCCAGAGGGAAGGGGTTGGAGGAGTGGGGGGTGAAGGAGATCTTAATATATGGTGACTAGAGAAGACATGACTTTAGGTGGTGGGCATATAGAGCAATATACAGATCTTATAACACTGAAACCCACACCTGAAACCTATATGTTCATATTAGCCACTGTCATCCCAATAACTTTAAATAAAAAAAACTGGTGGAGTTACATACGTCTCTTTGACAAAGCTAGACAGCTGGACCCTGAAAACTTGGATTTTATCTACAGTGATATAAACTGGTTAAATATTATTCCTTATGACTGTGTTTATCAAAACTCACTTTTTAATACAATTCCAACTTAGTTCTAGCTTGAAAGAATTCTGGATAACATGAGTGGAATAAATTTATGCTATTGTCAATGAAAATAAATATGCAAGCAGCAGGATTTACAGAACGCACATAAGCAACAAAATGGGTTTTAATACTATCCAGAGGAAGCCTTTTTAGTGCTCTAAATCTAAAGAGCATATTGAATATTTTGTACAGGAAAATCAATTGTATTCAATACTTCATCTTAATTATTTCATGCTCAGGTACTTAGAGTCCAGGGAACTATTCCAAAACAAACTATAGCAGCAGATTTCAAACAATTATGTTACACTTATTGAGCGATCAGCTAGTGTGAGGTATAAAAGAACATAACTAAATTAGACTCAGCCTAGAAAACACAAGGTGATACACTTGGAGAAAACTAATCTAAAGGAAGGAGTTAAGCTGGGGGTTTGGAGCTGGGAGGTATATAATGATATAGGTGGGGCAGTGAAAATAGTAGATAGCAAATTTGATACAAAAACTTAATACATGGTTACAATAAAGGCAGAGTAATTTGGTGCTACAAAGGCAGGCATATCTTACTTGGATTTAAAGATAATAGCTTTCTTTACACAGCTTCCACAGTGCTGGCCTGAATTAAGTCCCAGCCGACAACCAGAGACAAATATCTAATAAGTGTGTGGAATCCATAGAGGTAGAGCAATAGTTATTTAGGGTTTGATCTAGCAATGAGCAAAGTGGCTCTGATGATGGGCTTTAATATGATGGCTTACACTTCATGTTTGCTTCCCCCCCCGCCACTGTTATCCTCTGAACTATTACAATAGGCAGATATTTATATCCCCCTGTATGCCTAAGAGCATACTTACTAAGTAGTAAATAAATATTGTTCAATAAATAAAATTTTGCTGGATATTTCATTTATATTTTTCAACCTGAGATTCTCACTTCTGGGAATTCATAATAAGGGACTAATTTAATAGTAGCAAAAACTATATCTGGAAGATGTTTGCTGTGGTATTATATGAAATTACAAAATATACTAGAAACAATTTCAATAGTGAACAACATAAAGGAAAGTTTAGCAAATTATGACATGACAGTATGGAAATGGATTAAAAAGCTAAAGGCATACATTCAGTTAAAGTGAAAATAATAAGAAGTAATGTAAAAAGTGCTTTGTTGTTATTAGAATGCTTCTTTTGAAATATGCTGTCGCTCCATTATAAAAGCACTATATGTTTTAGAACAAAAAAGAATATACAAAAAATAACAGAGGAAGTAAGTTCCTTATTCAGAAAACAACAACAGTTTACCTTCATATATAATAAATACATTCTTATATGAAGTATAATTAAATCAGTTTATACTTCTTTATAACCAGCTTTTCATTTAATATTTTAATATTAACATTGTAGTAGTCAGAAAATGCCATCTAAATGCACGAATGTAAATGGCTTTGAGCACTACATAAATATCATACTATGATATATTTATTTAATCTCCAAATAATTAGTTTTAAATTTCTAGATATAGAAAAAACACTGACTAAAATATTCTTTGGCATAAACCTATTTTTACATCTCTGATTATTTCTATAGGAGAAAGTCCTGAAAATTGTGTTATTTGATAAAAAAGTATCTACATTTTAAGCTTTTGCTAGATATCATCCGATTGTTTCCAGAAAAATCTGCATTGATTTCCATTACATTAAGTGACTTATAAAATAATTCCTGCTTCATTGCTCACTACAGATATTGCCCTGAAAAAAAAGATCAATAGCTAGAAAGTTGTATCTTACTGAGTGATTTTTTAAAATTAAAACATGCCACATCACATGTTGATAGCTCCATGAGTTTCACAAAGTGAATCCACTGTGCAAGCACCATCTGGATCGAGAGAGAACAGTACTAGATGTCCTTTTGTGCCGCCTCCCAGTCAGTTCCCTTAAACCAATGTTATGCCAACATCCAATTCCATTCGTTTTGATTGCTGTTGAACCTGGGGTCATATGAAATAAAATTATACAGTGTGTTCTGTTTTGTGCCTGGTTTCTTTCACTCAATATTTATTTATAAATTCATTCATGTTGTTACATGTCATAATAGTATGGTACTCTAGAGAACTGCACTTATTTTGAGCACATTTGTGTTGTTTCTAGATTTTTTGTCTGGAAAAAAAAACTGTTATGTTATGAACATTCTCATATATCGCATTTGGTGATATGTATATATTCCAACTATATACCTTGGAGTAGAATTGCTGGGTGATAAGGTACATTTATGTTCAGATGAAGTAGACAATGCCAGCAATTTTCCAAAATCCTACAAAGCAGTGTATGAGAATTCTACATGTTCCACATCCTTGTCAACACTTAGTATTGTCTGTGTCTTTCATTAGAGACAACATGATATGATGTGGTATCTCAATGTAGTTTTAATGTGAATATCCTTATAACTAATGAAGTTGAGCTTGTTCTCAATGTTTATTGGACATTTAGATATTATTTTGTATGAAGCATCTTTTCAAACCTATTTGTCTACTAGATTACCCATCATTTTCATTTGATTTATAATAATTTTTTATTTACTATAGATATGAGTCTTGTGTCAGATATAGCTACTGCAAATATTTGTCCAATTTTACGGTTTGTTTTTTATTCTTGTGTCTTTTAATGAATAAAAGTCCTTAACTTTAGAGAAGCCCAATATATCACATTTATTTTATTTTTTGTTGTTAGCACTATATTGTCTTTCTTAAGAAATCTTACATTACTTCTGATATATGAAGATATTCTTTATTCTTTTTTCTAAAATCTTTATTGCTATACTGTTCACATTAGATTTAGTCCATATGGAATTTATTTTTGTGTACTATGTGGGGTAGATTAAGATTCTTTTTTTGATGTGTAGGAGGATATTATGGTGATTAAAATTTTAAAGTTGTTCCAGCATCATTTATAGAAAGTTCCATCCTTTCCCTACTGCATTACAGATGCACTTAGTAAAAAACAAAAAACAAAGACACTCCAGTGATTATATACATGAACTTTTTTCCGTTCACTTTCATCTGCCTATTTTTTCCTCCTTGCTCTAGTACTGCGTTATCTATATTAATATATCTTTGAAATTAGTCTTACTAGGTCTTTAAGAGCATAGATTTTTATTTTGCTCTTTTTCTTCCTTTAAGATTGCCTTGATAATTGTTGCCTCTTTGCATTTCCATATGAATTTTAGAATCAGCTTGTTTATTTATGGCTTTCATTGTTTATGTTGAGAAGCCAGCTGTTACTCCTATTGTTGCTGATTTGCAGTTAATGTGCCCTCCAGCCCCCACTTCCCACTGCCTGAAGATCTTCATCTTGACTTTGGTTTTCAACATTTTACAATGACAAACATAATTTTTTAGATTTGCATTTATTTGGTTACTGGAAGAGCAAGCATTTTATAACTTTTATTTTTATGTGAATTGTCTAGTGGGATATTTAATTTTGTGATACAGAGGAATATTTTATGGTGATTAAAAGTTGTCATAGGTATAACGTTATATTGGAAATTTTTATTTGTGTTTTATTGTGCTTAAGGTTTGCCTAAAAATATTTATTTGTAAAAATAATTTATTTGTCATATAAAAGTACTCAACTATATAAGAAAATGTAAGGAAAAAAATCCACAATCCCACTTCATGTGAACAGTTTTCCAAGCATCTTTTTGTATATACAAACTGAGGGAACAAAATGCAGACAGAGGGCCTGGGGCTGGATAGTGTTACCCATTAGTTCCTACTGCAGAAGAAAACTCAGGATTCCACAAATGTGATTGAACATCTGTGTGGGGCTTTTGAATTGTCAAATTGCTTTCAGAACTGCCATTCTACTTGAATTGTACCATGACACGTCGAGTATGCAGGGGACTTATCATAAAAACAGAGATGATGAAACTGAGACATCAGAGGTATTGGTGTCTGGCCTGTGGTCATGCCTCGTGGCAAGGGCTGATCTGGGGTCAGAGTCAAGTGTTCTAGTTTATGAGTTTTGCTCCTACATGGAATGTGTTCCTAGAATGTGAAGGGTAGCAAAACGTGCCAACCTAAAATATGCCACTTTGGCACACTGGTTATTTTGAGCTCTAGTCACTTGGGAAAAAGTAAATGCAGAGAGAAGCTTTCTCTGAACCCTCCTTAGCTGCTTTAAGACAAATCCTCCAAAAGCAATTCAATGGTCATAAATCCTTTCCCTGGAGTTTCCTCAACCAGGAAGATTGACTCATCACTGGAGAGGAGACTAGAAGTCAACACCATGCACAGACAGACTTTATCACAAACTGTCATACCTCCCATCTGTTCTTCTTAGGGTCCATTCATCTTTCCTAAAAATCATTTATTTCCCCCAAGAGGCCTACATCCCCCCTCCCTGGATCCATGATTGCTACATGGGCATATATGAACTTTAATTCCTCCTCATCATAGTGACCAGACCATCTGCATTCTTCACCTTGAAGTGAACCAATCCATTCTGACAACCGGCATCCTCCATTTATATGACGGCCTACCCAGTACCAGCCGATTTACCTGATATTCTTCATTTAAATGGAAGCTCTTAATGAGAACAGCTCTTCGGGCTGTGCCCTTTATAATCCTTGCTTTTCTTTGTTCCCTTCGGGGAACAATTTAGGTTGCTACCTGAATCTCTGCCCCAGATTGCATCTCTCCTTTGCTCAAGTAAATGCTTTTTATTCTTTACTACAGTCTACATCTTTTGTTCTTGTTAACATCTCCTATAATAGCATTACCTGTTCTTTCCTGGGTCACTATTTGGTTAACTGCATTTAAGCTCCTGAAAATTACTTTTACAAAGTTAAAATAAAACTTAGACATATGTATATTAAACCATTTAAATAGTTTTTATATTTTGTTTGTTTTATTTATTAAGTTTAAAGGAGAAGAGCAAGAGAGAAAAATGACACTGGAAAGGTCTTTGCAGATATTTTGGTTATATAGTTTTCTGATCCTGGAATATCATTCCTGCATATAAAATGAAAGTGACATGTTTTAAGTAACAGTCATTGTCATTTGATATAGCTGAAGTAATCTTATTTTGTAGTCCCTTGGTATAATTTATCCTAATATCTGTGCCAGTTAGAAAAAGACTGCTCTATTTTCCAAACAATAACTACAATTTTAGGAAGATGCATACTAAAGGAAAGTAAACATAATTAATTTGTATTATAGTACTAGTTTTTAAAGAAAATACAAAGACTTTCTCCTGAAAACATTTTTCTCCTAGTGATACCCTGACTCACTACTTATTACATATAAATACACATACATCTTTGTACTTAACTACACAATTCACACTTTCACTCATTTACCTTTTCCAACTCCACACTAATCTTAGGCAATTTGATGCCCATCACCAGGTCACAGAAAGTTGTTTTCTCCTCACATGATGCTTCCAAGCAAAAAGGAAACACACTTTGTACACAGGTATATCTCCTTAAAATCCACATAATAGGATCAAGTGTAAATTATAATGGGGAAGAGGTGGTTTCTAGTTGCCTTCGTTGACAAAAACATGAGTTTTCTTTATGTCAAAGGAATCACAATTCATTGAATCAAATGTCATTGCTTCAGGAATATTTTTGCTGTTTCCTTTTCAATCTGAAGATTTCCTAGTAGATATGAGAATTTTTAAATACCTAATAGGAATAACGAGTGTCATAGAAAATTAAACTAAAACTTGAAAATGTAAGGAACTTAAACCATTTTGACTCATGTCTATATTAAGATGTGCTGAGGTTATTTTTGTTAAGTTTTAGAGTTTTTCCCTTCACATTTATTTGAGAATCACTTGGGGGTAAAGGATCTGTAAATATAAATTGGGATGTTACAATGTTGTCTTTGGGACACACATTTTAAATCAGTGTACTATGCATTTAAACACAAGAAAATGTGGACTTTTCTTCCCTGAGGTAAACAGATGGTGTCAGAAACACTGAGAATACTTTGGATATGAATTATTGTTGAAAATGTCAAATTTTATATTGTCAAATAACCATATTTTTACCATTTGAATTTAAATGATCTCAGTTTTAGTGCTTTCCATTTTCTTCTTGTATTAATTAAAATTTTTGTCAAACACTTTATGTTAAAAGCAAGTCTTTGTAACAGATTACTTTCATATTGAAGTTGGGAGTTTTATACATTAGAGCAGGCTGAAATTTAAAAGAATAAAAAATGATCTTTTAAAATAATCTTCCTCTTTAGGGATTGCCCAGAATACAGGAGCTTGCAGCAGAATCTGAGTGATGGTAGAACACAAAAAATATTTATTTGGGTTTACCCTGGAAGGAAATACTGGATCCTGAGTGGCAAATAGGAATGAATTTGAGAACCAGTGGAACAGAGCAATGGCTAGTGGAAAGTAAAAAAAATAAAATAAAATAAAACAGCCTCCCTTTCTCCCCCCTCATTCACATATGTACAGACTGGAAACAACACCTCAAGATAAGCAGAGCTAGCAGGAAATAGAGGATGAGCTTCATCTGTCCAAGAGATGGTGGAGGCAACTGCAGCAAAAAGCTGGTGGTTAGCACTAAATAAGGTACAACTGAAGATATAAGACTAAAATAGATGAGGGTAGAAAGATAGGAGAGTAATGTGCTCTGTTGTATAGTTCAACAAATATTGTAAAAATATTGTAACAAAAGAAGATGGGAGAAGAAAGAGAAGAAGAAAAAAGCAGAATTAGCTATAATTGGTTATCTCTGAGATAAAAGGTGGAAGTAATGGAAATATTTTAAAGCTTAGAAGACAAGAAGAGGCCAAAGTAAGGGAAGAGGCTCATAAACACTATGTAAAGGCATTAACATAAAGCTAACCACTAGAATAAAAATACTGAGCTTCTTAAATTCTAGAAGTTCAAACAAAACCAAACACATTTACCAAAATATAAAATAAATCAGAAAACAGAGGAAACAACCCATATTGTGAAAGACACACAATAAATATTACATTAAAAAAAAAAAAAAGCTTGAAGTCAAGGAGGTATGCATTATATAAATAAATATAATTGGCATAACACACCTAAGAGAAGGATTTCAGATCAGTGCAAAAAGCAAAACCCAGCTGTAAGCATTATACAATAAATATATCTAAAAGTGATTTCAAAAGCCTAACAATGAAGAAATGAGCCAGAATCACCTGATAAGAAAACAAAATAAAACTAGGACTTGTGATCTGTGGTAGACACACAGGAGCAGAGCAAGGACAATGGGCCAGGTACAGAAACTCACCAGGGCAGAAAGCCCCAGATGCCCAGCAAAGGACAAAACTGGGAAAACAAGAACCTTATCCCCAGGGTAACTTACCCTCCCCTAGCATAGTGCCAATCATGCAGTTTAGATCCCCTGAGCATTTGCTTCCTCAAGATAACATCTAGGTCTCAGTTGTATTTTAGCTCCAGGCCCCAAAAGCAGCAAAACTAGACAAGTGGCACCTTGGCTGCCTCAGGACCAGCTACATTGACTAATGAATCCCTATCCTGGCACCGACCAATCAGTGGAGACCTCAACCCTAAAAGAGCATATCTAGAAAGCTGGAGAATATTCTATTGAAACCCTCCCCTAAGATTTCCACCTACAAAAAAGAGATAAATACTCTCAGAACAAAGGACCCAGTGCTCAGTCCCCACAAGGGGACCACACCAGTGCCATCTCCCTCGCCCTCCTTCCCTCAGAGGCAACCCCATGAGACTTGAAACTTGCAACCAGGGGAGCAATGGGCAGCAGCAGCTTGTTCTGGGCTTGCTCCCTGAGCCTGTCTCTAAGGCCCCCTTCTCTCTCTAACTTAGTGACACAAAGCAGCCCAGCCTAGGCTGTCCTGTTTCTTCTATGCACCTTCCTTGTTTCACAGCCCTAGTATATTTTTGCTGCCATCATGGGCCCCATACCCTTTGATTCAGTGCTGTGTAGCCCCTCCCTTTGGGTATCCCCACCCCCCCTTGCCTCTTCCTTACATACATTCAATTTGTCTTTATCTGCCATCTGAGATGGCTATTTAGCCTGCCCCTGCAGCACTGACGTTAACCTTTCCATCTGGATGTCTGACATGGCAGAATTCAGCACAAAGAGCATAAAAAATGATAAAGGATTCATTATAATGTAAAAAGGGCTACATTTCACAATGAATATCTAAAATGTGTGAATCTGTGCGCCAAGTAACAGGATGGCTACCTTAATAATATTGAAACTAAAGGGAAAGCAAAGAAAAAGAGAAAAAAACTAAGTAAGATGGAACCTTAATTTACCTCTCTTAATCTAAGATTAAGAAGTCTATTAAAGAAATTGAGCATATAGAAAATCTGAATAATATAATCAGTAAGAAAGATTTTTATGAACATATACATACTATTATTACTGAAGAACAAATATATATGAATACACTTTCAAGTGCTCATATATTTAAATATATATTATTTCAAGTGCTCATATATTCAGTAAGATATATATGTATGAATATATATACATTTGTATATATATGAATGAATATACCTTCTTTGAAGTGCTTGTGGAATACTCATGAAAATCACTTTATTTAATTACTTATGTACCTATGTCTATCATAGCAAAAAAACACACCCTTCAATAAGCTCTGTGATATAAAAATCATTCAAACAACATTCTGATGGCAATGCAATAAGAATTATAAATTAAGATCAAAATAAAACAAAAAGACACTTTCATCTGGCAATTAAAAAACTGTCTATTAAATATTTCTTCAGTCAAGGGCAAATACAAACTAAACTTACAAACTTTTCTAGAAAATCATTATCATGCACAGTTGAAGCAATGCTCATAGGAAAATATATTGGTTTAAGTAATACTAATTATATCAACAAAATGAGAGACTGAAAATACATATTAAATAAAATTCAAATAGAAAAAGAAACAAATAAGAAAGATTTTAAATATGAAATCAAGGAGGTTGACTACAGAAACAACACAACTAATACATAAATTAAAATGCTGACTCTTTGAAACAAAACAAAAGAAGATGAACTCCTATTTAAACTATTCAATACAATAGGTGGACAAATACAGAAAATGTAAGAAATTAAAGGAGGTGATGTTTATAATAAAGCAACTAAAAATCACAAAAGTCAACTTTATACAATGTTATGCAAATACGTGTTAAAATCTATAGGAAATGGGCAACACTAAGATGGTACTAAAAGGGGGGCCCATGGAAACTGGATAAAGAATAGAATGATGCAGCAGTGATGTAACAGCGAGCTAACTGAGCAAATTTCATATACTACATACTTTTGAACTAGAGGAATGTTTCACATGAGAAAACATGGAAGTCTTAGCAGCTGTTATAATAAACAATTACAACTGAGTCTAAAACATTGAATAAATAAGACAGTGAACCTCGGGAAAAATTCCAAAAAGAGAAGGAATGGGAGAGAGAAAACAAATGAACACCTTGAGCCAGCTAAGCCAGAATCCAGATATCTATCTACCCCTGGACTCTTTACATTATCTGACATGTTATTTTTCATTTGTAATACTGAGTGACTTCAAATTTGCTTTCTTTAAATGCATCTTAGAGTGTGGACTGATATGAGGGTTTATTTTTATAAAGATGGCATTGTATGTATATCTCTCATTTTCATGTATCCTGTTCACACACAGAAAATATGATTACTAAGATTATAAACAATTTATTCTCCTAGAGAATTAAATGTTTGAATGAAAAGTATTGAAGTACTATGCACATATGTATATGGACATGTATAAAATAGTTCTGGAACATTGCATATTGCTCCCAGCTTTTTACAAGGGAGAGATTTTCCCAAGTACCATGTAATTCCCTGTAATTTCAACCTATACTTGCTCTGAGTAGCCTGACATGTGTGAAGGTATTTCATAGTCGACATATAAAAGTGGCTGACAGTGTAAAAGACATCAGCAGACAAGTGGTCAACACCAGTGGAGTTTTAGAAGATAGAATTCCCCAAGGTATACCTTGTGATTTTCATGTCACATCAAAAACTAACTCTGGGTCCAAATTGCTCTTTCTATAGAAGTACTCCTACAACTATCACTAAGAAGTTAGCCCAGAAATCCTGCTAAGGAAATACAGTTTGAAGTTCCAGCAATAAATGTTGTAAAATATATGGTTGCCTGAGCAGAGAGAAAGCAGCCATGTACCTCAGAGAAGGTAACACTAATTGCTCTGAGCAGAGGTAATAACAAGGACACCTATGATGGAAACTCAGACAGGTGCCCCCTAAACTTACTCTTCAAGATAGAGCTAAATAGTGGGGAGTAAACAAAATTCCTTTTTTTTCTTCTCATATCTTAAATCAATTAATTTATTTAGGCAATGAAACTGGTTTTGCTCCATTTCCTTCTCAAATGAATGCTTTGCCTGCAATACTCCAGGCAATTCGAGCCCTGAATTTCTCTTGAGAATATAGTGCGTGCTGAGAAATGCTGCATTTCCGGCATGTTAGGTAATATAGAAAAACAGATTCCAGAGTCATATAGAATCATTTGATCAATATATAATATAAATTTAAATTGCAGACAATCCAAAACTTTAATATGAAGTTCCAATATAAAGCTGTGTTTCATAAACACAAAATAGAGAAAGGCAAGTAAAACTCGAAGATACCATTGATGGATTTACCCCCTTCATCCCCAATGCAGTGAGGTCATTAGGGGCATTATCTAATGAGCTCTGGACCCACAGAAAATGAAAGATAAAAGTAACGAAGAGAGGGTGGGAGGCAGGAAGGGTGGATGCAGGAATGGCTGGGTGAAGGAAGGCAGGCAGGTACAAAGGAAGAAAAAGAGATGGAAAGAAAAAAGTGTTAAAGTTTTTGAGTCATCTTGATTTATCCTTTAGCTTAAGAATAAACTGAGTAAATTGGCTGAACAGTCTCACTGTAAGAAAACACTTAAAACAATATTATTTTAATTTTAAAGTTAAATCATTTTAAAAATAAAAGCTCGTATATTAGAAAATTTTATTTTGTGGCAATACAATTTTACTGGATTAATTAGGTTCTATAATATATGGTAATTTGCATGAAATTACCTGCTCAAAATTTTACAGTAAAATAATCACTTAACTTTTAAAATTTAGAACAGTAATGAAAATTTCCTGTCAAATGATTTTTTTATCACTCATATGTGGTTGAAATTCTGGGAAATTCTGAATAGCTAAATAGCATTCAAACATAAGCATTCTATGCTTTTTAGAAATAATTTTTAAGAATTATGATTCTGCATACCTTATGTGAGTTTTGATGCCAGCAAGACTTCCTTTTTTGAAAAGAACAAGATTTCTTGGTTTATTCTTGAAGATTAGATGATATAAATGTGAACATGTAGCTACAAAAAAATCATCGTTTTAGTCCTTATGTTACTGGAACCAGTTTTTTGCGGGTAAGACATAAATTAGTGACATACAGTTTCTTTGCAATTGACTCGTTGAAAGGTGATAGCTGTATTTGTGATTTAAAGAATATAGTAAGTTGCATTTTGCAAAGACCTAAAGGACTATTTGCTATTCAGATAACACCCTGTGTAATGCATTTTTGCAAAGTTTCCCGGTGAATTGATAGATTGTTTGTGTCAGATTCACAACATTGTTAATGTCAAACATTTGAGTATTTGATGTAGAATTCTTCATCGTCTTTTCACTGTCTAAGAGAATTCTACTCTAAGCTATTACACTAAAACTAAGTGACATTTTCTGGCATGGTAAAGAGCAACAGAACATTAGCCTGATTAAACATTTGTAAGGACATGACTGCTTTCTTACTCTATAAAGCAGTGATTTTCAACTGGTGTGCCATGGCACACTGGTGTGCCACAAGAATTTTTAAAACATGCAACACCTCACTCTTTAGTGAGGGACACTGACCTCTTTTCCCTTAGATTCTCAAATTTGAAAGAAAATGACAACAATCAGCACAACAATAGCCATCTGGTGTGAAAGAATCAAAATGATACCTTTTTTTAAAAATCGGTAAAAATATATTCTTTTTGTGTGCTGCAGAATTTTGGTAATTAGTTTATGTGTGCCATGAGGTGAAGAAGGTTGAAAATAGCTGCAATACTCATCTTTTCTGAGTCACTGAGCTGTAACAATTTTCTTGTGCAAAAAAATTCTATGATGTTCTAATAGAGTATATTCCTACACTTGAAGATGTCATTATTACCCATCCATCAACACTATTGAGGTTATGAAACTTCATTTCACCAGAGGCCTTGACATTGCATTGCTCACTGTTTGTTCTGCTTGTCAGCACTTTATGTCACTAATGGACAGGGAGTTGAATTCAAAATCTCTATATTTTTTCATAATGGAGATATGTTTTTCCCCATTCAATCATCTGCTCATGTGGTTTACAATACACCTGAAGGTAAACAGCCAAATCTGGGTAATAAGGTCTGTTGAGCTTGACTGAAGAATACTATTGGATGATAGAGCTAATTTCTGTGCCCTGATAATGCATTATTCTGCTATATTTATGCTGTGCAGTTAATAATAAAGAAGAGTCTTGAAATGTGATCATGTATTTGAATTTCTGTTAATTTACACCAGTTATTAAAGCAAAATTATTAATTTATTTTATGAAAAGAATTTGGATACCATTGAGGGAGAGTCATTTTATGGATATTTTAAATGGATATTTAAAAGGAAAAAAATCTCCAAAACTCTGCTATAAAGACAAGTAATATTTAATAAAATTTTTCCCAAATAAATATTTTAGCATTTGTACTGTTTTATGGCAAAGTAATATTTGTATTATAATTTTAAAAATCAAGAGTGAAGTGATAGATTCTTTCTCTCACTTTCTTTCTCTCAATGTTCCATCTGAGTATCTGAATATTATTTTGATTTTGTAATACTAAAATTCCATGTTCACTCATATTTTCTTTTAAGACAAATTCTCAAGTGTTTTCCCTGTAGTCTCAGTTAAGGGATAAAGTTTGTAATTTGAGTGCAAAAAAGCATAGGAGGAAATAGGCATTAAAAAGATTTAGTAATAAACAGTTATTTAAATAGATTATATTTTCAAAAAACTATATTTTAAAATAAAAATAAAGTTTCCATAGCTGGATAAGGTCAGAGTAAAAGGGTAACATGCCTTATAGTAATAATAAAAAATAATTTAACTTCAGATTGTATTTCAATGATTATATTTGCACATGGGTTTATGTGAAAGTTCACCTGCTTCAAACAAAATTATAGCTTGTATCAAACTCCTCCCACTCCTGACTGGATATGGTAATTGGCATCATTACTTGTGAAACTTTTTAAGAAGCATAGATCTGGGTTATGTCCTTCATTGTTAGGCTTCTTTTCTTTTTGCAAGTGTTTTTTTTGGGAAGAGAAGAAAATGATAACGATGGTGAGGATAGTAGAGGCGGTGTTTGCAATTGATGATGATAATGTTATTTTAGTACTTTAGATATATGTGTTCTAAATATATCAATTAATTTAATCTTCTCCAAAAGTTTATGAAATAGAAAGTATTATTGACCATTTTCTATAGATGAGGAGATTAATGTGTACAAAAATTAAGTAATTTATTCTCCTTCTAAAGAATCTTAATATCACCACCAATTGAATCTTCTCTAAAAACACTTTAACTGTCCCTTATACACTTTACTAATCTCTGCTGCCCTCAGTTGCATCAATCTGAACCTTCCTCCTCTTTTATTTTTATTTTTAAAATATGTTTTTATTAATTTCAGAGAGAAGAAGGGAGAGGGAGAGCGATAGAAACATCAATGATGAGAGAGTCATTGATCGGCTGCCTCCTGCATGCCCCCTGCTGGAGATCGAGCCTGCAACCCGGGCATGTGCCCTGACTGGAAATCGAACTGGTGACTTCCTGGTGCATAGGTCAATGGTCAACCACTGAGCAACACCAGGTGGGCTCCTCTTCCCTTTCAAAGGTCCTCCATAATTTGGCTTCATTCTATAAACTTAATTTTTTTAAGCAACTTTCCAGCAGGTACCCTCTGCAGAAAAGTCCCCTCTCCTTTTGCTTGTTTATTAATTATAACACACAAAGTGTGACATAGATAATTATTTAGCTTCACAGTACATATAGACACACATACACATACACACAAAATGAAAAATAAGTGTTGTGATGTTAGAAGAAAGCCTGTCTGAAAAGTGGTGTGAGCTTTGTTTCTCATTTCACTGGGGGAGATTACCTCTTTTCAGTGTGGCACATAGGCATGTCACACTGGGTGGACCTGGGCTCCCCTGCCATATACTCCTCACTTACACACAGTCATTTACCCTAAGAATCATGCAGATGGCTTTGTTGGGAAAAGTCCCAAAATGACTCATTCTTTATAGAAGGGAGCTATCTATAAGAGCCCATACCCTAGAATTGCATCAGGAGGACCAGGCAGACTTCCTTTTCTCTTACGGTAAGTTTCCTTGGTAAGTACAGAGAGCTCTTGTTCTTTCTGAAATCTTCCCTCAGAAATGTTCTAAAGTATGAGCCTCAAAGAGCACTCTTTCATCATACTTTTAGAAAGGCACCCTAGATAAATATGCACATACACAGAGATGTAGAATAAAAGGGATCTTATTTCATCCAAGCCTATAGTTAATCCTATGCTTTTTCATAGGTAAGGGGCATCTTGATATGCTCTCTCCTCCAGAATGTCCCTGTGAAATTGTTTTACATCTACAAATTGAAAAGGGGCAATAAAAAACATTTCCAGGATAAATGTTTTTCTTCAATGTAATTTCAATGTGATATCTCTTGCTATATTGAGAAAAAGTTCAAATTTTAAGTGGCCAGAAAAATAGAGAAATAGTTAATTGATAGAGATTAAATATTATTAAAGGATTGGATTGGACCAACATGCGGTATTTCATTTTGGAGCACCCACTTCTGTTTACTTGGATCAAGATATCCACTTTAGAGTGCGTTCTAAGAGGAGGCAACATTGCTTGTATATATCATTCATTGTTGATCATCCTCAGAGTGATGTTTTAATAGAAAATTTAAATATAAAATTAAAACATTTAATGCAAAAAATACAGAAGGAAAAGGAATTGGGGGTTGTCTTGCACAATTTGATGACTGCTATTTTGAAAAAAATTAGAGTGATATTCTTTAAAGAGTTCCTTCGGGGTGGGTTGGTGCTCTAATGGCCCTCTGACTTTCCCATTTCTCAGAATGTTTCCTTTGTGTTACCAAGCTGTGTGGTATTGGAATCTTGGCTATATTTTTAGATCCTGGTTGAAGGGGATATTTCAACACAAGACACTATTTTGTATACGTCTAAATCTTATAGTACCCTAGTATGCAAGTTGGTTGCATCACAGTGGCCTCCCTAAGGGTTAGGCCTATTACCTTTACTGCACAACTTAAATCTTACCATGGGAGAGAATGATTTATAGTGAGATACACCAAAGAAAGGAAGAATTGTTGCCGAAAGGAAAGAAACCAGGGAGTAAGTGACTATACCATAAAAATGATATAAATACTGTTTTTCAAGGTCATCTTAGAGGAAAGGAATAACATTCTTAGCTAATCAACTTTGATTGTTGCATGAATTATGAATATCTTATTTGGAAAAAGGGTCTTACAGATGTAATTAAGTATCTTGAGATCATCCTGGACTATGCTGGTGGACCTAACATCCATTGACAAGTGTCCTTATAAAAGACACACAGAGGAGAGACAGAGAGACAAGAGGGCCATATGAAGACAAAGGAAGATTGAAGTGATGCAGCCCAAAGCCATGGACCACTGGAGGTGACAGAAGCTGGAAGGTAAAGAAGGATTTTTCCCCCTGGAGTCTTCACAGTGAAACCAGCCCTGCTGATCCCTTGATTTCACACTTCTGGCATCCATAATGGTGAGAAAATATATTTCTGTTTAAAGCCTCCAGTGTGTGGTCATTTGTTACAGCAACTCTAGGAAACTAATACAGGGTGATGTAGTTACCATAGTTTCTTTTCTCTGAAGCTCCAGAAAAGCTGGTTAAGGGAAGCTTCATGACCCATACATACTTGTCCAACAGACAATCTCCTGGGAAACACAGTATTATTGAAACACATGGTTTATCCAAACCACATTTTCCCATGACTGAGGGTTTAACATCTAGGAAAGTGCACATGGAGGCAATCTTTATACTATTTTGTGATAAGTTCTTTGAGGCTTGGATAGATAATGGTCTATAGTAAATGGATATGTTGAGTAAGTGGATATGTATAGTAAATGGATATGTTAAGGAAGACTATGCATTTCCCTTTGGAGCTGTTTGAGTTGGAATAGACAGGTTTTTCATATTTAGTTCAAGTGAGTTATCTTATTTTTCTGTTATAAATATTAAATACTATTTATTGTGATTTTTTTCTTTGAAATTACCAAATTAGAAAAGTGTGGTTCATTTAGTTTCTTGACTAATTTTTTTGTTGTCAATTTCCAAATGTCTTCCATTACAGTCAGAGATTTACCCTTTAATTGTTGTTGCTTTTGTTATTGTTTTTTGTATTTGTTGAGATGTTCATTCAGATAAGCATATGATCAATTTTCTGTATGCTCTAAATAAATTTAAAAGTAGCATGTACTGTCTTTTAGTTCAGTGCAGAATTATTTGGTTGTTCAACACTTCTGTATCCTACTGTTAGGAGGAGTTGCACTGCTTAGCTTGGTTTCCAAGAGAAGTGTGTAAAACCTTTCACTATGAGGATGGACTTGCTAATTTCTTCTGGTAACACTATCTACTTTTTTCTTATAAGTTTTAAAGTCACATTGATAATGCATAATCTAATTAATTGCTTTATATTATTTTGAAATGTTTGATCAATATGTAAAATCCTTGTTATTGCTTTAATGACTTTTCTCTTTACATTATTATTATTTTTTAATATTAGTATTATTACATCAACTTTCTTTTGGCTAGTATTTGACTGGTATTTTTTGTCCCTTTATATTTAAATGTTGCTCTTGTTTTAATTCTATACCTAAAATCTTTAAATGTCTGATTTGAGTGGTAAATTCTAGGAAATTCTATCAATTTTCTTCAAATTTTGTCTCTTCTGTGTTCTTTATTATGCCTTCATCCTTTATGTCTCCTATTAAGTGGATTTGTCAACTTAGCATCTCTCCTTCATTTCTCTTACTCTTTATTTGTGTAGCTTTCTCATAAAAATTCCTCAGTTCAGTGTTCAAACTTGGTAATTAGTTCTTAAAGAGTATCTACTTAGCTTTTCATGTTATCTGAGTGTTTATGCAATAGTGTTTTTCTCAAAACCTCTAATAGATTTATTTTTATGACTATTATTTTTGTTTCATTAACATGTGTCCTCCTTTATCTCTCCAATGATACTTATAACCATTATTTTAATATAGTTTTATAATTTTCTGGGGACCTTTTTAATGATAGGTGAAATTTTTTCGTAGATTTTGTGATCACATTTTTCTATAGTTTTGTTTTCTTAAATATTTTATTTTCATTCTTTTAATTGATTTTAGAGAGAAAGGAAGGGAGAAGAAACATAGATCAGCTTCCACCTATAGGCCCCCTACCAGGGATTGAGCCCACAACCAATTTTTGATGGTGCATTTACCTTCTATGAAATGATTCTCCTGAACATTCTTAGCTAATTTTTGCCTTCTGGCTTATACCTGTAATCTTAGGCATGTCTCTTAAATTTCTCATGTAGACTTTTTTGACGTGACTATGTATTTATTAACTCTAATATATATTTTCTTATATCTCTACAGCTCCTATGAAAAGGCAAAAATTTTATTATATGTTTAGTACATTATTTTGAAATTTTAAATGGCATGAACTTTTGAGTCAGAATAATTTCCAATAAAATAAAATAAAATAAAATTTATATTATTAACTATCATTTACCTCTATTATAATCTTTATAAATTAATATAATCTTTAATAATAAATTCATTACTATCTAATTATTAGTTCATCAAATGATTTCTATTGTACTGCACTAAAAATAAGTGCCTTGATAATTTTGCTCTTACAGTTTACTAAACCCAGATGTTTGTTCACATTTTGGCTTATAGTGCCTCCAAATATTTACAATATGACTCTGAGTCAGAGGCCAGGGAAACTGGCATCTCCCATTCTAGCATTTGCTACATTGCCAGTGTGAATAAATATAAATTAGGAAGGTGATAGCATCAGGAAATGAGTTAAAAACAAATAAATTATGTAGAAAGTAGAAAGTATGCCTCTTTATATATGATGTAATTGTGAATCATAGTTATACTTTTATTTATACAAGTAGCAATCTCATATGCTTGGCCATGAGATAAAGAATGCCAAATATGACCATTGCAAATGACACAGTGGTTCATGAGAGAATATTTATGCAGAATTATACACTAACCCAGAATTATCATGCTTTTCTAAAAACATTCATTATCCTGGAACTAGGCTGGGCTCATAAATTACACTGACATAAGGGGAAAACAGAATCAGAGAAATAGTGTAGGGCGACTACAAGAATCTCAGCCTGGAGGTTTATCAGAAATCTTCAGAGGCTGGAAGAAAAATGAAACAGAAAATGAATGCTTCTCATTCTGATGCTCTACTGCTTCCTGGTGTGTAAAAGGCATTACCTCTGATAAACTCCAAACACTATCCTATGAAAATTAAAGTAAGTACACTAAAGTCTTTATTACTAGGAAAAATGAATGATTTTGCCCAATTAATGGTGGGGAAAGGAAAGCAGGCAATACAATAGGAAAGACGAAGCAGGTCAGCCTTCCTTCTCTCGATTACTGCCCTCAGTGGCCGTGCTGAAAGATTGAGGAAAGAAGTGAAAACAGTCACCACTTGCTCAGTAAACCAACAAGGAAACCAGCTGGTGTCGACTGTAAAGACTGAATGCATTGCTCAGAGACATGAAGCAGAATTGGGGGAGCCAAGAATGTACGTGATAATATATTTAAGTATTTTTTATTGATTTTTTAGAGAGAGATGAAGGGAGAGGGAGAGAGGGGGAGAGAAAAATTGATGTGAGACAGAAACATGGATCAGATGGGTTGCCTCCCCAGCGACCCTGACTGGAGGATTGAACCCAACCAGCAACCTGGTATGTGCCGTGACCAGGAACGCAACTGGCCACCTTTTGGTGCATGGAAAAATGCTCAACGAACTGAGCCACACTGGTCAGGGCTGTAGGTGATATTTTTACAGTTGCAAGAGTACAACTATTTAGTAATTTTCTTGTCACTTCACTTATTGCGTGGGGCTTAACATTTTTGCTTTTAAATAAAGTATTTGGAAAAAATATAGATGCCTTCTGCCACTTGAAGCTTGCACATATCAGGTATGGCTGCATAATAGAGACTTCAGAAGGCTGGGGTGGGTCCCAGATGTGCTTTTATTTGCTGGGGAAACAGGAACAAATAATTGTTTCTGTATGACTCAATTTCCCCATTAAGACAATAGGGTAGTATAAATACCTATAGCAGATAATGTGAAGATTATGAAATGAGCTTAGTGCCATTCCATGCATATGCCTTAAACCTCCCCCTGGAGCTTATTTCAACCATACATTGCATGCTCAACTTCTTTAAATGTTAAGTGAGCGTTTGAACATCCTATGACCTGCTTTTAGGATTTATAACTTATTAGTATTCATTTTAATGATATGAATTCAATTCTCTGGTTTTCTACCCATCCCTATCCCAAAAAGAGATTCACTTGACTACTTTTAAATGGACTTTTTTCCTGTTTGATTAATTAGCTGTAATTCTCTACAGCAGTAATTAAAAGTTATACTGGTTTTAATATTGGACAGTCTATTTGTAGAATCTTTAAAAATATATATTTAAGAAAGTTAGAGTTACTTGGAGTTAAAATCCCAAGTCCTGATTCATGTTTAGACACCAAAAGTAAGATTTTTTTCTACCGTTAGCTTTAGGTGGAAACACTTATTTCAGAGGAATGTATTTTGGTTAATTTTTAAACTGTAGTGACTGGTAAACTTTAGTATTGAAACAATAAGCTGTGAAGTGTTAAATTAACGAGCACAATTCACTAAAATAAGCCTTGTCATTAATTTTGTTTTACTTTTCACAGAATCATGCTATTTCTTAACATTTTATGTTTTTTAAGTTATTCCAAACTTGATTGTTGATTATTTCATATTGGTCCTAAGTATTGGGGTTAAATAGATCATTTGTAGTTAATAGATTCATCCTTGCTGCCTTCATCCTGATGAACATCATTGACTTGTCACCTCCCTTCTGTTTATCCACATACATCTTCAGTCCACCAAAAAAAAAAAAAAAAAGAGGGAGAGAGACAGAGAGCGTGCCAATAGCTCTTAATGACATTGTAGTTCACTTTTGCTCACAGGAGCTTATAAACAAAAAGGATGCCAGATCCTTCAGTTGTATTTGGTATTTTTTTTTTTTTTTTTTTAGGAATAAATATACTTTTAATATGTAAATTTAATGTACTATTTAATTATGAGTATATGCAATTATTAGGATGAGCTCTTTGCTCTAATAAAAAATAAAGTACTTTAAAAGAATGTTTAAAAGGTTTAAATGGCTTCAGTTAAAATTTTGGTATAAAATTTTACTAATATTTAATATTCCTTTATTTAGAGGGAAGAACAAACTAAATTTTATACATTACTCAATTAAACCAATGAAGTATTTCCATTGTTCGTCTATTTAAATGGAAAACTATCAAGTATGAATAATTATTCCATTTTTCTACTCTACTAGCCTTTTAGGTATCACTTTTATTATTCTTTTAATGGTTACCCTAGAGATTATAACATGCATCCTTGACTTATTACAGTGTACCTTCAATTAGTTCATTACCTACTTCCACAAAATGCAAGCACGTTGGCAGAATTTAAGTACATTTTACCTCTTCCATTTTGTGCTTTTGTCATGTATTTTATTTCATATATATTATAAACTTCTCAGAGAATTATTATTATTATTATTGTTTTAAACATTATTTTATTTTGTTTTAGCTGCATCATTACCCTTTTAGTGCTCTTAATTCTTTCCAGTGGCTCTTAGTTTCTATTTAGTACTATTTTCTGTCAACCTGAAGAACTAGCTTTGGTATTTTTTTTATTGCATATCTGTTGGCAATAAATTATTACAGATTGTATACATTCAAATATCCTTTGGAAAAATCTTTGCTGGGTATAGAATTGCAGATGAGGAGAAGGGTTTTATTTTATTTAAACATCTTAAAGATGCCATTCCTTGTCTTTTGATTTTTATTGATTTCATGGAAAAGTTATTGATCAATTTATTCTTATGCCCTTGAAGGTAATATGATTTTTTGTTTTCCAGAAGTTTAATATAATGTGGCAAGATATCTTAGTATATGTTTTGTTTAGTGTTCAAGATATAGTTATCCTAGTATATGGCTTGCTTAGAGTTCATAATCTCTTAAACCAGTGGGTTAATGCATCTCATAAATGCAGGGAAATTCTGTTATTAGTCTCCCTTCACATATTGTTTCTTGCTATTCTTCCCATGGGACTTGAATTTTATTCTATTAGAACCATTAACTGTGTTCCACATATTTCTTTTGTTATGTGCATTCTCTTCTCTCTCTGTCCTTAGTTTTGATATTTTCATTTAAATTTATTTTCTGTTCACTAATTCTCTCCTTTACCATGTTCAGTTTGTTGTGAAAGCCATCCAATGAATTATTAATTTCAGATATATCATTTTTTTCTATCACAGATGTGCTAGAATGTCTATTTGATTCTTTTTATAGAATTAAATTTGCCACTGAGATTTTCTTTATTTTCATCTACTTGATTTTCCCCTCAATTTTCCAAAACATATTTATCATGGTTAAAGTCTCTATCAACAACAATATCTATTTCCACTCCCTGTTTTATTTCATTCTAGTTTGTGGTCATGTATTTCTGATATTTAGCATGTTTCTCAAATTTTTATTGGTTGGACATTATGGATAAAAACTGAAGAGGTTCTTGATAATGGTCAATTTTTCTTTTGGCTAGCAGACAGAATACTGGTGCAACTTGAACAAGTAAATTTTTAAACTAAAAACACAGTACCATTTATATTACCAATCCCCAAAATGAAACACTTAAGTACAAATTTGACAAAACATGTACAAGATCTATATGAGGAAAACTACAAAACTACAATGAATGAAATCAAAGAATTAACTAAATAGAGAAATAAATCATAGATAGGAAACAATATTGTCAAAATATCAGTTCCTTTCAAATTAATCTCTAGATTCAATACAATCCTAATTAAAATACCAGGAAGTTATTTTGTAGATATTAACATACTGATTTTAAAGTTTATATGAAGAGGAAAAAGACCCACAATAGACAACACAATATTGAAGGACAAAAAGTTAGAAGACTGATACTGCCCAATTTCAAGTCTTACTATAAAGCCACAGTAGTCAAGAGAGTATGGTACTGGTTAAAAAAAGAATTGACAGATCAATGGAACAATGTAGAGAATTCACAAACAGACCCACATTGATACAGTCAACTGACCTTTGAGAAAGAAGTAAAGGCGATGAAATTAAGTAAAAACAATATTTTCAACAAATGATGCTGAAATTACTGGACATCTACATGACCAAAAAAAAAAAAAAAAAAATGACTCTAGACACAGGACAGTACATACTTCATAAAATTAACTCAAATAGGTCATAGACCTAAATGTCAGAAGAATAATATAAGAGAAAACTTAGAAGACCCTTGGTATGGTGGTGACATTTTAGATACAACAACAAAGGCATGATCTATGAACACATACTTGATAAGCTGGACTTTATTAAAATTAAAAAAAATTCTGCTCTGTAAAAGACAATTTCAAGAGAATAAGAAGACATGCCACAGACCAGGAGAAAGTATTTGCAAAAAGACACATCTGATAAAGGATTGTTATCCAAAATATACTAAGAACCCTGAACACTCAATAATATGAAAAACAACCCAATTAAAAAATTGGCCGCAGACCTTGACAGACACCTCACCAAGGAAGATGTACAGATGGCAAGTAACCTTATGAAAATATGTTCTACATCATATATCATCAAGGAAGTGCAAATTGAAACAATGAGATACTACTGCACAACTACTAGAATGGCCACAACTGGAATACTGACAACACCAAATGTTGGCAAGGATGCTGAACAAGAGGAAATCTCGTTCATTGCTGACAGGAATGCAAAATAGTATAACCAGTTTGGAAGACAATTTGGCAGTTTCTTACTAATCTAAATATAATTTTACCATATGATCCAGCAATCACTCTCCTTGGAATTTACCCAAATGAGATGAAAACAGATCCACACAAAAACTTGGACATCTATAGCAGCTTTATTCATAATTGCCAAGAGCTGGAAGCAACAAAGATGTCCTTCAGTAGGTGAATAAATAAATAAACTCTAGTACATCCAGATAATGTAATATTACTCAGCGTTCTAAAGAAATAAGTTACCAAGTCATGAAAAGATTTGGAAAAAACTTTAAATGTATATTACAAATGAAAGAAGCCTATAGAAAATGGCTATGAACTATAGGATTCCAATATATGACATTAAGGAAAAGCAAAACTATGGAAACTATAAAAAGACAAGTGGTTTTAGGGGTTAGGAAGGAGGGAGGATGACTAGGCAGGGCATTGAGGATTTTAGGGCAAAGGAAGTTGTCTGCATGATACTACAGTTCTGGTTACACGTCAGTATACATTTGTTAGGGCTCAGAATGTGTAACACCAAGAGTGAAACCTAATATCAACTATGGACTTTGGGGGATAATGATGTGCCAGTATAGGTTCATTAATTGTAATAAATATACCACTGTGGTGTGAGATGTTGATAGTGGAAGTTATTTGTGTGCAGAAGCCTTGAGTATACAGCACTTTGTACTCTTCATTCAGTTTTGTTATGAATTTAAAACTGCCCTGAAAAATAAAGTTGATTAATTAAAAAAAAAATCCTGTAAATTTAAAGTATTCAGTTTAATAGCCAAGATTATACCTCATAATCGGATTCTAGAAACTACCACTTAAAAATAAACCCACAAAAATCAATATATGAAATATCAATATTTTCAATAAAAGGGAGATGCTACCTTTTATACTTGTCTCTTTAGAAAACAGACATAGTATCTAAATTATATGATGAAGTTTAATAATGGGTGCATGATGTATCATCCTTATTTAGATGGCTTATAGAACAATGGAACATGGGAAAATCACCTGTTTTTTCCTCATAAATGCCTATAATTTTGTGGCAAATAAAACTGAGGCTTCATAAGTCAAATTGTGAACAATATAAGTCTAACTTTGTTTTTAATCTTAGTAAAAGTTTAAAAATTAGATTAACTTAACCCTTAACTTTGAGTTGTATTAGTTACTTTAAAATAAAATTTATATTTAAGTGACAATGAAAAATAAGCATTCTGAATCATGTGTTTTGTTCACAGTCTAAGACTGAGGAACAGGAATTTTTCAAGGATTATAAAACTTTCATAAATGGGATCTATTATTTGCAACATGTTAGGTTCAATTTGATGTGAAAGTATGGTGATAATGAAATATTTTTACCATATTTAATATACTCAAGATGTACTCAATATTTATTAAATGTTTACTCATTTAAAATTAAGCTCAAAATCAAATTCATGAGTGTTTAGTATTTGTTTTTGAGGCATTTTTATAGACTTTTACAACACAACAATTATTATTTTTCATTAATAAACCAAAACGATGGGCATGTTATAGCTAAAATTTTTTAATGAATGTTGATTTTCTGAGTACAGTAATGAAACCAGACAGATTTAATAATCTAACTGGAAGTTGAATATAAAATACCCTACCAGAAACAACAACAAAGAAAATTCTGATGCTTAATTTGTTGTAAACATAATTACCTTTGTTCAAACAAATGATGAACAAAAACAGAGGAATTGACCCATTGCCAAACACTATTTTTCCCCAAGATGAAAATATTTTTTTACAAGAAGAAATTACATATTCTAGGCTGCTCAGCTCTAGCTGTGATAATATCAGTCACCTACATGGAGTAGACCACAAAGAAATGTTTTTTGTCTTTGTTGTTGTAATTTCCAATTTGAAAGATAAAAGTTTGCTCATACCATACAAAGGCATACGCTGCTTTGGGAAAGCAGAGGCTGTGACTTTTTAATGCCAAAACAATTGGATAAAAATGAATGATATAGTCAATTAACTAGTTGTTTTATCTGTATGAACCCAAACTACCTCTCTAATTGGTTGACACAACTCATTGCTTTTATTTCCACTGTATAAGTAAAGCTTGGAAGAAGATTACTGGATGCCATAATGAAGATATTTCAACACCCCCTGGCATAACTAAATTAAAAAAGAAGGCATCATGGTTTCTTTCCGTAGCCAGCCAAGCTCCCCAGAAGTAATGATTTTTGTTAAACCATGCATACGTTTTCCTGAGATGGAGACTTAGTGAACTCAGTCCCAGTTCTTCTATTGTGTATTGAACACCAGAGACTTAGACATAGAAGCTAATGGAGAAAAATGCGACAGAAACCTGGAAGTAAAATTCAAAGATATCTGTTTTTTTCTCTAATCTTTCCACTAATATTTTGATTTCTAAATATGATTGAAGAAGGTCTTTAATTTAAAGCAGCAGTCACAAGGGCAGTGTGAAAGGAGAGAATGGATGAATTAATATGTGGCCTGTAGGCACATGTCTGACAGCAAGGTAGTCATACATTCAAATTTTTAAAAATAATTTTGAAACATAAAATTAGAAAAAATTTATTTAACAAAATAATTCACTAATAAGAAGCTACCAGAGAACATGTATCTGTAGAGTTTTAAATAATATCAAAATTCAGGGATTTGGGAATCTTCCCTTAAAAGAACATGAATAACTGTAAAGTAGGGTTAATAGTGACTCTTTGGAATCAGGCTGGATGGGCTCAAACCATTGCTTTTTCACTCCCTAAATGTGAAACTGGGGAAATTATTATTGTCTCCCTGTCCTTCCTCAGTTTGCTCATCCACTAGAAGGAGAGTTATAATGGAACCCCTAACATAAAAGATTAGTGAGAAGCTTAAATGAGATATTGTAATAACCCTAACACAATGCCTGGCAAACGGAAAGCACTGTGTAAATCTCAGCGGCGGTTATTATGTTACCCTGTAGCCTGGCATATCCCAGGGCAGCCGCTTGACAGCGACACCTGAAGCACATTCTGTTTCATGATATTCTGTGCTGAGAATTTTTTTGTATTTTATATATGCAACTCAGATGATTCTTAAATGCAGTGTCATTGGCCTTTTATCCATTTATTCAGGCTTTTATTCATTCAAGTATTTATTGAATAACTAACTTGAACCTCTTATTTGCAAATTCTAAGTTACAAAGCAAACAAATTTCCTTTCGGAAGTTCGCACATGATATAACAAGAATCACAAAAAATTAAACTATCCATTGGTAAATAAACACTGAAATGCTGGTAATATCCAAACACACACACACACACACACACGCGCGCGTTTAATAATGGAAATCATAGCAGGTTTTAAGTTTTTCCTCACATAATATAAATTTTACATCATTAAATAAATTTAAAGCCTATATATTCACATGGAGCTAGAACTTATTTAACCAAGGTCCTATTATGAGTAACCCCTAAATTAATGCTAAAATTTCATACACAAAACATTTGTGCAAATATATATATTTTTAGAATAAAGTTCCAGGAAAGGAATTACTAGGTAGAGATGAGCCATTGGAAGGACTCTGGTCAATATTGATGAATGACCTTCCATGAAGTCTGTCTTTCTGTACATCCTTCCTACGGTGGGAGGTCTCATTACTGTCCAAAACTATTCAGGCTCTCAGATAAGAGGATTCTATGCCCCCCTCATTGCCATGTGTTATGCAGCGAAATGTGCCATGAACTCTAATTATTACTTGTGTTTGTTTGGCATTACATGATTTTGGTGCCTATCAATGAATAGATAGTTTTTTTATTGAGTCTCTTTTTTTTTTTTAATTCTTCCTCCAGTGATAAGTATATAATTTCCAACTCACTGACTTCAGACTTAGAGGTGAAACTTGCTTTGGCCTATTAACTGTGAATATTAAGGACTGAGCCAAACCTTTTAAGAGACACTGCATGGTTCCTCTGTCCTTTCCCTCTAGGACACCAACATGTCCCAGACATTTCATCTAGTATCCCAGAAAAAAAAGAAGACAAATGGAGGAGAGCAGAACCCTAGTTCATAGTTTATATAAATTTTGCAAACCAACTGAAAATTTGGTGTTAACACAGCATAGACAAGAAAAACCTAACCAACCAATTCACAAACATGGTATGACAGTGTTCATTTTGTAATACCCTGGCAAATACTGGGACACTAACATTTTAAAACAAAATATTTGTTTAGCTTGTTATCACCCATCTACCTACTGCTAATCTTTTAGGTTATTTTTTCTTTTCAATTTTTTGTTTTAACCAAATCTGAGATTCTGCTTTTTAACTTGCATTGAATTTATGGCATTTTATTTCCCTTCATACAGTCTGATTTTTATGCATCACAGTGCTTTTCTTTCTTTTTAAATCATTTCTTAATGGCATTAGTTCTCAATCCTCTTTACTTCTTACATTTTCTTTTTCTCATAATTTGGGGAGGAACACATCCTTACTTATTTAATTCAACTAGTGACTTCCTTAAATTTTAAAAACAAATCATACATCTATAATTTTCTTAATATCAACTCCAAAACGAAAACACTTCATATTTCCTCCTAGCACATCTAAGAATAAAGCTCTACTTTGTATTTACCAGATTTCCTGAATTCCAGATGTTTGCAGACAAAATCTAGAAGAGTATACTAATTCTCATCATATCAGTATGTTTATCCAATAAATAATTATATTTGACAAGTGACATTTAGTTTTTAACTATATTTATAAAAATAAACTAGCTTCAATCTCACATTAATATTTTAAATTGTCATTACTGATCTTATGTACTATGACTCACCTGCTCTGACTTTAATTATCTCTGACTAAACAACACTTTTGTTTCAGGAAACCCATAAAGTTCAAGTTTACTTTCTCAGCTCCCGTACATTTATCATTATCTTTGTTTTCCTACATGAATGAAAATTAATGTTTGTTTTATAACTCATGGATCTAAAAACTTTTTAATTCATATGAAAAAAGTCAATATGATTTTTGTACATTTTTTTGATGAATTGATTAAAACATTTCACTCTGGTGTAAGTAAATTCCTATCTCATGTAATTTTGTTCGATGATATATATTATGAAGACTTTCTATCTGATCACTCAATTTCCTTTCATTTCAGGAGAGATGCCTTCAGTAATATTCTTGATTTTCACTTCTGTTTGTTCTTGTCAGGTATGGCAATTACGCTAATGTTCATTGGTCTGTTTTCTCTCTTCATCTCTAATTTTTTTCTTTTTCTCCACCTCTTAAATCCTAAGACATCTTCCCAGCTCTCCTCATCATGTACTTGAGTTTATGTATGCCAGCTCTGATTTAACAATCACCAATGCAGTTAACAATTCAATAATTGAGTTTTTTCTGCCTTTATTTCTATACTTATATTTTCTCCATGTTTTTGCCTACTTCTTCTCCACCTCACATTTTTTGTTTGTTCCCCCCCCTAATTTTTTATTCCTTATTACAGTTCTTTTTTTTTTTACTTATTTTGAGACAAGAAAATAAGTTGTATTTCATTTCTTCTGTTTCATATATTAATTCAGTTTTCAAATTTATTATAATTAAAATGTCAACTCCAGGAACTTTACACCCATTGAAGAACAACTCCCCATTTCCCTCAGTCCTAGACCCTGGCAACCACATCTGTATTTTCTGCTTCTTTGAGTTTGACTCCTTTAGATACCTCATATAAGTGGAATCATACAATATTTGCCTTTCTGGGCCTGGCTTATTTCACTTGGCATGATGTCCTTCAGGTTCATTCATGTTGTCACAAATGGCAGGATTTCCTTCTTTTTAAACACCGAATAATATTCCATTGTATGCACACACTACTTTTTTATCCATTAATTTGTCGATAGACACTTCGGTTGTTTCCACAGCGTGGCTATCGTGAGGAGTGCTGCAATCAGCATGGAAGTACTGATATCTCTGTGAGATCTTGATTTCAAGTATTTTGGGTGTATACCCAAGAAGTGAGGTCATATGGTGGTTCTGTTTTTAATTTTTTGAGTAAGCTTTACAGTGCTTCCCATACCTGCTGCTCCATTTTACATTCCCACTGACAGTACACAAGTGCTCCAGTTGTCCGCAGCCTCACCAGCAGTTTTCCCTATAATTTTTTTTAAGAGTAGCCATCTTAACAGTTAACAACAAAGGTATTGTGCACTTCAACAATTGTTAATAGGGTAAATCTCATGTCAAGTGTTGTTACCACACATAAAATATAAGAAATAGGAAACTCTGGGAGGTGTTGGATATTCTATAACCTTGATTGTGGTGATGGTATCACAGGTGTTTGTATATCTCCAAACTCATCAAACGGTACACAGGAAATCTGTGCACTGCTCTGTAAATCCATAATACCTCAATAAAGCTGTTTTAAAAATTTGAGTTCTGGAAGTCATACTGTTTACTTTCCAATCCTTGCTTTATCATTTGATAGTTGTGTGATACTGGATTACTCCGGACTTACTTATGTGTAAAATAAATAAGAGCATTAAAAATCAAATTAGGTATCATAAATCCAAAGGTGGTGCTGTGCCAACAGAGAGTAGTTGCTCCATAACGTTAGCAATGCTCTCACACACCCTCCTCTGTGCTTTGTATTCTTGTGTCCCAGTCTCTCGGAGGCCCTACACTGCTCCTGGATTTCCTGTTGTTGATTTTTTTGTCTACTTACTTTATTTTTATTTTTTATATGTTTACTTTCTTTAAACATCAAAAATCTAACCTGTTTTTGTGTATTTCCCAATCTGGGGTGACCTCCAACCTCGTTTCCTGAGAAAGCAATAATGGCTTAATGGAAAGTAAATAGAACAGAACTTGATCCCACAGAGCTGATGGAAACATTGTAAGATGTGAGTGAGGGCCAGGGAGGAATAGATGAAAAGTATTCTACTGGCAGCAATGCTACTACTGCAGACGGAGGAAAAAAACAATTGAAAAATGCTGGGCCAAGAGCTGCAATGTCAGATTTACTACCTCAAACAAATGGGTGACAGGCGTGGCTACTGATAGCTATGTGGGCCTGGAAGATTCCATTGGACTTATATTTAAATTGATGGTTCTTAGAGTAGCTGGAAGATATATACCTAATATTGTACTTAATTAGTGAATTCCCTGTATATGGGATAAAGTCCTCCATAAATGTTCTTCCTGTTCTATACAAGGTTTTAACTGTGAACCCATTTTCTATCTCCCAAACTATTTTCATTTCTCTTGTATATTTACCATTTCAGTCCCCTTTGCTTTGAGTTTTTTTTTATATCTGTCTGGTCCCAAGGACTTGAAATTATTAGATTCTTTATATCTTCCTGGGGCTGCTTTAATCAGAACTCTCACTTCATCTAGATTTTGCTATATGATTCCTTGCTCTTGGCTACGACAAAAGGACAGAGCCACTCTGTCTCCTGAACACAGCATCACCCTGGGAGATCAAAGCAGAGGCCAGAATGTACTTCACTCCTCCAGAAGGCAAATGTAAACATTTTAGCCAAGTTTATTTCTGCTCAGAGTAATATGGGTTATAGGACTATATGGACTTCAAATATCTGAAAGGCTATTATATAAAATAATCACCAAAGAGAACAAGAATAACATAATGGGGAAATGTTACTTGAAGGTTTAATATAGGGAATATATATATATATATATATATATATATATATATATATATATATATATATATTTAAGATTGATACATTTCCAAAACAGAAATGGCTTCTCCAGTAAGGTACCAAGCCCCTATCCCTGGAAATATTACTGGAAAGACAGTGTGGTTATCTGTCAAAAAGTGTTTTAGAAGAGATTCTGCGCAGATTGGGCAAATTAGCCAGATCAATGGTCATCAAACTGTGTCTTGGGGAAGTTCAGAGTTTTGCTGCAGGGGGTGGGGGCAAGCTAACTTCTTCCTCTGAAACCAGAGCTGCTACACTTTCCATCTGTTTTGTATTTGGGTTTGCATGTTTGATATTATTTGGGGCAAAGTAGTTATGGTAGTACAATAAAATTGTAACTCACTAGTCCAGATGACGTTTAAATGTCCTTTCAACTCAATAATTCTGTGATATGAGTTTAAGTGTCTATGATTCTATATAAAATATAAAAATATAAAGTTAAGAAACAATTAAAAAGGTAGGCCATTCATTCCCTAAATTATTATTTAATAATTCCTTATTTCAATGGCATAATATAATAAAAATAATAAATAGAGTTTTGAGACAATGTGGCAAATGCACTATTCAAGATAAAGGAAGCTTAGCCTAATGTTTGCTTATGAGTCAGGAGGTAAATTAAGAAGTCACTAAGTTCATAGAATACAAAATTACTCCCTAAATATGTATTTATATGCAATAGATGCTATAGGCATTTAACATATTACTTAAGATATCCTTTACAAATATTTAGATCCATTATGATTCAATTTTAAAATAATGTGCTGTCTTCAAAGGAACCAGCGTAATATTTGTCTTAAATAAATTTTCCTTATAATCCAGAATGCTTGTAAACGATGCATTATACATTATGTAACAGCAAGATCTGGCCTCTCTTTACAAAGTTTGAAGTAATAAAAACTAGACTTTTATCCAGAGTTACTTGAGGATTAGAAATTTCCATATGAAAAGCCATGATTGTGAATTTCAATATGAGTAAAATTCCCAGTTCCATGAAATGGAAACATCCAATTACTTAAGTATATTTGTCATAAGGAAAAAATAAAGCAAGAATTTGACTCAGTATTTATTGAGTGCAGATGATATAGAGGAAGTATGGATGTTGGTTTCCATTTCCTGATTTTCTATTGGTAACGTGAAACATTCTCGGTGGCATTTCAGCTTCTGTATGTTACAGAATTTCTATCACTTCAGATAACTATGAGAATCCTGTAGAGATGAACAGCCTGTGTTCTTGCAAGATGTTCTTTAATTATGATTCTTTCATTATGGTTCTGGTACTGTCTTTGCATACTTGAAAGGAATGGAAAGTTGATTAAGAAAGTAGCCATGTGTTCATAGAAATAAAATTATATCCCATGATTAAACCATTGCTGTAGCAACAAAAGACATGTCCAAAATTGGAATCTCAGTATTCCTTCTTTATGTAATTCCTGAAGACTCAGTGTTGAAATTTCCACACTTTTATGTAACTTTAAAGTGGATTATGTTTCACTAGAGATCAATAACTTCCATGAAATATGGGGTGTAGTAGTATTAATTAAAAAAAATAATTCTGGTACTTCACATGCATGTTTTCTGTTTGTTTGTTTGTTTCATTTCTATTTATATGAAAACTGTGGAAATTTGGGGCCAGGCCAAATAACATACTAAACATAAGAACAAAAATAAAATCTGCTTGATGACCATTTGTTTGCTCTTCTTAAGCAAACTTGAATTTTTGTACCAACTATTCATTTCAGAATGAATAAAATGACCAAGTAATGACAATCAATAAATTTATCAGTTTCAACAACCAATTTAAATAAATACCACCCAGCTGATTCTGTCATCAATGCAAAATTGGTAGTTTCGTAGCATTGTATATGTATGTGGATTCATGCAATTTGTTTTTGTTATAAATTTATTATTATATATTAGGATAATGCTATATTCAAGCAACATTTTTAGAACATGCATTTGTAGAGTACCAAAGCATTGCCCACTCTTGAACTTCACAATCCAGGGAGAGGGCGTAATTTTATAAGGCACACAAATGGTTCATATGAAAGTAATAGGTGCTCTAAGAGGGGGTATGGGTAAATTCCTAAGAATAATTAAAAGAAATAAATATGTATTACTGCAGTAGGTTTAGGGAAGTTTTTATGAAAGAGGTGGCACTTGAAATTGGCTTTAAGGAATGAAGTAATTTTGACGGGGAGAGAAATGATGAGGGAACAGGTGAGGGAGAAAAGTATACTAGGAAGAAGGCCTAGAATGAAAGAAAAAAAGAATTGTAGAAGCAGTTATAGATGAGGTCAATGCCAAATACTTCACTGTATTACTCACAAAACCAAATCCAGAAGAGGAGGGTAGGGAATTTTCAATATCTAATTTTTAGAGCTGCTTTCTAGGACCATTTCCAGCCCTTTGAAAGGAGAGTGAGTGAATACAATGTCCCCAGGGACATAGTCTATTTTGAAAATATCCCACTCTAAAAATGGCACCACTCAATGTAGAACTCCAAATCAGACCAAAACATACAAGTCAGTGCAGTCCAATTTCATGTTTACATGGCATTTGCAAACTAAAACAGCATACTGTTTAAAAGAGAGATTTTGTTAAAAAATAAGCCTACAAGGAAAAAAGAAAGACTGCTTTCTGTAAGAAAGAAGCCATTTTAACAACTGTGTTTCCAAAATACTTTAAATTCTTAGGGGGCAAATGTATTTGCATAAGGATTGATTTAGTCAAAGAGTAATCTTGATTATTCTTGGTAGGGGGAAAAAGGCATTAAGTGATGACATAAGCATCTCATTTGAGTGGTCTTTTGTTTTATTTATACTTGGAAATTGCTGTTTTATTCAAACATAAACATCTGAAGTATACAGTCAGGTAGCCCCATGACTCACATGCTTTATTCCTATTCAACTTTTGTCTGCTCTGAAAGTACTTTGGACAATTAATCTTAAACTTTCTAAAGGTCACCTTATCAATGTATCTGTGCTTTCACTTATTTAGCTATAATCAAACCCTTTTTCTGACACATGAAAGATGTTCTCATTGTGCCAAAAAAAATCTGGACTGGCATATTAATTTGAAAGCAAGCCAAGAATCCCACTTTTATGAGCAGCGCTGCAACAGCACCTTTTATCCCCTCATAACTGACTCTGTGTACTCTAAAATGTGGCAGATACCCCATATTCCATCTTTTTTTCTTTGTTTCTGCTTTCCTTGCCCGGAGCCCACCGGGATCAGTAGCCGGATCAAAACAATGATAAGAAATTTTATTTCTCTATTGGAAAATAAACATATAAGTCATTAAAATAATATTGTGTATATTTATGTTTAATTTTTCTAAAATTCCTATTAAAATGGCAATTTACTTTTTTTCTTTCAAATGCTGAGCTATGAGGATTAAAAAAAGAAAGAAGATGTAGGAATCAAAGAATATAAGCAAGGAAAAGAATGATGGTGTTAGAGACCAAAAGCTGTCCTAAGATGATGCCTGCATATATCCCTTTTCAGCAGTCTACAGGGACTCATTCTGATTTAATGTCTTTTCCTTTTCCGTTCTTTTACTGTTGAAATAAAAATATTTGTCACGTTACATATTTACAGTATCAGAAACATTAGTGTATCTTTATAAATGCACTGAAATAGCTATGAAATGATGACTCAAGGCAGTTCATTTGCATCTGAATGTTGACCTATTCTGAGACATTATAATATCATCCCCACGGATTTATTAGATTATAGATTCAATAACCACTTTGAATGACACAATTGCTTTTTAAACAATAATGGAGCTAAAAGGAAGGAGAAAATGTTCACACATAATAGGTTTCTGAAGACAATTTTGAAAATTATATAAAAAGTAAATAAGTAAATTATTTGTGACTGCTCTTGAAGGATATAAACCAAACATAATCAGAATTAGTCAACTACAGTCAAATCACAGCTGTTCTACACAATAGTAAACACATGGTTATGTGTTTAAAAAAAAATGCCAGGCAAGCTCTGTTTCTAGCTTATGTTTTTCTTTAGTGAAAAGAAGAAAAAAAAGGAAAATTTTAAAAAAAAGAAAAGAAAAGAAAAGAAAGAAAAAAGAAAAGGAGACATGTTTTTGTTTTTTGGGAAGATGTACAAAAATTAACAATATTTTTCAAAACAATCTGCCAGTGAAACTATCCTGAGGCTAATGACTCTGGTCATTGTGACGCAATTGATATTATAACTCAGAACATAAAAGCCTTGTGTACCTGAATCATTGCACACAAGGAGAAGATCAAAGAGAGAACACAATACAGACAGGAACCACTGAGGCAGAGGTTTTTATTTTGCAAGATGTTAGCTCAATTTATTAAGAACTGACCCTCTGCTAGACATAATACTAAGCATTTTATATCTATGTCATCATTTCATCTCCACAACACTATTAGGTGGTTACTATGATTATCTCTGTTTTAAGGGTGATAAAATTTGAGGTCAGAGAGATCAAATGATGCTCTAGGTATCACAGTCATAAGTGGCAATATATGGGCACAACCCACACACTGGATTTGTTTGCTCAGAACTAACTGTTCTTGCTCCTCCAGGGTTTCTTGAGTAGCATCGAAGGAGCAAGCAGGTAGATGTTGGAAAAAAGTGCTGCCCAGACAAGTGGGCCCTTGCTCAGGTTCCGGTTTTTGTAGAATATTTGAGAAGGAGGGAAGGGAATAGACAGAATAAATTTATGCTCCTAGGGGTTAGGAACATATCATTTTAGTGCTCAAGTAAGTGGGCCAGAGGAACATGGCTGAGATGATGGAAGCCTAAGTCCCAGCAGAAGGCAGAAAGCCGATGGCCCTCACTCCCAGGTCTACTCAATTTCATCTCCAAGTCAGAGAAGCAGGGCTTCAACTGTGACCAAAGATTCAAAGCTATATTCAACATTCTCACCACCTAACACCACAGTTTATACACAGTGACAATCTTAGACTGACTAACTGATCACCTTGCAGCCATCTTACCTTCTATCTTCTAATCTATAAAAGGTTTTCAGTATTTTCCCCTAAGTTCAGCTGGGCATGATTGTCACCTGACCACACTAGCTATTGGACGTAGAAGCTGCCAGTTGCCCCTTGACATCTCTACCTGTGAATTTACCAGCTGATGAAGATTTTATGCATTTCTGAGATTGCATTTGTTCAATCTTTTAAAATTAAACGTAGAATTTTCATAATAAGCATGTATATTTTGAATGCAAATGCACATTAAAATAATTATTAGCATTGTTTTAACTGAGGAATCTGGAAAGACCATAATGTTAGACAGATTCTGTTTATATCATCCAGAACCTTTATTTAGTCATGAAATGCTTATTTCTTTCTAAGGAATGTGTTTATTCAATTCCATGCCATTTTATAAGGGAGGCAATATGATAGGAGCACAGAAGGATTAAAGGATTTTTCAAAAAAAACCCTAATTTATCTCAGCTTCCCTTTGAAGTCTGGATTTTCAACAGTCTATACGTGCTTGAAGGAACTCTTGGCATTGGGGGAAGATGGCCACTGCCACATGGAGACAGTGAACCAGAAGTAGACCCCAGAGTGACAACAGTAACCAGTATTTGGCAAAGAACATTATCGGGGTGCATATTCTATTTTTATTTATTCCATTTTTATATATCTAAACTTTAAGTATTCCAGTTTTATTTAAAAAATTAAATAGGAAATGAGGGGGAAAGCCACAATTCTATGCTTAGATCAGGAAGTGCTGACATGAAATCAGCACTGGTGAGATGGAACTGATCATCAAAAAGTGCCAAAAGAAGTGGAACCTCCTGGGATGAGAGTTGACATGACAAGGTTCAGCCAGTCCTTCCATGAGGAGAATGTGTCTTAACTATGAAATTATTTGAACTGTATGTTTTTTTATGAGAAACAGTTGTGGGAACCCATAGTCTGACTTTTTGTACACTCAATGAAGCTGTAGAAATAGGACCTGGAAATATCCAGTTTTAGGTAAGCCAGAATTTCCCATGTGGAAACAGGCCTATCTTGTGTGCTGGAGCTTCCACCTCTAGCCTAGTTGCAGTAAGGCTAACAGTTCTCTGCTCCTCAGAGATGTGGATTGGCAATTGAAATTAAAACATATTTTGTAAGAAATAAGGAGACACCAATCATGGGGATTATTTGTGTATCCTCAATTTGGGGTATACCATTTGAACAAGCAAATAGGAAAGATGAATGAAACCAACCAAAAAAATGGGTCCAAGTCCTCATCATTCTTGCTCATAGTGGAACTAGAGACCAGCCTTTGTGGTCTACCTTAAATGATTAGCAGTTTCCTTTCAATTCATATTTGAGCAATTTGGGTTCTGTCCAAGTTCAGTATTTTATTATCTCACTATTTTGGCACTAATCTCTTGGCTTCTGATCTGGCAATAAATCAATTTAGTTCATACCTGAGTCTTAGTCAAAAAGAAATTTTTTCACTTGGGTATTATGCAGAGACAAAACTAAACAAACCTTAGTCTGGAGGAAAAGAGGAAATATTTTCTTTATTCATTAAAACATCATCAATTTATACTCAGTCCTTCTTAGGAAGCTATCATTTATTACCAACACTTGAAGTCTCTGTGACTCAATCCATATACACACCATTAATAACTGCACTAAATGCAAGAATGCCATGCTACTCCAGGCTTCTTTGCCACATTTGTCTATAGTTGCAGACCAGCTGGAATGCTACTTTTCTAATCACAATAGAGGCAGAGGAGTTATAATAGAAAATTGCATCATTTACTTTTCCAACAGAACTGTATCCAGCTCATTGAATTAAAGATATGGGTATATTCTACTTTACCTGTTACCATAGTCAGATCTTGACAATTAAAGGTTGTTTTGACTAAGATTTGGAGAAAAAATGGACTAGATCTTAGGTGAAGCCCACTTTTAGTTACATTAAGGCACCGTTTGAGAGCAATCAGATAGAATTTCATAAATTCCTACCTAAGTCCTATAGAATTTAATACTAAAATGGGTGTATTCTTCTTAAAGTAAAAGTTATCCAGCATTAAGTTTATACCAAAAAAAATAAAGAAAATTTTTGTTTTACTACTGTATTTGCATTTAGAATTTATAAAGAATATGCTAATAACTTACCCCAATGTTATATTCATTTATTTCCATTTCCATGTTCAAACCTAACCTTTAATATGTGTTCTATGTTTTTAATATGTTTTTAATTAATTTCAGAGAAAGGAAGAGAGAGGGAGAGATAGAAACATTAATGATGAAAGTCATTGATTGGCTGCCTCCTGCACATCCCCCATTGGGGATTGAGCCCACAACCTGGGCATGTGTCCTGACCTGGAATCAAACCTCGATCTCTTGGTTCATGGGTCGACACTCAACTACTGAGCCATGCCAGTCAGGCTTTATATGTGTTCTTGATAAGCAAACTAACATCACTCAATTATTACCTTTGATCCTCAATAGCCAGTAAGCCATTTTGAGATGAACTGCATGTATCTCCTGACAGAAGCTTGTCTTTGCTATAACTCTTAACAATAAATAATCAACAGATAAATATTTTCAACTATATTCATTTTAAATGGAAATACAAAGAATTTTTAAAAAATATTACATCTTGCTGAAAATGAACAAAAATATCTCCAACAGCGTCTCCATTATAAGTTTGCTGCCTAGTTACTAAAAGCCTTGACCAAGACCTTTATCACTATGTAATTGTCTAAAACAATCTTTACCTTTGGTTACCTATTCAATTGTCCTTGGGCTTTCTTCCCAATATTGTAACCTAAAGTTTGGGAAAGTAATGGTGGAAAAATTAATAAAAATTCAGAACTGAACCATTTGATAAGACATTGGCTTTAAGAGCCTGAATGTGGAGTAAGAAGCCAGTTTGAAATTCAATGTAGTCACTTTTTTCTTTTTAAAATAGTACTGAGACAAAGAAGAATACATTTTAATCTAAATCTTCTTATGTGAACTGAGAAGCAGTATATAGAATTCATAGAGGTTAAGGAATCAGCAACATTACAATATGGAGAAGAAATGTGAAAACTGTACAAGACCCAGAGTGGGAAAGGGGAACAGTCTTCCTCCAATAAGTGTCCCAAGACTGCAGAGGACATAAGAGGAACAAAGGGAAGGTGAATGTAACAGAATCGCTTGTCTTTTATTTTGAAATGTGTTGATGTGAATTCATTGGTGTCTTGTCTTTATTTGCAGCCACAGAATCAGCAAAAAGTGATGAGAAATCCATTTTCCCTGCAGCCCACAGGAAGAACACTAGGGCTTTTTGTTGAATTGTCAAGTCCTTGGCCCTCTGTAGAGGGGACTTGTGCATGGATTTGAGGGATCAGACAGGAGTGGAGGCCAGGATCCATTTCCATGTGAACTGTGGAGAAGGCAAGACTGCAGAAGAGATGGTTTTTGAGGATGGTAAGTGGAGCAGCAGTGCATGGGGCATGGTGAAGGGCCAGCGGGGGATGCTGGCCTGTTTAGGAGGAGAGACAGGAGCCACAGGGGCCATTGTGGACAAATTTGGGACAGGATGGGTGGGAGAAGGGGAGAGCATTCAGGATGATATAAGATGTTTCACTAACTCTCCCAAGTGGGAACTCAGAACCAGATTTCATTTGAATTTGAATAAAAACAAAACAAAACATTTCTTATACCAAGTGTCCTGGAGCAACTCACATTGTCACACCATTAACACCTCTTTAATCTGAATCAGCTCTCATAAGTAATTCAAGGAGCAGACCTACTTTTCCCTCAGTTCCAGTGTGCTCCCCAAAAGTTACCAGTTTCTTTAGAATGTTTGCTAAGAACTCCAAGTATCTTTGGAATAGTTTCCAGACACCACAGTTGCTACTGACATATGACTCTAAGTTTCATTTACAATTCAGAACACAAAGAGTCTGCTGTCATAAGAACTGACACAGAAGGGCCAACATTTATGTCCTGTAATCACCTCTGTCCTTGTGCATCCTGTTTCATTGTTCCAGGAGCCCTTCAAGTTTGTAATAGTTTTATTTTTAACTCTGAAAACTTTGAAAAATTATTTTCAAATGGAGAACGTGTATCTCTTCTAAGCATGGGAATGATAGGTCTGCTGTAAAAATTATAATAAAGCAAGTAACAGGCTTACGCCCTGTGATACTTGTTGAAGGTAGATAAAGACCCAGAAGGAACCAACAATAAAACCATGTCTTAGTCAGGTTCACCACAAAAACCCCCCACTAAGTCTCCAATAATAGCATTCATTAGTCTAAAGATACATAAGTCTACAATGCTGTCAATGTGGATCCTTAGCCATGTGCACGGTTCTTCTCTTATTCCACCAGTTTGGATGCAGATCTATTAAAATATCTGAGTAATCAACCAATTTTGTCTTGAAATACTTGTGAGCATTATATAAGGTGGCAAATGGGCAGGATAGAGTGCACTTTTTACTACACCAAAGGAAATCAGGCAATGGTTTTCCATGACAGTGTGAGAAAATATATGTGAGTTTTTTATTTAATTTATTTCTTTCTCCTTTGGAAATTTTTTTTCTATTTTATTATCATAAAATAATTTCTGATTACTATGCATTAGATACAACATTATTAAAGTACGTTTATTTAGGATAACTCTTCTCTTGTATATTAAAACAAAGTTAATATGTTTTAGGCATGTTAACTTTTTACAAAAATCCTTGTGTGCATTTATAACAAACATCTTTTCATAGCTATTTTTAATTAAACAAATAATAGAGAAAATTGAGGCACTTATAAATAAAGATGATCTAATACAAATGTTAATTTTAAGATTTTTTTTTCTATAACCACAATAACAATTATTCAATATAGCTCATTCATCAGAATGAAATAATTTATAAAAAGGCATTTCTTTTCCTTGTATACAGCAATCATCTACATAGAACCCTGACCTAATGTCTGACTTTTAGCAGTTATTTATACATTAATTAACTATATGCACAGGGAAGTTGTGCACACCTGGCAAATTCTGAAGTCAATTGTTCCTTCTGCCCTTATTGAGTGCTGCCCGACATCCCCAGCAAGCAATTCAATTATGCTTTGGGGCTGCAGTTGAAAAGAAAGGTCCAGTTGAGATGGTTTCTGAGCTTTGGCCCAGTGACAAAAGATAATCAAGATCTGATATTCAACCTTCCCCATTCAAACATATTTTTAAATTGAAATTGAATGTATGAAATGCGAAATTTTGTTGCCTTTTAAACTTCAGGAGAAATGCCATATTCCTGCCTATACAAACATAACGTTGCTTGCTGGGTGGTGTTATGTTGGGGATTCTATATGTGAAGTGACAAGCAAAGAAACATGACTCCACTGCATGTTATTATGTCCTATAAAATGCTACACACTGATTGAAAGAAAAACAGTACTTTCAATCTTCATTCAAGTACCAGTGAAAAAAGTTAATACCCACCTTCTGTTTTTCCTAAATAAGCTTGACAATCTTGGGTAACTTATCCACAATTATGGTGTTTTTAAACTTTATATAAATTATAAATCACTTATATATGCATATATATATATAACATATATAAATATACACATGATTATTGTCAGAATAAAGAAAGCCAAGCTAAAACTTCCTAGGTAAACCACTTTATTATTTTCTAAGTCAGGAGCCACTGACTTTTATTTTTTTGAGAATGAAATGTTTTTTAATTCCTTTAAAGCTGGGAGCCCAGGTTAAAGCACATGAATCTACATGAGTACAATACAAATATTTTAATTAATGTGTTTTTTTGTTTAAAAATCTTTTGCTATGATCTGTTTCCTGATGCAGTGGTATAAAACAAAACATTTTTATAACGATATCACATTCAATTTTCCAACTCAAAGATTTATTCCTAATGTTAAGGACTGGAATCTTTAGAACTTGCCCAAATATCCACCAAATATTTCAAAAAGCTCCCAAGTTTCAGAACTTATATTAACATATATCTGCCCACAAGATCACACTACATGGTTGTTTTAATGTCACCTTCAACTGCCAAATCCCAAATTTAATTTTTATTCTTTTATCTATCTTTTTTTCTCCTAATTTTCATACTTATTATTAGAATTCATAGTCTTCTATACTCCTCTGTATTTCTACCCAACCCTCCTGCCCCCACACCATAGCTTACCAGTCATTTTCTATTTTTCTTTATAGAAAGCATTAAGTTTTATATACTTGTCTCTGATTTCATTGTACTACATGTTTTAAGTACTCCCTTCCATTTTTGTTTATGTGAGGAAAATAAATTATACTTTAAAAATTATTACAAAATTAGTACATGTTGATTATAAGCATGGAACCACAAAAGACCCCAAATAGCAAAAACAATCCTGAGAAAAAAGAATAAAGCCAGAAGTATTACACTCCCTGACATCAAATTATACTACAAAGCCACAATAATCAAAACAGTATGATATTAGCAGAGAAATAGACACACAGACCAATGGAATAAATTTGAGAGCTCAGAAATAAACCCACATGTATATGGGCAATTAAATTTTGACAAGGACCCAAAACCATAAAATGAAAAAAAAAGAAAACCTGTTCAGTAAATGGTGTTGGGAAAATTGGAACATCACGTGCAAAAGATAGAACTAGACTGCTGTTTGACACCATACACAAAAATCAACTCAAAATGGATTAAAGACTTCAACATAAGAACTGAAACAATAAAATACAAAGAAGAAAACATAGGTACTATACTTATGGACCTTGGTCTCAGAGAGGCTTTTGTGAACTTGACCCCAAAGGAAAGGGAAGTAAAAGAAAAAATTAATGAATGGGACTGTATCAAACTAATAAGCATCTACATAACAAAACAAATCAACAACAAAACAAAAAGGCAACCCACTGAATGGGAGAAGATATTTGCAAATGATACCATTGATACTGGGCTAATATCTAAAATGCATTAAAAACTCATACAACTCAACACCACCATATAAACAATACTATTAAAAACTGGACTTGAACAGACACTCTTACCAAGAAGACATACAGAGGGCCAACAGATATGTGAAAAGATACTCAGCTTCACTAGCTATAAAGGAAATGCAAATGAAAACCTCAGTGAGATACTGAGACACCACTTCTCACCTGTTAAAATGGCTATTATCAATAAGACAAGAAATAAGTGTTGGAGAGGATGTGGAGGAAGGGGAACCCTCATACACTGCTGGTGGGAATGTAAATTGGTACAGCCTCCATGGAAAACACTATGGAAATTTCTTAAAAAATTAAGAATAGAGCTACCATATGACCCAGCGATCCCTGTTCTGGATGCCTACCTGAAAAAAGTTGAAAATACTTACTTGTAAAGACATATGTATCCATACATTCATTGCAGCATTATACATGGTAGCCAAGACATGGAGACAACTTAAGTATTCTTTGACAGGTGATTAGAAAGATGTGGTACATATATACAATGGAATACTAGTCATCCATAAGAAAGGATGAGATTCTGCCATTTGCAACAACATGAATCGATCTTGAGAGCATCAAGCTCAGTGAAGTAAATCAGTGAAACCATATGGTTTTACTCATATGTGGGATATAAACAAGAAAATATCAAATGACCAAAACAAACAAATTCAAAGACACAGACAACTTTATGGTGGTTACCAGAGGATAAGGGGGTGTGGGGAGAATGAAGAGGGAAAAGAGGGTGGATAATATGGTGAAAGAAGGAAACTGTGCTTCAGTGGTGAGCACAAAATACAATATACAGGTGATGTATTATAGAATTGCACACCAGAAATTTATATATTAGTAACCAATATCAACCCAGTAAATTTAATTAACAAAAGAATCCACTATGATGGGAAACTTTTCATTGTCAAAAATATAATTCTTTTCTTCCTGTTATTGGTTGTTCTGAACATTAGATATTTTTCCCCATGGGATCAAAATGTACCAAGTATATTATTGCAAATAGAAAAATAGGGGACAGAAATCAAGTTTTGGTAGCATTTCCCATTTTGTTTATGGGTCACTTTTTAATAGAGGGATGTAAAGAATTAATATAAGTCACAATGTTTCATTGAAAAATTTTCAGCAGTTCAACTTCATAACAATTATAAATAAAACTGTTAAATTTTTCTGGACAATGCTAGCCTTTGGATTTTTTAAAAACAAGTACATTTCAATGTTGTCTGTAGCGCTATCATACAATAGATTCCATCCATTCACTACGTTTTTCTGAGTTGTCCCACATACAACTTCATTCTCTTAATGCTGTCTTCTGTGCTAGTGCTGTAACTTTGCTATTAAAATACATTAAAGTATTTTTAAAGAGCTAGAGAAAGGTAAAACACTTCTTAAAAAGCACAATACTCATCCAAACAGTGCACCTAACAGTCTGGCAACTCCACCTGTACAAAGAGGCAGGACGAGTCAGTACATACATATGAAGAAAACTTCCAGAAAATCTGCTCTACATCCACAGTAACACACCAACTAGGGAAGAAAAGAGCTTTCAGTTTGTAACTCATTAGAAAATCCATAATAATTATAGTCTGAAAATCATGAAATTATGTTAACTGTAGTCATAGGAAATTATCAATTTAGCTCCCATAGTATTTTTCATGTAATCAGTGTGGCTTTTGTTAAACCCTATAAGATTGTTCTCCTAGGAAACTGCATGATTGGATCAGGTGAATAGCTTCCACTAAACGTAATTTTGGATTAAGAGTAGTGGTCTGAATTCAATAAGAAAACGTTCAATTCAGTGAAAGCAATTAAACAAGGGACCTCCCCTTTCCCTTAATAGAACAATCTGTAGCTCTTTAATGGTTTAGGTTTGATGATAGTTAGAATCGATTTGGGGCTCTACTTGTGCCCAATAATAAAGCCATATCCTCAGCACAAACAAAAAAATTATGCTTTTCTGTTTAAAGTCAAGGAGGAAAGCTCCAAGTTCATCAAGAGCAGTATGAAACCCGGCCCTTTAGGTCCCTGAGAGGAATCTTGTTTCTCACGTTCTCTGCTCTGTACCCCAAGCCGTGACTGGCCCCAGAGATGTAGCAGTTTTTATTGTTGTTGTTTTTGAGTAATATTTTAACATGAAAAAGGTTGAAAAAAACTAAAGACTCCAAAAGTAAGGTTCCTGTGACAGTGTTGTGTGAGGATTCCTACTTGTCTTACCCTTATGCTGGTATTTAAATCCCTAGTTCTTTTATAACCATCAAGAGACACAGGTTAGAACTGAGCTAAAGCTCATAACCAATTTGACGCCACAGTGTTGAAGTCCTCAGGAAGTTCACCAAGTTTTCCAAATATTTCATGATGCCCTTAAGGCTATCGACACACGGTTATGGGAAGCATGGGAATTGCCAGATGAGAGATATTTTGGCTTAATTTTGCTTGCTCCCCAAGTAAAATGTTGACCCAGATATGTAAGAATTTCTCGAGAAGCAACAGGCTCAGAGTTAGAATTGAAACAATAGGATTTTTTGCTATCTAGAAATACAATTTTTCCAATTAAATAACTCATCCAGGCAGGAATATATAGTTTCCAAAAGAAAAACAGGTCATGATGTTTACTATTATATCCCCAATGCATAAGGTGATCCTTAGAACATAATAGACAATCAACAAATATTTGGAAAAAATAACAAAATAAATGTACTTTATACCCTAAAGTCTTTGAAAACTGATAAACTGATGAGAATCAGAAGAGCTTACCATTTAGAACTGCCTTAAGCATATTGATGGCGGAACATTTACTAAGTTTTAGAAGCAATATGTAATTTTGAATTTAACTTGCATATTTTCAATCAATAGTATGGATAAACTTTATGTGTATTATCAATTTGTGTTCTCTTTTGGGGATTTACTACTGTAAATCAGCCCCCTTCACATAAATATCTTTCAACAACTTTGAGGGTTATTATTAAACATTTTATTTAGCTTCAAAATTTTTTTGTTTCCTCATAGTGCAACAAATTTGGTGTTTCAATGTTTTTGTTTGTTTGTTTGTTTTTAAATTATTATCTGATTTTAGCTAAAATTCAGAAAAACATTCCCAAGAGATAAAAAGTGATTTGTCATTTTTTGAACATTTCGATTGCACTTAGAGCAAAATCCTCATTAATCCATCTGGAAAAGAAAGGTTTTATTTCAAGGGCACAATCTTATATTGTTTTCATAGTGTTATTGCTTTTAATTTGTGAGAAGCATATTTTACTAGATAAACTTAATTAGTTTAGGGAACTAATATACAAATTTTCTGGCTGAAGTAAAGAAACCCATTCAATACCACATCTCATGGATCTTGACTTGCAGAATTAATTCAAATTGACCTGGATCTGAGCACTGTCACATGGATAGTGAGTTGGCTGAACAAGTATAAACATGACATAATGATAAATGGAAACATATCAAGATAAAATGAGCTCCGTGTTGGACTACCAGAGGGATCAGATTTAGAGAGCTCTGAAATAAATTTAGGGCAGCTTAATGATGTTCAGTGGATAGATATATTGATAAACAAGTATCAAATTTCACAGTTTGGTTGCTACAGATTGGAATAAAGATGTTAAGAGATATTCTTAGAGAAAAAAATGATTACATTTGTTATAAAAATATAACAATTATGACAGAAGTCTTAAAGGAATAGAGCTTACATAAGATTCTGATGTAACGACTCTCCTTGCCAATCAGTTGTCTATGTAACTTATTTAAAGCAGGAGTAGGAATTAAATATATTAGATGTTGTCGCCAGAAAAAAAGAACAAACAAACAAATAAAACCCTTTAATCTCATACTTCAGACCACAAAAGTACTCATTAAAAACAAATTAAAAAACATATAGATAGCACATAGATAAATTCACCACATTTCTGCATTCTTAACTTTGCTGACATAACTTAGATGAGTTATAGTTTAGTTGCTAATTCATTGTTAAAATACATTATATTTCAGGGTATACATGTGTAAGATGTATATATTGTATGCGTTGTGTAAAATTTTTCAGTATTAATACATATTTGGTGCATTAAATTTTAGTACAGATTTAATATTTAATTTATCTAATAGCAAAATCCTTTGCTAAAAGACAACTCTTTAATATTTCTCCATAGCTGAATTTTTAAAATTTTTCTTTTTCTGTAGATTACACAAATATTGTTTAAAACAGAAAAACACACACTCTGCTATACATCAGACTTACCTAGTATTTTATTATAAAACAAAAATTCATTATTTCTGAGTTCACAAAATTCTAAACCTAAATCCCACAAGTTTTATCCACTAGGAAAAAGACTAAAAAATAAAATTTACCAAAAAGTAGACACAAAAAATTTAAGTAGTTACCTCCTTTGTATTATTTATTTTTTATTCATAATACATTTCAACTTTTATGTTTTAAATTAATTGAAATCAATAACTGAATTTATATAATATATAATATTAGTTTTGTTAGGCCAGTTTATTCTCAGAAAGGCAAATCTAGTAAGTAATTCTTTTTCCTCTAGAATATTTTCTCAGCATAACCCCTCATAATCTTCCACTTTATCTTTTCCATGCATACAAAGTCAGTTGAAAGCTAACTTAATGTTTGCATATTAGTTCATATGGAGAAAAAAAAAAACCTCTTGTTTACTTTTTTTTACTAATTAATGCAAAAATTATTGTGTTTTTTTTTCACATTCCCTATCAAATTCCAGGAAGTACATGGAGAGACATAGAGAGAGGGTGTTTTCAAATTACAGAATAATTACAATATTATTAAAAATAATAGCTAAAATATGCTAAGATTTACTATGCCATAGGTGCTCTTTTGTTTTCTGTGCACTTAAATTATGACATTAGACCCTTCAGGAAACCCAGTGAGGTGTTGGCCTTTTTTTTCTTTTTTTGCGTGATTTCTGTGGCCACAACAGTGCCTCCTAGATTCACCTGCACGTCCACCTGACTTTAAAGCTTAATCTATTACTTTGATCTTAAGTTTGCCATTCACACAAGCAATTGCCGAAACCCTGTGAGGCGAAGGTCAGCTATATAAGAAGAGAAAGGACATTCGCCACCAGGAAGTGGAGCTCACAGAGCAGCTGGTGAGCCAGTAAAGGCTGATTGTGGCAACAGCCTGCATGGCTCTTACCGGGCGAAGAGGAGTCTTGATTTTGGACTGCGATCCTTTAGAAATTGGTGAGTAGAGTCGCTGAGTGGAGAAAACAATACCCTGATTATTTTTTTAAAGGTAACCTTGCAGATTAGCTCAACAGGACAACCAAGCATTGGGATGCAACCCTAAAGCTGAAGCACAATGGGGCTTAGCGAGGGACTGTGGACAAGGCAGCCTGCTCCCCCTTGGCCCAGGGGACACAGAGCTGACTCATGCCGGGTGGCTTTATACTATCAAAAAGGGACACCGTTTTCAAAATGTTTTCCATTGTGATCTCCTTTCTACTGAAATGAGAGATTATCATTGTGATCTTATCCATCAGTACCTAACAGGGTCTACTCTCACCATCAGGCAAAAACAAATGCTCCTTAAGCATAACCAATGATACTTCTCAAACCTATATTCTAATTATTAATCACAATATTGAATCTGAAATGCAGAAATAAAACATGAGCTGAGCACATCGAACCTTAAACCAACGAACAAAAAACCCTCTACTCAGAACAGAAAAAGGCGTTGCTTTGTAGAAAATCAGGATAGCAGAAAACTAGCAGGCAAATATCCAAATAGAAATAAAACTTAACAGCCAATAGTAAATAATCACATGTCTAGTTTTGCAATATTATTTATAGATATACTTTTACACATTTCAAAATGTGTAAAAATTATTCTAATAAATATTGCATTTTAAATAACAAGAGATGAAAACAATATTTTCATTTTGGACATACATTGTCATTTGTTTTAAAATTTGGATATTTCAGAAAATACTAATTACCTACCCTTCAACAAAAAGCAGTTAAAGTAAAACAAATCAAAATCTAAAACACTGATTATGATACAACATGTTTACATAATTAGAAAGGACAATAAAAAAAAACTTATTGTGAGCATATCCGTGAAGCTAAGAGAATATTTCATCACATGTTGTGTTACCAGTAGTGTTGCTAAATAAAAATACCCAAATTATTATTTAGCTTTGGAAACTCCTAGGATCCCAAAGCTGATTTACAAAATCAAACCACTTAAAGAAGAAAAATTACCACTGACTGAGTACCTTAAGTGCTATCGTTTATGAAATAGGGTCTCTAATGAAACCAGCAAGTCCCTAAAATGATAAATACTATTTATGAAAAATACTGTCAGAACATAGCTCAGTTCACTTCTGAATATAGGCTCCTTACAATGAAATTCAATACTGATTAAGCACACAATTAATAAATAAATTGTATTCTAAAGCATTGACATTTTTTTCATTTTTTTTCAGTGAGATATTTTTTCCAATTGAGAAATGTGAATATAAGTTTATCTATCACTTGTTCTCAGAAAACAATGATAATTTACGGCTTGTTGTTAAAATTTTAGTTTTCTAACAAAGGGATTCCTTTCCCTTTGTGGGAAATATACTTGTTTTTAATTATATATACATTACACACACACACACATATATGTGTATGTGTAGGTGGATATATGCACACAAACATTTTAAAAATACTTTTATTTTTTAGAGCAGTTTTAGGTTTACAACAAAATTGAGAGGAAGCTCCAGAGATTCCCTGTACGCCCTCTGCCCTCACACATTCATAGCCTTTGTCATTCTAAAAATCATTCACAGAATGGTAAAAATGGCCTATTTGTTACCAAGGGGGAACCTACACTGACACATCTTAATCACCCAAAGTCCATAGTATCCTTGGTGTTGTACCGTTGGGGTTGTTTCACTGCCCCCTAGATCCTGGGTTCATTTCCCCACTCCCATCCCAGGCCTGGCAACTACTGATCTTTTTACTGTCTCTATAGGTTTGCCATTTCCAGAAAATCACAGAGTTGGACTCATACACAATGTAGCCTTTTCACATTGACTCTCTCAGTCAGTACTATGCAGTTAAGGTTCCTATGTGTCTTTTCATGCCTTCATAACTGTATTTTTAAAGCACTGACTAGTATTGGGCTATCTGGACCTAACACAGTTCATTTATTCATTTACCGGCTCAAAGACAGCTTGTTTGCTTTTAACGTTTGGAGATTATTCATAAAGCCACTGTAAACATCTCTGTGCAGGTTTTTGTGTGGCTATGTTTTCAACTCCTTTGGGTAAATATCAAGGGGAGCAAGTGCTGGATCATGTGGTGAGAGAATGTTTAGCTGTGTAAGAAACTATCAATCTTTCTTCCAAAGTGGCTGCACCGTTGTGAATTCACACAAGCAATGTATGAGAGTTCCTGTTACTCAGCATCCTCACGAGGACTTGTCAGTGTTCTGGATTTTGGCCATGCTAATAGGCGTGTAGTGGCATCTTACGAATTTTTAATTTACATTTCCTTGATGACATACACTGTGGATTGTTTTGTATCTATTTTTTGCCATCTGTATATATTCTTCGGTAAGGCGCCTGTTAAGAAATTGGCCCACTTTTTAATTGGCTTGTTTGCTTTCTTATTGCTGGGTTTTAAGAGTTCTTCTTCATATATTTTGGGAAACAGTCCTTTATCAGATATGGGTTTTTTTGTAAATATTTTCTCCCAGTCTGTAGTTTATATTCTATTTATCTTGACACTCTCTCTCAGTGCAGAAGTTTTTAATTTTACTGAAGTCCAGCTTATCAAGTCCTTTCCTGGGACTTTCATGGGTCAGGTCTTTGGTGTTTTATATAAAAGCCATCACCACACCTAAGATTTTCTCTTACACTATCACCTAGGAGTTTTATAGTTTTGCAATTTACATTTAGGTCTGTGATCCATTTTAAGTTATGTTTTTTGTGTGTGAATGGTGTAAGTTCTGTGTCTAATTTTTTTTTTTTTTTTTTTTTGCACGTGGTACCATTTGTTGAGAACACTATCTTTGCTATACTATACATACAATTTTTTGTTATAAAGTGATTTATTGCAGTCTTACCAAACTAAAGATGTTCATATAGACATCTAAAAATATATTTATATATCATAGCAACAGTGTTCATCAAGAGTAGTTGATTTTAGTGTTCAGCTTTTAAAATTTTCCTTCACCAATAATAATCAATTTAAACCAATTTTATTCTTTTCTAACACATTTATTTTTCAGTGATTTATGTGCCCATTCCAAACAATTCGACCAAAGCAACCTCCACCCTTGAACATTAAACATTTGATCAATATAAGAGTTTCATTGTAGAAAGTAGTGTTAAAAGTTTATTCATTCAGTGCACTCTTTAGAGATGATTAACTGTCTTTATTATATTAAAGCAAACCCAAAGCCATCTGCCAAAGGCGATTGTGTCCAAGCACTGAAACCATTTCATGTGAAAACTCATTTTCAGGCTCCTAATTATTTTTCATTATAGTGGCAGTGTGGAATAGATTGGAATTGGACAGTAATTGCCAGGTCTGAGCAGTGTGGACCATTGCAATGTATCAGTTTAGATGAAGTGTGACAAGGATACATCTAGCTACTATATAACTTCCATTAGCCAACTTCCCTGTCCCTGATCATGTAACACTTCATAGAATGTGGTCAGCACAAGGTCATAATAATGGCTTTCTGACCGACTTCGAGTATTTTGTACAAGTGCAAGCTGTTAACCCCCTGTGTTAGCATTGTTCTAGTAATGTCCAGTTATTACAGTTGTCAAAAATATCTATTCCTTTTAGAGGGACAAGGAGACTTTTTAGAAGTACAAGTTTCAAACAAGCTGACTTCTTTCACATGTAATGTTTCAAAAGCCTGAAATTAAAACAATAATTTCATATAATTGTAAGTGGTAATTACTCAATATTACTTGGCCAGTTCAGTATACTAACACAAAAGTTCTATCCAAGCAGAAAACAGTCTCATATTATTTCTACACATGCAATCAAGTAGATCATTTTAAGCAAACTGACTAGTAGAGCAAAAAACTGCCATTCTTACAGATAAGCCCTTTCCATAAAGAAGTTTCCGCTACAGCAGTAACACTAATGGAATATATAAGTAATTCTCGATGAAATAATCTTCCCCACTCTCCCCAGGGACACTGGAAAATGTCGAGACATTTTTGGTTGTCACAGCAAGGGGGTGGGTGCTCCTGGCATCTAGTGGGTAGAGTCCAGAGATGCTACTAAGCGTCCTACAGAGACAGCAAAGAATGGCCTCGCCCCAAACGTCCCTCCTGTCCAGACGGAAAGCCCGGGGGATGTATATATGAACTTACTTCCAGTTTGTTTCCCTGATACTTGAAGTGTAAAAATTCTTCTTTCATTATTGACTTTTCTTAAATATTTGCCCCTTGTGGAACATTAAACTATCAATATCATTTATTAATAAAATTTCCCTCTATTTACCCATCCATTTTACCTGTCACAAGTTCACACAGACTACAAATTATAATCGTTGAGTCATGGTCCTTTCACTGCTTCTTAATGGGATGCTTTCTTTTACAAACTAAGCTGAATGAAACACATCTGAGAGAAGCAGCCTTTCTAATTTGATGGGGGTCTTTAAGATGCTCTAGAAATGATGGGGTGGGATACGTGCATCCAGGTCCTGGATGTGGCCACAGATGCAGTCTTATTATAACTTAGGCAATTTAAAAATAATTTTTAATTTATATATTTCTGTAATAGTCATATAGCCATGATCACAGTTAGCCAGCATTACATGTCTTCCGTATGCTTGATGTTTTAAAGTACTTATTTTTTCTAAGTGAAAATATATTTTGTCAGTTGTTCTTTACCCTTTAGAATGATCAACATCTTTGTATTTCACATGGTGTTTATATCTATAGTCTCCTCCACTATGCTTCAATTCTTTAAAAATGTTAAAGGCATCTAGATATAATTATCTTAAACTCCATTTAAAAAGCTAGCATGAAGCATATAGTTTTATGAATTAAATCATGATAAAATTTGAGAGATATTTCCTCAACTTTATAAATGAAACATTTTTTCTTTTGGAAACAAACTTAACAATATGGCTGAATTTATGTAACTGCAATTATTGAAATAATTCAGTGAGAAATGAACTATTTGAACCACTAATTGAGGAGACTAGTTTTGATGAACAGAATTGTTCAGGTAGGAGAGCCATAAATCCCCATTTTCATTTAGTATTTCCAACTCTCTCCGCAACCTTGTGCTCTGTTCTGGGCAGTCTATTATGAGTTTAATCATAGGTTATAAATATATGTCACAGTGAGCTGATTAACACGTGGATCTACCTTATGTACAGCAGAAAGGATCATGACCAAATGACCCAGCTCGAGTGCTGCAGTCAAAAAGGCACACTGCGGACCCCACACACCATTCAGTCACGTTTAATTCTACTTCATTCCCATAAATCTAGTCATACGTCCTACTTGATGTAAATTATATTTGTCTATTAATGCAGAGTTCGGGGATTCATCATCATTTTCACAGGCACACACACACAGTGTCTATTTGTGCTTGGCACTGTGTTAATCAGTTTTAAAAAGACACAGTTTCCAACCTCTAGAAATTCCCAATCTATAAAGCACTAATGCTATTAAGCAGGATATGACTAACAAATTGCAATAAAAAATGAGTAAAGAGAGAATAACGATTTAAGGCAAAAGGGGTCAATATCAGTATATTTAATCAACATATTTACTTTTAAATATAAACAGAAAAGACAAACAGTAAGTAGAAAAATTGGTGTAAAAATGAACAGTCACTATTGAGTAAAACAGATATTCATGGCCAATAAAAATATGAAAATTATTTCTATTTCACTAGTAACCAGTAACTTGTAAATTGCAATAAAGAAATAATAATTTTTATCCATTAGGTTCACATTATTTAAAAGATTGATACTATCTCAGTGTTATAATACTATAAGGGTGTAAATTAGTAAAAGAGTAGAAGTAACTTGGCAAAAATTCAAGCTTTGTGAAATGTACATAATGCTTGACCTAGATGATGTACTTCTAAGGGTATATTTTAAAGAATTCTTTACCCATCTGCAGAGAGATTATTATTATTTTTAATTTTCCCCTGAGGACATGGTTAGAGGGAGAAATGGAGAGAAAGAAACACTGATGGGGGAGAGAAGCTAATGCTTTGCTCAGTTGCCTTCCGTGTGTCCCTCAGCTGGGAGAGAGCTGGAGGCCCAGGTAGGTGCCCTGAGCGGGATCGACTGGCAGCCTTTCGGTGCCGGGCCTTGCTCAGCCGACTGAGCCAGCCAGCTGGGCTTACAGACATTCTTAGCAAATGGTGTTTAATGCAGAGTTATCTTAGCAGCAAAAACAACAATAAAAACCAGAAACAGCTGAAAATGTCTCATAGGTAACAGTCACATAAATTACAGTGTATCTCTCCAGTGGATTGCTCTATAGATATTTAAAAAATAAATACATATTTTAGCAAGACTGTGAGTGTTTTTTTATGGTGAGGACAGAAATGAATATAAAGTGAGAGGGAAAGAATAAAGGGGGGTGTTCACTTTACTGTTTGTTGCCTCCCACTTTTGGTTTCTTTTTTTGCAATGACTTTGTTTTTCGTGCTCCATTATGCAGTTTGAAATGATAGATGAGAAATGATGTGATTCTTAGACTTGCAAATGTGTCTTTCGTGATCAGATCCATGTACAAAGGGCAACTTGTTTCCCTGCAGGTTTTTGGCTTCATTTTACCCTTTAAAAAGCAGGGCCTGGACGGAAGAGGAAAATCGCCTGTTCCTCGCATGCCTGGGTCCTAAGGCAGGCATTTTTCATTGCCAGGGAGGTCAGCCTGCATTTCTGTCCTGATATTTCTTTGCTTCAACAACTCAACATAACTCTTCACATGTAAAATCACAAAGCAATATTGAAAGACTAGGTATACAACTATTTTCTTTCCTTTTTAACTGTTATTAACCAAAGCCCAAATTCATTTTGGTTTTATTTAGACTCGATTAGAATGCTTCTTTGTAATTTATCCTAAATCTTAATTTCAGATTAAAAGCTTTCTCTGGATCTACAGCCTTTCTTATAGATAAGGCTGCCATTGACCATGGTTTTAAATCAGAACACAAAATTCCCCTTAGCAATAGGACTTTGACAGGGGGTTACGCTACATTTCAACTTTTTTTTTTTAAGAAATAATTTTCTTTTTGACACAAACCACTAAAAACATACCCTAAAAGGATCAAAGAAATAACTAAAAAAGAAATTAAAAATATCATCAGAGGAGGAATATTTCCCAACTTTCAAAGTCTGAAAACTTGAGAAAACAGATGGAGTTGCAGGAGATTGTTGGGCATTAAGTTGAGCTATTGAGGACAGTGTAAGCATGAAGCGTGTAAAGCACTTTTTATTATGCCTGCAAAGCTGAGGGTTCAAGACAGTGAGTTCCTGGGTCAGACAACCTTGGTTCATACCCTGCCCCAGTCCCGGGGTAATTGGATGATCTTTACCAAGAGAGTACCTGAGACTCACTTCTCCACTTGTCAGATAGTTAATACTTCTTGTGAGAATTAAATGTAAGAAATTATGTGCACTGTTTAGAGAAGGTCATTGTTATTAATATCATTACTCTAAAAAAACCCCCAAATTAGAATTAAATATATTTTCAAATGCAAATTTCCCTTAAAACAATTGAAAATTTTGGATCTGTAAGCTTATTTTTGTTTTGTTTTGTTTATTTAGTTGTTTCATTTTTATATTATACATGTGAGTGAAATCAAATGGCATTTGTCTTTTTCTCTCTGGCTTATTTTACTTAACATAATACCCTCAAGGTCTATTCATGTTGTCCCATTTTGCCTTTTTTATGGCTGAGTAGTATTCCATTGCATATATATTCCACATTTTCTTTATACATTCATCCATCAAAGGACACTTAGGTTGTTTTCATTTCTTGGTTATTGTAAATAATACTGCAATGAACACAGGGGTGTTTATAAATGATTGTATATACATACACATATATATCTATATATATTCACAAATACAGTCATTTGATATACTGCATGGCACAGAGCAGCTTGGCAGAAAGAAAAACCTCAGAAAACCCAATATACTTTAAATTATTTCTTCCCTATTGCTCTACTACAACAACAATCAACTGGCCTTTAACTATCTCATGGTGCATAGTATTCTCCTTTGAAAGTGATCTTGATCAGCATCAAAATGTGTAGCCTCATTTTTATTCATAGAAAAAGTATTTTTATAAGAATTTCCTTTAGTTCTGCCATAATAATAGTTAATAAAATAGAGATATTTAGATTCATTACCAAAATATGCAATTTTTATGCTGGAGAGAAGACTGCAAAGATTGACCTCAAAACCTAGTTAATGAAATAGTAAGTCATCAATGACTTTGCAAATTGGAAATACAAATATACAAGATAGCTTGTGAATTCATTAAGATATTTTAAATCTAAGAATCAGTCAATTTTCTCTATAGGTTAACAACTGTCATACTTTCAGAAAGCACCCTTCAATGCATAATTTCATCAGTAAGAATTTATAAAAAATGTTACTTAAATGAATCAAAGTGCAATTATATTTATAGTTATTATTGAATCATTTCTGAAAAGTAGTATATTTCTAACTTATCCAATACAAGAATATTTGAGAAGTATTTTATCTATTTAAGCTATTAGTTAAATATTATTAATGATAAAGAATAGAATTTAGATTCTGCATCCTAAATAGAATAAATACAGCATCATTCTTGTAAAATATTTTTCTTTATTTTCGAGGTCTGCTGCACAACTTAAAACTTAGAAAACAATGAATTATAGAAAAGCAATATTTTTCTGTTGTTTCTTAAAAACTTTCAATGTTTTTAAGAAATTACAGATTCAGCCACTAATATTCTCCATAATATTCCAAAGTTATTATATAATGTCAGGGTTTCTATTAATTCAAATGCAAATATGGAGAAAGAAAAATATGTTCTGTGGTGACCTTTATGCTCCATGGGCTTATTTGGCCTCAAAATAACCTAGCCTATGAATACTGTTATTCTTTAATACACTCACACCTAGCAAATGAATGTGATGGTATAAATGCAATCCTCTAACAATTGCAGTTCCAAAGTGCTGAATAATGGTAATAGTTGTCACTACCCTGACCTTTGCCCAAGAAAGTCAACCACTGAGGGCATTCCATCTCTGTTTTTAACCTTGGAAGTCAAAATATTATTTTGGGTCAGCATTAAGCCTTTTTACTCTTGAATGAGTAGCTTCTCTTGGAACTTATTCTGTATTTCTTTATCAGAGCTGTTGGTATAGTGAAGGTCAGTACACACACACACATACACACACACACACACATATATATAAATAGTAATTTTTATCATTTTATTCCACTGAAAATATTATCAACATGACTTATTTTCATGTGACCTAATTGTTCTATAACCTCAAAAATTCCCATATGTTCCTGGTTATATTAAGCTTGATTGTATGTGGCCATCAGCAAAATATCATCATTTACATGCACAATAAAATTTGGTTTTATACTTTTAAAATTGGCATTAAGAAAAATTGTGTAAAAAATATATATGTATATCTGTGTGTGTATATATATTTTTATCTATATATCTATATATCTGTATATATAATATATATATATATATATAAATTATCAAGTCAATAAATCTGGCCTCCATAGGGATTTACTACAGTTATAGTGCAGACAGCTGTATATACATTGTACAGGTTGAAATTCCTATTAATTGTTATTCTCAGCATGTATTGAGAGCTAAATGTTTTTTCTATAACAGTTCTTCAAAGTCCTGCAAATTTTCCAAGTGAAAAATGAAGACCATATATTTGAGTTGATTAAATTATATATCTATATAAACAGGGCAAGCCAAAACAAACATTGATCTTCCTAAAACTCAAAAGTTAACTGCTTGATAATGAAAATGTTTTTTCCAAAAACATACAACTTTGCATAAGCAGAAAAAATAACGAAGACTAACTTTAAATAGAAACATAGCATCAAAAGTTCCAATACAACTTTAACACAGAAGTTGATAAAAACAGAAAGAAATACATAATTGCATTTAAAAATACTCTTCTATGTAAGAAATGGTCACCTTTTAAAAACTAAATATTTTCTATAAAAATATTTCTGAAGCAAATATAGGGCTGCTGTTAGAACTTTGCATAGAATTTTAATTTCTGTTTCAAAAACACATGACTGTCAAATTCATTATGCAATCTTAAATCCCTGAAATCTCTTGAGTTTGTAAGTGTTAAAATTTAAAATAAAATATAGTATTTTTTAATAGTAACTCTATTTGTTTAAACTTACTTTTAAAAAGAAGGAAAAAAAAACACTGAATATATTTATTTAAACTAAGCCCCAAGCTTCATTACTGCAACATGTTGTAATATCTTTTCATTTTACATATTCTCACAAACACACATGACTACAATGACCACGGCCTCTATGCTTATTTGAAACTCTCTCCCAATTGACATTGCACTCTAATGCACCACGTTCTTATATTTAATATAGCATTGAACTACTCCAATTGAACATCTTGCATTCATCTCAAAGTCAACAGTTCATGACTCATCTCATCAAATTCCTACTAAATCTGATCGATAATTTTGTGATTGCACTGCTTCCTTAAACAACAAAGCCAAAATAAATGACTTCTAAGTAATTTTACTATGACCTGAGGATTAGATTGGGAATAGACTGCTACTTATGTGGTTTTTATTTGTTACATTTATTTTAATGTAATGAAAACACAAGCACTCACAACATACACAGTATCTGCTGTCTTTGTATTATGTTAATTTAGCTAAACTGAAAGGAGATGCTTGACCAGCAATAAGGGTCTCGAACAGTTTCACCAAATTATCTCCAGCCTCACTGGATCCTGGGCCAGGGGCAGGTGGAGCTGTGTCATGAACGCACCAGATATACGCTTCGTCCAAGATGGAAGCTTAGAAACTGAGACGGATGAATATGGGCTTCGGTTCATCCTCTCAGTCCCAGTTCATCCTGGCAGATCCCAGATGGTCTGCACTCTCCGCATTTCACATCCAGAGGCAGGGGCAGAAACATGTCTTGAGATTGCCCAGCCAGCGTAAAAATTAATCCCTATAGTGAAATCCTTGTGTCGCTCATGGTGATTTTATTATTTGATTGAATTCTAACTGATACATTTGCTTTAAAATGCTGATAAACAGTGTAGACAACCTGGATTTCAAAATCACTCTTCTTTGTATTTTTTGAGTCTGTCTCTCTTTTTGAGTCTCTCCCAGTCATTCTTATGAACAACCACCTTAGTTGGAGTCTGATCACCTTTCCCCCTGGATAACTGTTGCAACTTCATAACTGATCGCTCTGTTTTCATTCCTGAGTATTAGGAGTAGATAGACGAGTCTCATTACACATTCCTGGAGAGTTATAGGTCATATATGGGCTAAAAGCCACAATGTAGGGACAGTCATGTTTCAGGAATCAACCATGAGCAAGTGGGTAGGGATTATGACCTATTGAATCATTAATCATCTTTTGTTTTATACCATGTTACCACAAAAGAAGACTAACATATTAGTGGGAACACTAACTTCTTGTTTGGGGCCCAGGAATAAATGCTATTTTATCTTCATAGGATATCACCAAGATCTTTGTGTATTTCTCTAACCGTTTATGTCTATGTAGTGTGATGACCATGCTACGCTGTTTCTGGTTTAATGCTTAATAAATGTTTCTATCATTGCCAGATAACCATAAATATTTGTGGGTTTTTTTCTGGCTCCTATCATCAAGCTGACCAGAAAATTTTTTCCTATATCTATCTTAAAAATTATCACCAACTAAATTCTTTAGCCAGTTGGATTAAAGTATTTGTGTTCTTTCAGTTCACTTGAACATGCTATTCCTTACATAGACAATATCCTTTACTCTTTTCCTGCCAAAACACTATTCAAAGCTCTTATCACAAATCTTTGATGATTGGCCCAAATATTAGCAAGATCTGACAAAAATATTGATGGACATAGTATATGTTAGGAAATACAAAGAGTGATGAGAAAAGAGAGAAATTTTCCATGCTATACCCTGATTCCTTTATCTTTATTTCAACCTAAGTCTATATGCTCTGTGATACACACTACAGTGAATAAATTACTTGAGAAATTAAAATGGATAAAAATTTTTCACTTTTTGTGAAAAATACCATCAGAATTTTGATAAGCACTGATTTAAGTCTGTAGATGGCTTTGGGTAGAATGTACATTTTAACAATATTCATTCTTCAGATCCATTTTCCATTTATTTGTGTCTTTTTCAATTTGTTTCACTGAAGTCTTGTAGTTTTCATTGTACAGATCTTTCACACCCTTTGTTAAATTTATTCCTCAGTATTTTACTGCTTTTGATGCTATTGTGAATAAAATTTTCTTCATTTCTTTTCAGATGTTTTATTGTTTGTATTTAGAAATGCAAGTGATTTCTGTATGTTGATTTTATATCCTGCAGCTTTACTGAATTCGTTGATTAGTTCTAACAGTTGTTTGGTGAAGTCTGTTGATATAAAAAGTGTCCAAACCTGTAGAGAATTTTTATAAGAGTTTATTTGAGTCAATCTGATGACATATGCTGGGGAGCAAGATTTCAGATTCTACAGAGAATAAATTTTGCAGCTTCTTTTATGCATTTGAAATTAAAGAGGGGAGCAAGGAAGACTACACGGAGGTAGAAAAAAGCAAGGTGGAGAATACAGGAGAGTTAAGTTTCTGTGCTTTCATGAGAGTGGTTATGGTTTATTTCAAAAGTGTGTTAGCTTAGATGCATGGAAACAATGGACAGGGCTTGCTTAAGGCAAAGATAAGCCTTTTACTAAAAACGTATGTGCTTGGAGCATGACTACCCACCATCACCTGCCCAGTTTGAAATTTGTGATCAGATCACCCTATGAAGTCATTTTTCACAGAATCTCTGTTTTTCACCCATCAGCCTCTAAGATGTTCTACATATAAGATCATGTCATCTTTAGTAAAAGGCAGTTTTCCTTCCTTTTCAACTTGGATGCCTTTCATTTATTTTATTTGCCTGATCCTTCTGGCTAGAACTTCCAATATTATGTTGAATGGGAGTGGTGAGAGTGGTCACCCTTGTTTTGTTCTTGATCTTAGAGGAAAAGCTTTCAACCTTTCACCCTTAAGGATTAAGTTGGCTGTGGGCTTGTCATACACAGCTTTTATTGTGTTGAGAAAATTACTTCCATACTCAATTTGTTGAGTATAAGATGTATTTTGTCCAATGCTTTTTCTGCATCTATTGAGATAATTATATGATTTTTATTTTTGTTTTATAATATAGCATGTCACATTTATTGATGTGCATACATTGACCATCTGGCATCACAAGGATAAATACCATTTAAACATAGTGCATGTTACATTTAATGTACTGTTGAATTGGTGGACTGATATTTTGTTGAGAACTGCATCTATACTCATCAGGTATCTTGGTCTGTAATTTTGGGGGGGTTTCGGTGCCCTTATCTGGCTTTGGTATCAGAATAATGTTGGCCTCATAAAATCTTATCTCCACATATAATTTATCTTTGGATATTCTTATGTCTTTCTTAACTTCGCCTGTTGCTACTATCAGCCTGTTCACTGCTACCAAGACTCCCCAAATTGCCTGCATGGATGTATTCCCACCTAAAGTAATACTGCTCACCCCTAATTCATCACCGTCTCACATCCTACCCTAAATTCCTTATCTAAGTTCTGTAGCAAACATTCTTTCCTTCAGAAAGGAATTCTGGTAACAATTGTTGAGATACTGCACTTTTGACCTCTGATACATTTGTTTATATGCCAATCACCTGCATTTCAGTTTGTGTTCCTGAAGTTTTTGTTTGTTTTTTGATCTCATATTCTAAGCATCAAACACATGGTAGGTAGTCAAAACAATTGTTAAATAAACAAAAAGAACTGCATTTTTCAGGTCTAATGTTTTTAGTTAATTACATTACAGAAGAATGTTATTAGACTAAGGTATGTCCTTTGTCAAAGTTAAAGTAGAATAAAGGTGTAATGGATATTATGTTGTTGATAAGCAAGGAGACATTTTCTTTTCAATACCTTTGCTGGGGTAAAACTGATAGGGGCACTTTTAATTTCCAAAGATTGAGCACTTGAATTAATCTGAAATATAATTGTAAAACTTATAAAATTGTAGAACACATATACTTATGTAAGCAGGGATTTAAGGTTTTTTTCCTTAGGCTTCTTTCTCCTACACTCACCTTAATCTTAGACTGAAGCAATTAAGGAGGTGGCACAGCAGCTGTGAACAATGGGTTAAGCCGTCACCTTATCAAGACCAAGATGCACAGCCCTGCAGACCTAACAATGAGTCAAAATATCACCTTATGGAGACATCGCCAGGGGACCAAGATCAAAAAAATGACTTCCAGGACTACAGGTAGCTGCCTTCCACCCCCAGCCTCAGTTGGCCCGTATGACCCGATCCCTCAGGCCACTCCTGAAGACAGGGTCTGGATGCTGTGAGCTCCCTGCCTCCCTGGTCGGCGCCTTCTCCATGAAGGCCTCATGGGATTCAGCCCTGCCCTGAGGAGCTGGACACAGCGGCAGGCAGCCCGAGCGCCGCCGGGCTTTCCGGGGACAGAACTCCTTCCCTTGCTAAACAGTGGACTACATCAGTGATCAAATCCCATAACTCTGAGTCACCTTAAGTCTATTTTAAAGCTTTAATTTCTACCTCCGGAATATGCTAGCGCTGCAAAAGAGAAGTGGAGAGGAGGCTTTAATTCTTCCCAAACACCGTCTCTTTTTTCTTAGCCTGCATCTGTCCAAAGATGTTTCCTTGTGTTACTGCCTTTGGCAAGTATGCTGCTCTTTGCTTTTTAACTAGTCCTGACTTTAACTGGCTTATTTAAAAGGTCCCACATGAGTGATTGTGAAGTTGCCAGGCCCCATTTTTTTATCACTATCTAGATGGGTAAGTATTACACTTAGTAGGGTCAATTCCTATTGGCATCTGTGGTCTCCACTAAGGCTTCTGCGGCTGAGCTGCCTCCCAGCTGACCGCATCAATCCCCCTTCTCCGCGTATCCATACAGCTTCCCTCCAGGCTCTGGCGATACCCAGCAAGCCTGGAGTTCTTGTTTTCATTGACTTTTTGGGAACTAAAAGCCTGAGAGAGAGGGATCCTTGCCCCCTCCCCTGGACCTATCACTATTTCCTCTCAAACCTTGAAACACAAGAAAACCAAAAGTTAAATTGTGTGGCAAAATGAGGAGGAAAATTATAGCTACTTTAAGATATTTTTCAAATAAAATCCCCTCATGGTCAATATAATGAACAATAATATATCAGCTACATATTAACTAAGACAGCATGTCACATATTTAATATTGCTTAGATTCATTCTTTCAGGTTTTAAGGCTATGCAGACAGATGTCAAAGGGAAAAAAGCTTGACTTTGTGAACCTCCCCTTTTTAATGTTTAATTCCATCCCAATTTAAAAGGAAATTTAATTTAAGAGAATTATATCCATATGATTCAAGTTCATTTGTATTTAACTGATCAATGTGTTGTTTTACAAGGCCTGTTTGATGTAAAGAAAGCAAAGTGAGTCCCTTTTCCCCCTAGGCTTTGAAATGCATTTTTCCCCTTAGAAGTATTTGGCAGTTTATAAATCCCAACTACCAAGCTGAACTTTGGTTTCAAATTCAGAGCATTAAAACATGGAACAGCATCCAAAAGGGCAGTAAATTTCAATTTACTGAGAAAATAGCCTTTACCATAATGATTTTTCATGTCTTTCTGCTTATTTTAATTTTTAATTACAAAATCAGTTTCTTAAGCAAAAGAAATGTCTTAGTGAAAGCCTGAGAGAAAAGAGAGAGCTTCATTGTACTAGACAAAGAAGAGTAATAAATAATTCATTAAATAAGACAATGTTGAACATTGGTGCCCTTGCCTTTTTTTTATTATCTCCTTCCATGAAGAGGAAACATGTTATACTGAAGAAAACATGGACTTTGAAATACACCATTTTGTGCTACTCAAATTTAATAGATGCATGAATTCAGAAGTTTCAACTTTCGTTTCATCACTTTAAAAATGTCGGGATAATATCACTAATCTCTCAATGTGCTCAATAAGAGTTCATGTCTTTCAAGCTCACTCATCTTTTCCTTTGTACCTGGAATGGGTCTGAGTCTGACCTTTCATTTTGCAGCACTTGAGTCCTTTCCAATATACTTGACTTCGAGAAACACTTCCTTTTGGAGGAGGGGAAGGAGGTAGGCTTTGTCAAAATTACTTACACATTTTTGTAATGTATTAGAGAAACTATCAATCTTGAAGCTGATTGTGTGTTCATGGATTTTAGGGCAGGGATGCTTAAAGGTAAATTTCAAATCAACTTTTAAGAAACATAATCTCTATTTCTGTGCTGACTTAATTATTTTTTAGTCTTTATTTCTCCTTCACTTTGATTCTTTTAACAATTTATTATTGTTTTGAATCGGACATGTTTTGTAAGGTCTTTTGGATCAGTCAGGATAAAAGCATAGGAATACATTCACACATACATACATAATTATTTCTGAACCTAGACCTATACTATACAGAGGAAGCTAAAACGTACCTTGAGAATTCAGACTATAATAGAGAAGAGCAGAATATCTGCAAAACAGAGATTAAGACCATGTTTATATTTAAAACTAATATGGACCTCTTCCAAGCATGTTTTGCCAAAGCATTATTTAACTCTACACTAAAATGCAGCTTTAAAAAAAATATTCACGCTGGCACATTTTTACAGAGTAACTTATCACCTTGAAAATCCAAATAGTTCAAGTGTATAAGCAATTGATCAGCACTATATTGAGAGTCTAGGCAGGTTCATCAGGAAGCAAATATCTAGGATGCCACATATGACAATTCTACTTGGGCTGGGGCAGGAAGGGAGAAGCAGCTATCTCTCTTTAAGAACTGAATTTTCTTTTTGGCTTCATTTTATTGTCATTGTCATATTGTCTAATAGGTAGGAAGTAGGGAATACATGTATACTGAATAAAAAAAAAAGTTGGTACTGATGAGAATATTTCTATCATGAATATGGCTATGGTTCTAAGAATCTGGGCCCCAGAAAAATAAATAAGAATATTTGATTTACTAGCCAGTGTTGTAATACTGAAAACCTTGAAGTTCAGCATTAGGAAAGGGTATGAGATAAAGGCAGATCAAATTAAGAATTCTGAAAGTGGGTAGATGGAGAAACTGGCCACTCTATTTTTTTCCACTCTGTCTTCAATGAACTTTATCCTTTGCACTTCCCCAAACCATTTTTTTATTGTTTTTGTTCTAGCAGATTTTTGCCTTTTCAAGTACCTTCCTTTTTCTTATTCCCTTATGGTATTATTGCTGAGCCCTCTTGGCCCTTCAGTGACTAGTGCTGATGTTGATGTGTGTTCGAAATAAGGGAAAAGGACATTTAGGAGCTGCAATTATGCTATTTACAAGCATCGCTATGTATGTGAACAGATCCTATAATAGGTAAATACAGTTGACTCCCTCTTATCTAAATTCCATTTAAACATCCTGTCAGATTAATCAATGTTCGCACTTCCTAGTTTAAAGCACACTACCCAATGCCAACAATGTAGTTAGCAGGCAGCTCATTTGTATAGCTACACATTTCTCCTAGCCATTAAGCTATAGTCTAAAATGACACTTATTCCAGATGTACTTAGTATTGTGATTAGGCAAATAAATAATAAATCAATAAATAGACTATGTAAGTAAATATACTAATAAGACATAAGTATGAAAAGAGAGGCTATTTCCATTAATTTGAATGATCTGGAAAAAACTTAATCCAAGTCACTAAAACAAAACAAAACAAAAAATGGTATTGAATTACATGTGGATGAAAGAACAGAAAAATGCTTCAAGACCTCATTACCTTTCTTCTTAAAAATCCCCTGCTCTAACCAACTCATATGCTAACTGACCAACTGGTTGCCCCAATTGCAGAGGTTAAGACATGCACTGTAAGTATTTGGTGATGGAATGAAAATAATTGATTCAATTCATTCATCCAACACAACGGAACAGACACTCAACAAGCAGTTGATTATATCAGGGCACATTTGCTCTCTTTCCAGCCTTGGACAATGTCTACTAAGCACAGCTCAACTGTACATTACAGTGAATTTCTGCTGTCATAAAATATTACTCTTCTCAAGGAACATCTTTAAATAGAAGTGATTTAAAATATTGGTCAGATTTTGGAGTGTTTTCTTTTTGGTCCCAAAGAAACTAACAGTTTTATACTCCTTACTCTCAAATAGTGACCCATTTTGATTTCCTTCTTCCTGTCAAAGGTATCCTAGCAACATATACTTGAAATCTAGGGGTCCTTGGAATCCTTCCCTCACACACATCTTCTGCATAGTTGTATTTTGTGGATTTAAGTTCTTCATCTGACGCTACCCCCCCAACATATTAGTTTCTTTTTATCCTTCTTCATGTTAGGCTCTTGATTCTCCTTGCAAAAGAACCAAATATAAATTTGATTTATAGGTTTAAATAGGTGTAAAGATGGTGATGTGTTCAGAAAAACCCAACTAGAAAAATGTGTATGAGATAAAAGGGACTGAAAATACCACCTGGTTTCAAACCCATGTCTTTGATCATGATCTTATTTCTGTTGCCTAACTGATTCAATCTTCTCAACATGGAGCTCCCTACCCACAGACCTTTCATAAAGGCTCCTCATAACAGGGATGGGGGACACCTTGATACCTGTGTCTCAGGACAATTTTCAGCTCTACCTTTTATTGGCCTCCTTAGAACTACTTTCTGTTTTTTGTTTGTTTATTTTTGTCCTTGCTTATAAATCTAGTCAGAATTAACTTAATATATTTATATTTTTCCTATCCAGCAGATTTAATTTCCTAGCTCATCTCTGTGGTTGCTAAGCTGGCCTCATCACTCACTCATTTAAGTTCCCACTCTGCTGAAAGCTCCATAGTCACAGGCTATCCCAAGCAGTACCATTCTCTTCGCCTTTCTTTCCCAAGGTAAGTACTGGGAAGAAGCTCTCTGAAGGAAATGGTGCCCAAAGTAAACTTGAAGAAAGAATAAAAGTCACACATGATCCCTAAGGAAAAGGGAATGATTGATATCTCTGTCCATGTTGTCTTATTAACAAACTTCCATGAGCACCCTCTGCTGTCCAGTTAACAATAAAATTCTCTTATTTCTCTCCAGCCTGGCTCTGTGTGATCACATCCACTTATGTAGCATTAAATACCATCTGTAGGATGAAGAGGCTCCTCTGAGTTATATAATTTTTATTCTAACGTCCTTATTAAGATCTTCATTTGGAGATCTTAAGAGTAATACATCCTCAACTGAACCCTTAATTTCTCTTAAAGTTTATGTTTTACTACTGTCTTTCCATTCTCAGTAAATGGCATGACCATCCATACCATGGGCATGATTAGGTCTCAAATCTAGGATTCATCTTTGACCATCACCATCCAAGCCAATGCAACACCAAAATTCAAAATTTGGATCAGTATGACAGATATGAAATCCATCCACTTTTTTTTCTAATTCACTATCACATTTTATATTCTTCATGGCAGTTTTCTTTATAAAAAAATGTTGTTGTTATTATTTTACGTTACTGTACTTTATCCCAACTACAGGGCAGACTACTTAGAGAGCAAAGCTTGTATTCAAGGCTTCTGTTCATTTTCAAATTGTAAATGCCTAAAAAACAAAATAAAATCCTGTCATACAATACTTGCTCATTAACAACTATTGACTGATTGGCTGTCCCGGTCAAAGTTGCCATAACTCTCCCTAGTATTTTTGCATTGACAACTCTGTATTCCCCGCTCTTGTATACTTCAAAGGCATTCTCCAGACAGCAAACAAAATAAACTTTTAAATGGTAACAGAATATTTAACAGGGACATTTACTGTTGCCTTAGGGAAAGCATAATGTCCCAGAGCCAGAGGCTACAAACTAACAAACAACCAAACAAAAAACAGGGGTTAAAATCCAAAAAAGAAGGCCCAACAATTAAGCCTGTTTAGCCAGGGGTTTATGAAGTGCTATCAGAACCAAAATCAAATTCTCCACCAGCCTTCCTTTACCAAGTCTTTCAAGTCAAAGTTGTTGACCTAACATGAATCACAGCGACTTTTCTCTAGCATGAAAAAAGGGAGGAATATGTTCCCAGCATCATAAAGCCAGGTTGGCTTGTATCCCACCCAAGATGTTTGGCTAGTTTAAGGGGCTTTAGGGGATACAAATGAGAAAGAGAGTTTGGGAGTCTGAGAAGTTAGGATGAAAGAATCGAGCAGGAAGTAGACGCCTCATGTGCCTGGATAATGCAGTGGATAAGCTCTGCAAGGCCCCTTGAAGAATTTACAACACCTCTTGTGGAATTGTGGAAATCTCATAAATGTTCTCTGAAAAAGCCCTTATTTGAAGTCCTGCCTTGGAGAAGGCATTGAGCACCAGACATTGTTGGCCACTGAATCAGTAAAAACTCCTGATGAGGGAAATAAGGTGGGCTGTGAAAAGCAAAGGCTGGAGTTGTCTCAAAACCATGGAACCAACTCCCCTAACCCCTAACTCACTTTGCATTCAGAGAGCCAGCTCCAGCTCATTCTTAAGCCAAGGGAGGAGATGCAAATTTTAAAAAGTTTGAAACAAAGATTTAAAAAACTTAGGCTTTTACTATTGAAAGCGAGTACTTTACACAAGAGGTTTTCATTTGGTTTGGTTTGGTTTGGTTTGGTGTTTGGTTTTTCAAAGGACAGAATAAAAGAAGTGACCATAGGAAGAGATCAAAGAAAAAATAAAGTTTCATGATCAATTAAGTCACTTAAAAAATAAAATCAGATTATTCCATGATCTGGCTCAAAACTTTACTACTTTCCATGTCTTTCTATAGCTTTTAGAAAAAGTCAATTTCCTGGCCAGGCTGGCAGCACTGGGTCATCTGCACCCTGGCAGTGTGTACATCCATCTTATGCTCTCTGTCCTTGGGCCAGACTGGCCTTCTGGTTCCCAGATCACATCACATTCTTCTACATCTCAGGGGCTTTTTTTCACTCCCTTTCACTGGCTGGATTGTCCTTCCCTGAATACTTGTTCCTCTAGGATAGACCATAAATGTGACCTTCTCTAACACTTTACATGACATCTTCCTCCTAAACTTACACACCTATCAGCTTTCCTGTCTGGCTTTCTCTTGCATCCCATATAACTTTGATTTTCATATAACTTTTTAACAGAATCTACTTTGCAAACATTTTTCTTATAAGATTAGCAGTTCTGATAAAATATTTGATATTCTGATGGAGCTAAACAGTAGTATGACCTAATAAATTAATGACTCACCCATTCAGCTGACTCTCAAATGACAGTGATCTTTTACATTATTTTTTTCTTGCCTCCAACCTAACATTATCAAACTATCCTCTCTTTTTTTTTTAAATAGCTTTTCTAAGACAGAATTTTGAAACAGGCCTGCATAGGGCTCTCCCCTTGTAGAAAGCTGGAAATAAACTTTGATATATATAAAAAAAAATTAATTTGACAAAAACACATTTTAAAGAATTGTGGAAATTTCATAAATATTCACTTGCTTCCTGAGGACCTATTCAAGTAAAGCCGGGGTTATGTCTGGAGGAAAAAAGTCACAACAAACTTGACACTGAGATTCTTTGTGTCTCCAATTTTCCTGATGCTGAAATCAACCAATGAGGTTTTGCTGGTACTCAGCAAACTCAGCTAATTTTCAGAGTCCTTGTTAATCAAAGTTTGTGGCTATTTTAAGGATTTGTCCTATTGAATTTGAGACCAATCCAAACTACGAATATGGATATATGGTTTTGGTTAGTATATAACCACCACTCAGAGTGAGAGTCTACAGAAGTGATTTAATATTGGGGGAGTCTCCAGCAGGGGAGCCAGGTTCTATACAATAGGTTTCTTGTCAGTGTTTTATGTCTGAAGGATTCCTGGATCTTTGAAGGATCACATGACTAATTAGAGTTGGCCAATGTTTTATATTTGAGATATTGCACGAATATTTTGAAGAGTCCCATGGCTGGGATTATATTGTTACAGAGAAATGACCTAGTCCTTAGAAAGTCTGGATGGTTGTGTAATTATATTTAGAAATGTTTTGGCTGCAGACAGTTATTTTGTGTTTTGCCTACAGAGTTTTGCTTTGTATGTATTTATGTCTGTTTTTGCAATTATCTTTAGCTAATTATATAATTGTTTCAGCAGTTTTCTGTATGTCTGCTTGTCACTGTAAGCAGTGATTTGGAGTCCTTTATCTTGATAGCCAGTGAGCTTTTTTGGGCAGCCTTATGTTTAGAAGTTAGGTCCCCACCTAACCAATTACACAGGGAACCAGAATGGAGGGTTCTGAAAATCTTTACCTTCCATTTCCATATTCACTCTAACAATGATCAGTTACCCATTTCCTTTTGTGTAAAATGCTCCTACCAAAGAACATATTTGTATTGGGCTGTTTAGCTGTTTTATCTTCTGGTTTTCTTGAAATAAAATGGTTACACATGCCAGTGGTTTCTCTATGTGCCTAAAAAGTGTTGCTGTTGCTAGACATTTGTTTCTGTTCTGTGTTGTTTCCATTTGCGTGCTTGCTTATTTCTGTATTGAAGTGAGCTGTTTACAACTCTTGTCTTCTCAAATAGAGTGCAAGCCTCTCAAAGTCATAGGCTACATTTATTCATCATTTATCTCTGGCACATAGAAGGTGCCTGGTAAATATTTATTGAATAATTAAGTGTACCTTTTTCACAATTGTTTCCATTGCTTAGCACAAAGCTTACAATACGGTACACAATTGGTTTTTGAAATAAAAATCTAGAATGAATTCTAGTACAGTCTACCTACATAAATTCCCTTGCTGGCACGTTAGTGTAAACTGGAGAGAATTTTTTGTATCCGCTGCCTTCACTTTTTTCTTCTGGCTACAGTGAATCACAAGATGTGCTTTCAACAGCTTTATCTTAGGGTCCTAATGTTCATGGTGGCTTTGATGTTAGCTTTTAGTCTCTTCAGTTTGTAGAATTTCTAAATTACCCTCATTCCTTTTGCACTTGGCCTGTAGCTCAGCTCTTGGTTCTGTTCACCCATCTGGCTTTGCTGCCTTAGGTATTTCCCGTAAAACCCCAGCAACTTAAGCTCTGAACTTGTGGGAGCCTACTGCCGCCACACAGATCATATTCCTAGAAAACAGATACTAGATGATACAAAGAAAGGCAGAGTGGATGGCCAGGGAATGACAGAAAACAATTTCCATGTAATGACAAGATTATGGTAAAAATCTTGCATTTTTTTGTGAGAATAAACTGGCTTTAAGAATTTATAATTTGAAAGTTTCAAGCAGTTTTTAGTGTTCTAAAAAGTAGAAGTATAAATTAGTTTTTAAGATAAACTAACCTTCTTACACCATAATCAGCACCAAACAAATAGGCCTTTATTTATTAAAAGGTGATGAGATGATATTCTTTCAGAATGAGAGGAAGTTTGTGGCTGTGGCTTCAAGGAGATAAACGGCTCCAGATAATAATGTAAACTTTTTAAATTGTTACTAAGAGCAGCCTTGCAAATTTGAAAAGCATCTTTCCCTTAGTAAGGTGTTTATTTTCTAAATGGATCTATAGACTGCACAGTCTCTAAAGATTATTTTTGTTTTCAGGAAATATAGTTTCTTTGACTCACACTGTAGCAAAACTACTAGAAAATGGCATTTACACTTTCATCATCTCCCCTTAGAGATAGAGAGAAAATGTATCTTAAACTTTACTAAATTATATGCAATTCATTTTCCTGTAATACTCATATTTCAGGTATGAAGACTGCATTTAATTATATTCTATCAATAATTTTTAGTGTATAGTAGGAAAATGTTTATAAAAATGTTTATAAAGAGCCTGGCCCAGTGTGGCTCAGTGGCTGAGCACTGACCTAGGATCCAGGAGATTGTGGTTCGATCCCTGGTCAGGGCACATGCCCGGGTTACGGGCTTGATCCCCAGCTGGGGGCGTGCAGGAGGCAGCCGATCAATGACGCTCATCATTGATGTTTCTGTCTCTCTCTCTCCCTTTCTCTCTTTGAAATTAGTAAAGATATAATTTTTAAAAAAGTTTACAAAAAAAGAAAATGTATATAAAATTTGGTACAATGTACCTATCCTCCAGAATTTTTGTAATTTATTCCTTTCATTATAAAATTGCATAAATGGACCGGAGATATGTTAATGTTGATACCAATGACTTTGTAAAGAAGAGAGAAGAAATCAAAATAAATATGCCATAAATAATCTTTAAGATTCTGAATAATCCCTGGGGGTGGGGAGGTGAGATTGGTGGTAGATTGGTAGCAGTTTTATGGTGGTAGATGTTGAAGTAAATATATAAATTCTTTGGACATGACACTCATACAATAATTAAGAAAGGCAGTCAACAAGCATACAGTGAAGAGTCAATAAATATTAGCTTATTTTTTAAGTCATAGTTAAGATTTTTAAACATGAGACTTGGTATAATTCCCTTATTTTCCTTAAGTTCACATTTATTTTTGTTCTGTTTGTGTTTATCAGTTTTATGAATGACTACTTCTGATTTTCATTTTCACTAATTCAATTACATTTAAACGTTAATAAAGCTTGCAGTGTAATATTTTAACATTTATGTGAATAAACACAGTTTTTAATCAGATGCCCTCATCTAAAAGACTACAAAATACTTTCCCATCGTGCGTTCTGCGTAGTGCTTATGTAATTTGTGCCTTTTAGAAAGACTTCTTGGGAGCCTGTAGGACATGAATTTGAGAACAAATGAAACAGAGGTGGAGGGCAATAAAAAATGATGTGCATTATTTGTTATTTACTTTAGGTTTAATAGTTGCAAATATGCACTGATGAGGCAATCTCTGAATTCATCTGCAAAAATTAAATGAGAATGATGTCAAACACAGATGCTATACATCTACTATATTTAAAATAACAGACAATTTTTGTCTTTCCCTCAATTGGGAAAAAATCAACAGATACTAAAAGAAGCAATTAGAAATGTTCCTAGTCTTTTAAAGCTGAAAAGAGAATTTTAAGAATATATTATTTTGCATTTTTTCCCTTCAAAGCAAGAGCATACTTTACATGTACTTTTTATAAGGTAGAATACATTTGCATATACTTTAAATCGATTTTATTTTTGTTTTTCTCAATGTTCCATATAAAAATCCTTTTTCTTGTAATTGTAATACTTCATTTTTATGAACTCTGGGTTGTGTGAAGTAGCTTAATAGACTTAATGTGTATGAGAAATGCTATGGGAGCTACGAATTAGGATCTGAAACTGTAGTTAAGAGGTGTTCAAAGTTAGATAAATGGTATCAGCTTGCAGGCTGACCATTAGTTGCAATATATTCTAGTTTTTTAGAAGAAATCAAGATTGCTGCTAAACTAGGACAGACTTAATTAGGAAGCATCCTTAAATGACTGATAATGATTGAGCTGCTTTGATATAATCCATCTCCTGTGATCAGCTTTCCCATAGTCTTTATGGATTCTTTCTTGATTCTCCTGAGCCTATTTTCCCACACTGTAACTCTGATTTAGTTTCTCTCTATGTTTCTTTCTTTCACCATCTTTGAAGCATCAAAACCTTTTGTTCCATTGACACGTGTTTTGGCTATAAGAAATAGAATGTTCAGCTAAAAGTGGCTTAAACAATGAGAATGTTGCAATAAGCCAGGAGGTGGACACTTAAAGTGGATAGTATATATCAATTTAAAAATGTTAAAGAAGCTCATGAAAAGATAATGCCATTAAGTATTAGGTAAATGCAAATCAAAACTATAATTAGATGTCACTTCAACCCCTCTAAATATGGTAATGATCAAATAGATAATGAAAAGTGTTGGTAAGGATGTTGAGAATTTGGACACAAATTGCTAGATGTGAGGGCGAGTATGTAAAATGGTGAAGCTGCTTTGGAAAAACAGTCTGGCAGTTCTTTAAAAGGTTAAGTGTAGAGTTACCATATGACCTAGCAATTCCTCAACTGGTATATACCCAAGGTAAATGAAAATATATATCTTCACAAAAATTCATACATGATTGTTTAAAGAACTATTATTCATAATGACCCAAAGTGGAAACATCTCAAATATCTATCAATTGATGAATGAATACATAAATGTAGTATCCATACAACAAAATATGTATCAAAAAAGTGAATCACTGCTATATGGAGGAACATGAAAGAACGTTGGAAAAAAACAACAAAAAAACTATGCTAAGTGAAAGAATCCAGTCACAAAAGGTCACATATTGCGTGTTCCCGTTTATATGATATATCTAGATTAAGCAAATCTACAGAAACAGAGAATAGATTAATGGCTGCCTAGGACTTGGGAGGAGGGGCGCAGGGGTATGATGGGTCACTGCAAATGGGTTCAAAGCTTTTTTAGGGTGATGAAGATATTCTAAAATTTATCCTGATGATGGCTACACAACTCTGTGGATATGCTAAAAAACATCAAAGTGTACAGTTTTAATGGGTGAATTGTATGGTATGTAAATGATAGCTCAATAATTCTGTTTTAAAATGAAAGAACAGGAAAGGGAAAGAAAAAAAAAAACTTCACCAAAAAAAAATCTTCCACATGCAATGATGGGCAAAGGCAAGAAAAGGGATTGTAGATTATCCTTATTATTACTTATTAAAACAAAAAAGAAAGTCCAGCAAATTTTCCCTTACTTTTCTTTCTTCATTCATTCTTTCTCAGAATGTTGCTGGGGGTGGGGAGAGAGGAGTTAAGACTCTCCGGTACCTTCACAGGTGTAGATTGGGGCTGAAAACACAGCCTCAGTGTATTGAGGCCCCAGGCAGTTTTTGCTACAATCCCAATGGCTACTGCCATGATGTTTCTACTGAAGGACTGCTTTACCAATAGCACACGATTTCTTAAAAGTAAAATTAGCTTACGAAAATTTATTCATTCAACAAACATTTCTTGAGTATCTGCATATCCTGTTTTGCAACCTTGATAGTTCCCCCAGTGAAATTCAAAACAGCCACCCCATACTCCAAACATCCACTGTGGAGATAATTGGAGTGGACGTCGCTAGGCTACTGGGGTGCCTCATGAACTACAACTCCTGCCCCCTTATTTAATTTGGATAAAACTTGGACAGATGGCTAACCCTTAACTTCTTAAGAACAAAAGGGAATAGAATTTTCAAGCCTTGAGCAAAATTTCCCTTTCATACTTAAGTATATATAGAATAGAAGATTAGCTATTGGGTAAGTGGGACTGTAAATAGTATAGATCAAAGGATTAGAAAGAAGGTCCTTGGCAGACAGTGGTAGATAGAGCCATACATAAGTGCATATTTACTTATATACACACTGGCTGATTAAAAGTCACACAAATGGCGACTTGAAATGCTGTCCCATATGATAAGATTACTATAGAAATCCCAACATTAACATGGATAAAGCACAGAAATTTTTCTCAGGGCCATCCTCCCAAGTTCCATCATTTCTCCACAGGTTTGAGAGGAACTATTTAAACATGAAAAGTACTCAGTCCATTGACATGGTAAATCAAGTCCATATCCAGTCTCTGGGTGTTTTCTGAAAGGCCAGAGAATCATAAGATTTTGTCTGTTTGTTTTCACAAGGCTTTAATTGCATGATAGTTGTAAACAATCATTCAGCATGACAATTTGCAATATCGTTGACTATTCTGAACACCTTTTAAAGAGAATTTGACAAAAATTAGAAAAGCTTCTTTAGACTAGCTCTCTTGGCTTGAGACCAGACTTCAAACATCCTTTTGGATGCAAAAGCTCCTCAGTACTTACTGTGTATAACTCATTCTAATAATGATTGTAACTGATGTAAGCAGGTCAATTAGAAAATTGGAAATAACTCACAGAGTTTAGAACAGTGGAAAAATAAAATTTTGAGTGTCCTAATTACGTGGAATACAAGTTCCATTAGATTTTATAAGGGGGTGGTGGTGTGCTGACTGATTGGTTATGTTTGTTTATGTATTTATTTTGTATTTATTTGCTTTTATATGCTCTGACCAGAAAAATCATTTCCATATTCATCAGGGTGTGAATATGCTGCGTATGACAAAACTGCAGCTGAACCTGGCTTTTAAGATTGAAATGGATTTACTGGTTCAAGAGACTAAAGAACCCAAGATAGTTTGGCTTCACTGACTTGAGCCAGGGCTTACTCAATGTCACCGAGAGCTAGTGTAAAGCATCTGTCTATCTTTCTGTTCCTCTTTGTCGCTCTCTTCCAGTTACTCAGTTTGAGTCCTCTTTTTAGGTGTCAGGAGTTACAAGATGAATTCTGTGGTTCCCGTCGCTGTGTTCTATTAGGTTGAACTTAGTAACAAAAGAGTCGGGCTCTCTTTTCCACAACTTCCAGTACAAGCCTCCTTTAATTTCATTGCTAAAGGAGCACATGAGTAATATGCCTATCCCTATCAAATCAATATATGAAAGATTCTGGTTGTTTAGGCCTGAACAACCAGGGATAAGGTTGACTCCATCAGGAATATATGGTATTAGAATGGAGATGGAATTCCCCCTTTAAAATAAACTTACTAAAGTAAAAAGAAAGAGAAAACTAGTTTGCAACACAAAAATTATTCATAGAGTCCACTATTTTCACTCTCTCTCTCACACACACATTCATATGTATATGTCTATAGAATATACACACAGGTCCCATAAATACACCTAAAAATGCTCACATCTCTAAAAAGCATTTGCTAACTCCCTAATCCAGACAACTGGGAGTCTCATTCTATTCCCGTGTGCAACCCCAAATGCCAAAGCTTTCAACATGTCATGTAGTCTTTGCAGGCACCCCAACATACCTAATATACATTGTAGAAAGAGAAAATTTTAAACATGATAAAATGAGACAGTGAAAAGGAATACTCTCCTGGCAGTGGACTTAGTTTCTTGACTAGCCAGTCTTGCAAATCCTAGGTATAATTTATGAGAGAATCTACTATGTCTATTGTGTTCCAGGGCCCTTTTGGAGATGGACATTCAGCAGAATGTCTTCTCTGGGACCTGTATTTTCTTAGAGGTTCATTTTCTTTTACCACGGATTTGAGAAGTCAGATATTTCATTACATTATTATTGTCAAAACATGAAGTTTTTCTCACACTACATCTCCTTTAAAAATAGTATGGTTTCAATTAATTTTCATATTTTGAACATCAGAGGTCATTAAGGGAAGTCAAAGGATCTGTTGAGCCTTTAAATATGGAAAACTTCCTGGAAATATTTAGTACCCAGAAAGCAGCCTTGGCCTCAGTATACTCTGTTGATCCCAAGGCCTCATTTACATGCCTCCAATGGGATGGAAAAGAACTACCAATCTCTTCCTTTCCTCATGGGTGCATTCAAATTTCACCTCATCAAGAACAACTGTTCCCTTTATCTGGCAGAGAGAGCCAAACCAGAGGTTTCTGGGAGAGATCAGCCAAGATCAGCATATTTTTCAAATAAATGGCCAGATAGTAAATACTTTAGGCGTTTCTACTCTCATAATTCTACATTCCTTCTTCTTCTTAGTTTTATTTTACACTTTAAAAGTGTAAAAGCCATTATTAGCTGTGGGCACTACACAAACAGGCCTAGGGCCAAATATATGGGTTGTAGTTGGCCACATCCTGGATACTGAATGAGGCTTCTACCAGGACCCAATCCTACTTCCTATTATGGATCCCACTTCCCAGTCTCTGTTAATAATAATTTTAGTTTAAGATAGGGAGTTCTTTCCTCCCCTCACAAATTAATGGATTTGGATTACAAAGCAGGCAGAAGGTGGTTATCATACTAAAGTTGTATTATCTTTCCTCTCTAACTTGAAGTGGGACAGTTTCAGTCTTGGCCAGTTTTTTCTCATGTAATGCTACTGAAGACCTTTATAAGTGCTCAACACAGGTCAACATCTTGAATGTGTCCTATGAAATTACCTAATGCTGGAGCATTGGAATGCCCAAGATTTGATTCTCCAAAAGCTAGAGACATTTGTTTAATTGTTTTCCCCACTATAAAATCCATTGGCAGTATTCAGCCCAGGCTAGAGAGTTCCTTTTAGTCTTCCACTGGATTTCAGATAATCCAAATTCACGTCAGAATGGTATATTTAGCACCCTGTTTCTTAATGTCTGCATTTGCTGGAGTCCTTTTGTTTTCAAGTGATGAAAAAAACTTTTAAGCAAAGAATAGGTAAGTACATATATTTAACTTAATCTGCCTTCGAAGGATATTATATTTTACTTTACCTATACTATAAGAACCTTCTAATACTATACTTCCATTTCTCCACCCAAAGTGTTATTAAACCGTTTATTTTACATGGTATAAACTTCATACTACATCATTATTACCTTTATTTAACTATCAATTTACTTTTAAATATATATAAATCGTAACCAAAAAACCTCCTAGGTATTTAGCCATGTAACTATAATTTCCAGTTCTTGAGATTTGTTTGTATGGATCCATATTTCTGATGTTATAATTGTGTTTCTGCCTGAACAACTACCTCAAATATTTTTTATAATATGTCTATTTGAGATTATTTTTTCAGCCTTTTTTTTTAATGTCTGGAAAAGCCCTTCTTTCACCTTCATTTTTGAAAGATATTTTCAATGAGTATAGAATTCTAGGAGGAGAGTTTTGTTGGTTTTTTTTTTTTTGGTACTTTAAATGTGATTCTCCTTTTTTTTCCCTCTTCCTACATGATTTTCTATAAGAAATCTTCTGTCAACTCTTTCTTTGTTCTTCTTTATATAACATATCATCCCCCCCCCCCCCCCCAGCTGCTTCTAAGATATTTTTCCTTACAATTTTTTTAAGCAATTTAATTGTGACATGACTTTGTGGTGTTTTATCTATCTTTCTTTAAGCTTGGTGTTAGCTGAAAATTTTAGACATGTTCATTTGTAGTTTTCATTACATTTAAATATTTTCATTCCATATTTCTTCAAATATTTTTCTGTTCCCGCTTTGTTTCTTCAGTTATCACAGTAACACATATACTAGATCATAAAATGCCACAATTTATTGATAATTTATTCCTTTTTAACAAATTAACCTTCGTTCTCTTTGTGTTTTATTTTTAGGTGTTTCTATTGTTATATCTTCAAGTTCATTATTCTTCCTTCTGCTAGTTGGCTGTTAAACCTATCCAGTATATTTTTCATCTGACACATTATAGTTTTTAAACATCTTTAAATACTCAATTTGAATGTCTTTCTATCACCCATTGTCTACTTGAATTTGAAATACAAAAAAGAATGATCATGACTGTTTTAATGCCATTGGCTGCTACTTTTAAAATCAGTACTAGTTTTTCATTAATGTTGATTAATTGGTAAATCTGCCTATTATAAGCCATATTTCCTCTTTCTTTGAGTGTCTGTCAAGATATTGTAAATTTTAACTCATTGAATTCTGAATAATTTTATATTCAATAAGGATACAGTCTGATCCTTTGGGGTCTTGCTTTAAGATCTGCTATGAAAGGCTAGAGCTGTGTTCAGTTGAGGGCTAATTATTGTCCACTGTTAAGGCCAGGCACATCTGTGTCAGTGCCTTATGAATCTTGTACTTGTGCCACCTGGCTGGTGAGAACAGTCACATTTCCTGGTTGTGGTGAGTTCTTGGCACAGTTTCTTCTAACCCTTTTATGGTTCCTTCCCTGTCCCTGGGTAGTTTTCTCACATGAGTTCCAATCAGTGCTCAGTTAAATTGTCCAGGGGAAACCTTTGAAGATCCTAAGAGCTCTCTCTGTATAGCTGATTCCCTCTTCCATTCTATTCCATGAATGCTCAGCCACCTTAGTCTCCCTAGGCTCTAACTTCTGTCCTCTCCTTTGAGAATCCACTGTGTTCTGCCTCAGTCCTCCCGTCCTATACCACAGGCTGGAAAGCCTCTAAGGCAGAAGCTAAGGCAATCACCACTCTTACCTTGCTTGCTACCTCTCTGTCAGAAGTCATTCTCCTGTTACTGATATTCAGTACTTCCTATAGCGAGAGCCTGTGTTTTTTGTTTTGCTTCAAATGGGAAGGCCTATCTAGTCCTTCTTACTCCATCATGGTCCTCAAATTAAAAATATATATAATAATTCAAATGTGGCAGTTAAAAGTCTAGGAATTTACTTTATCACGTCTTAAAGTACATTATCAAGTTACAACACAAACTTTCTTGATTAGCCTGAGTGTGGTCTGTTTCTCCATATACTGCTGGCTGCTGGATCTCCCTTGATAAAATGTCCCTACTGGTTCAGATGGCACTCCTGGCCATACAGTGCACACAAATGTCTTTTAAATACTGTGATATCTTTTTCATAAATGAGAGGAACAGTCAAAGCTATACATCACAGAGATTTTTCAGAGTTCAATAAGAATATATTTAAGTGGGATAAGAATTATCTTTGTGGGCTTAAACTCATTACTAAACTTAGTGCTCCTCCAACACACCTCACTTCAAATGCTTCTTGCTAATTGTACTTCCCCTACAAGAAACCTCAGTGCAAATGAAGTTCTCCCTTCCTTGATTTCTCCTGAACTATTTTAGTACATTTCCGAGGTTTGATTTGCATCTCTGGAGACTTTACCAGGACAGTCTATAATGCCTGTTGATATCCCAAATTCTTAAGAGTAAAGGGTGAGAAAGGTCTTTCAGTTTCAGGTCTCTTGGTTCAATGTGTATGTATGGATTCTCCCAATTAAGCCTATCTGTCACCGTGTCTTAACTAATATTAGTTAGTTTTCTTGTTTGTTTATTTTTTAGTAGTTCTAGATGCATTATAGTTCCATGACTATCCAATTATCATCTAAAGCCAGTAATTTATGAGAGTGAAACTACATTTGTAAACCATTATTGCCCTGAGAGAAGAAAACATAAGATTACTTTACTTAGAATTTGGCAAACAATAGCCCTTTTCATATATACATTAATTTATATTAATACAGAATAGTATCTATTTTCCTGTTTGAAATTAGGTCTTTTTGAATAAGAAGAGATTTCTTTTAGCTTTTAGTGACAAGAATGAATATTGAAATGATCATGCTAGTATATTTATATTTTTGCCTAAAGCTTCCTGTGTTCTTTAGTTTCTGTTTTCACTAAAAGAAGAAATAGTCAATACCTCCAGTCCATCCTTCCTTCCTATCTATCATTTATGTACCTCTCTCTATCATCATCATCATTCCTAAATGATTATGGATTAATAGATGGAATACTCAGAAATGGTCTACTGAAAATTGAATAACCTTTTTTGAAGAACTTCAAAATAGTCCCTAATATTATTCAAAGAATGATGGATAAATATTAATTAGGAAAACCTTAAAATATATTGTGAAGTTACAAATAAATATTTAATTAATCTAGAGGTGGGGAATATGAGGAACAAAAGAAATCATATGCTAATGGGAAATGTGGCCCCTCTTATTCCTGACAAACAACAGCTCCTTCCAAATGCTGGACTAAGTGAAATGGTACATATGGTCATGGCATACCGCAGTCATGGAAGAAGGACATGTACTGCATAGTAAAGGACAGTGAGGAAATGTTTCCTCCCTCACTATTTGTTTAGGAGCATCAGTTATAAACATTTTCTGTTCTGGAAAAATTAATGAATTTAAAAGTCAACTGATACATAGGATAGTTGCACTAACTATAACAAAGGGACAGATAGACAATTGTAATGTGAGCCACACATTAGAAAGAAAATGCTAACATTCATGGTCAAAGGGCAGTAGTAAACAATAAGCAGAAAAATAAATCTAAATAGCTTATGGACAACTGAATAACAGTTCTCCAAATTTGAAAATTATAACATTTTTAGTCAAACTGGGGGTAGACATTTGCTTTCATAAAATGCTGATATCAATCAGCACATTCTTTCCAAAAAGCAAATCGCCATAGTCTATTAGAGGTATAAAAAAGTTCATACAATTTTTTCTCAAGGGTTTACTTCTAGCAACTATATAAGGATTGAGATAATAATAATTATTTTTAATCCTCACCTGAGGACATGTTTTTCATTGATTTTAAGAGAGAGAAGAGAGAGAGGGAGAGAGAGAGAGAGAGAGATCGATCAGTTGCCTCCCATACCCACCTTGACTGGGGATTGAACCCACAACCTAGGTATGTGCCCTGACTGGGAATCAACCTGCAACATTTTTGGTGTACAGGAAAATACTTCAGCCAACTGAAGGGAAGAATAAATATTATATTGTAGCCTGTCTGGGTAGCTCAGTTGGTTAGGGCATTATTCTGATATGTCAAGGTTGTGTGTTTGATCCTCGGTCAGGGCACATACAAGAAGCAACCAATGAATGCATAAATAAGTGGAACACAGGTCTCTCTCTTTCTCTCTCTCTCTGGAGTCAATAAATAAAAATTTTAAATAACATATTATATTGAAACCTCATAGCAAATATCAACCTCTACTTGAACTGATACCCCTCAGGAAAATTAAGTAATTGATATAAAAATGAATTTTATTTATTTATTAATTGTATTATTCTTTATTTCTTTTTATTGTTTATAGATTATATGTCTTACAGAGTATATCTAGATATAAAAATGTAAGTAACTATAGACACACATCCAATTGTGAAACCTTGCCTATACAGAAATTTTGGGAAATGAGTTAACTCTTCTAAACAGGTGAAATTTAGCTGAATTTCTGATTGGTGCAGAGCAACTCTAGGCTTTTCAACTGTTGTTTATAAAAATAATAATACCCTCCCATGAGTGTAATGCTAACAAAAAGTAAGTACAAAGTAATGTTTGACTGGACAAAATAGATGACATAATTCTCAGACACTAATAGCTAAAACTATTCACAGAAGACTTTTACTACAGGTTAGTATATGTCTTATACTTTTAGTGATAATAATATATACTATTTATTAAGTCTGTTATATGCTAGGAACTTTGTATACACTAAGTCTATTCACAAAAATGCTGAAAGCCAGTGTTACGATGATACTTTCATTAAAAAGGAAACTGGGACAAAGCAATTTTTAAGAAAATTGATCTAAATTATACAATTACTACATAGTGAAGCCAGGATTTTAGAACAAGCCCCTTTATTATGAAGATAAGGGTCTTTTTTCAAATATTTTCTGTAGGCTCCTAGAGTTATTTAATGTGTACCTATTGGTTCTCTGCACCTCATTTCCAGTCCACCCAACACCTCTCCCACCTTCCTCACACACACACTTCAACAGGAGTAGCTCCTTTTTTATAGGCCTTATATACAGAATACTTGACAAGGTTCAGACTGAAAATAATCGAGAAAATCAACAGACAAAAAGCAATGCACTTGACCAAATTGTGTAGTTCCGTTCTCCTTCCTCTCTCCCTCTTTCTTTCCCTCTCTCATCACCCCACTTTTTTCCTTCCCTGCTCCTCCTTTCCACATTCCTTCATTCCCTCATAAAGTTCCCTAAAGCCAAAACAAATAGTTATACATAGGTATAAAAATTAATTCAGTAAACATTTATCATGTAGGGTAAATGGAGAAAATGTTCATTACTGAATTCTACTTGTCTCTAATACCTGGAATTCAATTGAATCATCTATCTCAACAGTAACTTTGCAGCAGCTTTTCTGTGAGAAGTTATTTATTTATCTGGTCTAGGAACAATGGTTGAAGACTGTAGCTTTATTAAATGTCATTGAGGTCAATGCAAGATTTGTGTGCTGATAGAAAATATGTATCCCTAAAGTCTTGCCAAAATGACAATTCTGAGTCCAATTAGAGAAGTTTATTGGGGATGCAATTGAATTTAGGGTTCAAATTCATATATGAAAGTGGATGTACTGAAATTTTCTATGACATAGAACAGAGGTTCTCAACCCTGGGGGGGGGGGGGGTGTATCAAAATTACCTGTGAAACTTTAAAAAAGCATACAGACATGAGATCCATCCATACCCACTGAATCAAAATCTCCAGGAATTACCTTTGTATCTCTAACTTTTAATAGCCTTTGCAAGCATTATGATCCACAGGGTTGAAAGCAATTTAACTATGAAATCATTGAAAGTGATATACATTTCAACATAATAAGTGAATGTATATGTGAATCCATATCCACATGCATTTAATGTTTATATTCAAGTTCTATAATTATTATATTAATTTATCAGTCTCTTCATTAGGAATGCTCTGCCTTTCACTTTGCTTTTACTTTGTTCTTAATAGCTTAGATTTAATTTTGACCCAAGCTAAAATTTAAAATTGACAAGGTCAATGATAATTATAATGGGACAGATTCTCACTGAGATGTTAATGTATTGAATTGAACTCCCTTTAATATTAATGAGAGCTCGATGGGGAGATGACAGTGATAAGTATGTAATATGAGTTTTCTTTCTAAAATGTAAATGTAAAAAAATGTAAAAGCATTCTGTTTGTTTGCAACATGAAAGGAAATACTATTTTGTTGTTTCAATCATTATTTTGTAGAATTAATTAAATTCTGCAATTGTAAATATTTGCTCATTTTAGTTCATCACCTTAAAATTAATATGCAGGAATAGATTATTTTAGATAAAAGTAAAGAGTTGTTAGATGATTGAATATATCTCCATGAACCAGCATAATAGGAATCTACAAAGAGGGCAAAGTTCTATTAAATTAATAGTTAAATTTACTCTGGTACAAAATGAAAACCTATTTTCTAAAATATAAAAATTTTAGTCTCCACTTTTAGTAATTCAATTGACAAGGAAGGTTGCAGATAATTTTTGGATAACTAGTTACTAATTATTCATAGAATATTTGGATCTTGCCTTTTCATCTTCTATCATATAATATTTCATTACATTTCCACTTGATAACACAAATTACATTTGCATGACATTTTATAATTAAAGAAATAGGTTTCTTTTTGTTGCTATATTTAATCTCCATAAAAGTTCTGCAAAGTAAGATGATATTAACTCTACTTTATAGATTAAGACACTGAGTATTCTAAGAATAAAGGCCAAAGTGTTCCAGCTAAGAAGCGCTAATGTCAAAACTGGAACAAAGGTCTTCTGACTCCAAGTTAATAAAATGAAGGGTTGAGATTATAAAAAAAGAATCAGTAATATGCTATTTTTTATTTATTGGAAAAAATTTAAAGAGATCTGAATGAATCATAACAAATTAGTTGTGATGTTATCTTTGACTTTTATTTTCTAAATGCTTTTTCCTGTTTTCCTAAATATCTTTGAATTGGATTGCAGCAAGTTAATTAATTAATTGTAGAAAAGGTTACACAAGTATCTAATTTTAACATTTTGGGGGGATACCCTATATTTACCAACTTCTTTTTGTCTTCTCAGGCCAATGTTTTACATGAACCATTAAATTATTAGTACAATGTCTAGTACAGGAAAGCTTTCAAAAGTTTGAAATGTGATCTGATTATATAAATATTACTGGCTATTTCAGGTATGCATGACCTATCATTAACTATATCTATGGATGTAAATCAGCTACCAATCATCTAATAAAATATCACAATTAGTTGGCCTACTAACATAATAAACATTAGTAGAGCTTAATATTATGTTCAGTATGCAAGTAAGATGTAAGTATATACTACTTGACAATACTTGAATGCAAGTAAGTTGAAAGGTGTCACTGTGATTCAGTTTCATAATTATTATCATATCCATCAGTGAGAATGGTAGTATAAAAAAGACTTCATCCTCTGTAACTTCACCTAACCTACACGCATATTCTCCTTACCTTTCCCACGATACTTATCACATCATCTTAGAAACTTCATTGACTTTTTCATAAACTTAACTTTAATAGTGAATTCCTTATCCATTATTAATTTTAGTCAATAGCAAAATGTCTTCTTTAACAACCTCATTAAGAATAAGTAAACAACAACCAAAGTAATAATAATTTCTAAGATTTACATTTATACATCTCATACATTTACAGAATAATGTATGCTGATGATTAACAGGTTGAGCTAGGAATTGAGGGTAATAAATCAGAAAGGAATTATTTCTAGGTTGAAATCTAAATACGGAGGGAAAAAGGTTTTGGCAAAATACTACCTAATGCTTAACATTATTTATATAAAGTTCAACTTGAATGTGAGCTTTAACTTTGTAGTTTTATAAAAAATGTGGCATTTGTTTATTTGTAACATACAGCATTTTAATATACCGCTAAAACTAGAAATTATAATCTTTAAATATGTGATTTAAGATTTCCTATGTAATATACACAGTTATAAAGTTCATAAAAAGGGAGACTAGAATATTCTTGTAACAAAGTATACCCAAGGGGTAGGAGGGACCACAAAGCCAAGAGAACACAAGAGAACACACAGGTAGAAGACCCAACAACACTTCTCAGTGTGTCATTTCTCACATATAGAAAACAGGGTTAGAGTTTGGGTTCTTAGTGTTAACCAGAAGAAATTACATTATTTCATACATTTCAGCCATAATATCATATTATATGAATGAATTATATGATAGATAAAAGGACAATAAAAGAAAATTATTGAAAGTCATGCATCAATTCCACATTTTTTGAAATCAGACATCTTAGTAGTTAGACCCAACAGAGAAAATCTGTTCTGAATTGTGATAAATACAATCACCAAATATTATATCATCAATAGTGAGCCAGACAATTCCATACCTAACAGTCATTTACTTAAGGTACACTTTCAAAGATTTAAAAAGTATTTATGGAATAATTGTATGACTGCCACTTTCCCAAAGAAATTGGCTTATGATCCAACGGTGGATTTTAGCTACCAAAAATATTGTCTTTAATTGCAAAAATTATTATATATCAATTGTTTGATTATTACTGATTCAGTGAAAGTTTTTTAAAAACTTGCATCTATTAAAAAAACTTATGTTAATTGATGTTCTAACATTCTCTCCTCTTATTTAATTACTGTTAAAAATAAACTAGTGTAGATTATTGTAGCATTGAACATAATCATAGTAATTTATCGGTGTCCAAGGCACAATTAATGCTCATGATTAGTGACAAGATAGAGAACTCAGAAATAAAACCACACATATATGGTCAATTAATTTCTGATGAAGGTGCCAAGAATACACTATGGGGAAAGGATAGTCTCTTCAATAAGTGGTACTGGGAAAACTGGCTATCCCATGCAAAAGGGTGAAATTAGACCTCTACTTTACACTATACATAGACATCAACTCAAAATGGATTAAAGATTTGAATGTAAGACCTGAGACCATAAAACTCATGGAAGAAAACATAGAGGATAAACTCCTTGACATTAGTCTTGTCAATGACTTTTTTTGGGGGGGGGATTTGACACCAAAAACAAAGGCAACAATAACAAAAATAAACAAGTGGGATTACACCAAACTAAAAAAAGCTTCTGTTCAGGAACAGAAACAATCAACAAAATGAAGAAGCAGCCTATGAAATGGGAAAATATATTAGCAAACCACATATTCAATAAGTAATTAATATCCAAAATGTATAAGGAACTCACACAATTCAACACCAAAAAACAAACAATCCAATTAAAAAAATGGTCAGAGGACCTGAATAGACCCTCCCACAAAGAAGACATACAGAGGGCGAACAGACATAGTGAAATGATGATGCTCAATGTCAGTAACCACCAGAGAAATGCAAATCAAAGCCACAATGAGAAATCACTTCACACCTGTTGGAATGTCTATTATCTAAAAGAAAAGTGATAACAAATGTTGATGAGAACGCGGAGAAAAAGAAAAGGAAATCCTTGTACACTGTTGGTGAAATGTAAACCATCATAGCCACTGTGAAAAACAGTCTGGCAGTTCCTCAAGAAATTAAAAATGGAATTACCACCTTGTTCCATAGGTGAGCATTGGATGTGCTTTGTGGTGTCTGGTAATCCCAGGCCAGCCAGGCTTAATTAAGAGATGGGAAATGAGGTTACACTCAGCAGTAAAGCAGGGTGTTAACTTACTCCCCTGCCTGGGTAGAGCTGTAGAATGAACCCCAAGGCTGGTAAGGCAAGTTGGCGCAGAACCCAAAATAGGCAGAACTGCAGACTGAGCTCCCTGCCTGGAAGAGGCTACTGGCTGGGCTCTGTGAATGGATAGAGGCACTGACTGTGATCTTTGCTTGGGCACCGCCACCTGCAGGAATGTGGTCTGCAAAGATCTGAACACTGGTTGGTGTAAGTCCCGCTCCTTTTCTCTATCTCTATTGATCCCCAGTGATCACAGAGAAGAGAGACCCGAGTGGACCTCCTGGGAAGAATCCCACAGTGCTGGGGAAGCTGATGTGTACCTTGGGCTCTTTATCTCCTGCGGGGCCAGGACAGTCCTCTTGCTTCTGCACTGTGCCTGCCTGAGAGTGGGGCCATGTGCTCAAAGTGAAACTCCACCTCCTACCTTTCTATGTGGTCCTTCCTGGTCTCTGTGATCAAGGGGTGCTTCAGTCTAGGCCCCAGGTTCTGGAATTTGCACTATGGTGTCCTGTCTATGGATAAATAGTTGCCAGCTGGTGTCCTTGTGAGGGAGACTGAAGCTGGGAACCACATTCTTTCCCATCTTGATGGTATTACTCCTTGATATTATTTTTTAACAGCTTACAAGGTAATAATGCACATTATCATATAATTCCCTTATTTAAAGTGTACAATTGATAATTTTAGTATATTTATAGAATGCTGTAGCCATCACCACATTCAACTTTAGCATATTTTTATTACCCCAAAAGAAACTGATAGCCTTTAACAGGTACTCCCCACTAACCTTCCCTAACCTTCCCTCCTTTCACCTCTGCCAGCTATAGGTAGCCACTCATCTACTTTCTATCTCTATAGATTAACCTATTTTGCTCATTTTATATAAAAGGAATCATACAATATGTGGTGTTTTGTGACTGGCTTTTTTTTTTTTTATATCTTGATTTCAGAGAGAGGAAAGGAGAGGGAGAAAGAAAGACAGAAACATCAATGACGAAAGAGTCACTGACCAAGCCCACAACCCAGGCATGTGCCTTGACAGGGAATCGAACTCCGATCCCCTGGATCCCAGGTCGGTGTTCAACCACTGAGCCACGCCCGGCTGGGCATGACTGGCTTCTTTAGCTCTGTATGTTTTCAAGGTTAACCAATATTGTGCAATGGATCATACTTCATTTTTATTAATGAATAATTTTTTTGTATGTATATACGCTTTTATTCATCCGTTCATCAGCTGTTGGTCATTAGGGTTGTTTCCACGTTTTGACCAATGTGAATCATGCTGTTATGTACACTCAAAGACAGGTTTTTGTGTGGACACATTTTCATTTCTCTTGAGTAAATAGCTAGGAGTAGAATTGCTGTGTTCTATGGTATCTCTATGCTTAAATTTTCAGGAACTCTCAGACTTTTCAAAAGTGGATGCACCATTTGCATTCCCATCAAAAATGTATGAGTTTACTGATTTTACATACTGACTAACATTTATTATTATCTGATGATATATTTATAACTCTATTAGTAGGTGTGTGTGGGTTGTTATCTCATTGTGGTTTTGATTTGTATTTCTTTTCATGCACATTGGCCATTTATATATCTTCTTGGCAGAAATATCCATTCAAATCTGTTTATTTTTTAATTGACAATTTGTCTTGGTAGTGATTTCTCACATTAGAAATTTTACTAATATTAATTATCCTTGCCTTCATGGGCTATACTCGCTCATGTAATATTTAACTTTCTTTACTAATATTTTGCACAAAAACTAAAAAAAAATACACCATGGTGAGACTTATTTTAAAGCTGTAAATGTCAAATTTTAATATCAGGGTTTTTCTAACATTGTAAAATGAATTTGATAGATTCCAATTTTTTTCAATGCATAATATTAAAATTTTCACTTGATTAAACTCTGTGTTAAAATGATTTCTACACAGAATATTCTTTGCAGATAATTAGCATAGTCAAGAAACTGTAACCAGGGAGAGTCGAGGTGCATCTGAGGCAGTCAAGAAAGCTACTGGACTCAGAAAATTGAGAAGAAACCGAGTTACACTCACCCTTTAACTTCCACCATGAGGGCCAGCCGGGCAAGAAACTTCAGGAGGTAAAATACATTACTTTGGAGACCTGGGGAGGCAGAAGAATTGCAGTCAAGAACCTCAGCCCCTCGCAACATCCAGAAGGGCACATAATAAGAATGGTAGCACCCTGAGGGGAAAAGCATGAGGAGGGGACAACCTATAAATAAAGGCTACATTTTTAGCCAAGGGGTGAAAAAAAGAAGTCTCTTAATGGATTTAACTAACTAAAAGAATGCTCTCCCACTGCACACATTATTGTTTTCTTTCCCTCAACCCAGCAGATGGCAGTTGTAACTGTAGAGTACATCAGAAACAGACAAAATAAAGGGGCTACATTTCTCTGACTGGTGGAGTGAGATAAAATATGCAGACCCACTAAGACTATACTTACTAATAATAGCCCACTAATGCCAAACTAAGACATTTAAACTAAGCTAAACTCTGTGCACTGGCAAGGATAAACTTTATATCACAAATTATAATGATCTTGATAGATATTCCTCTCATTTTTAAGTCTAGGGCTTTAGGTTTTCAGTATCAGAAAAAGAGTAAGATGATAAATATTTAGCTTCAAATGAAAGACAGTTGCTTTTACAGTCTTACTTTAATGTGCAAACAAACAACGTGAGCTCCTCTTTAAAATGCAGATTATGCTTCAGGGCCTGAGGGCCTGCATTTTAAACATTTTCCAGTTGATGCTGATCCTGCTAGTCTATGGACCACACTTCCAGTACTGAGGCTTTGTAGCAGGCGGTTCTAAATGATACTGACAGAATCATCTGAAGAACTACGTCTAAAAGCACATAGGTAATCCTGTCTTGTCTCCATTCCTCGCCACTCTAGCAAGAGCTGAGGTTTTATCAACGATCTCAGAGATGGGGACTTTGTGAGACATATTTTGAACAAAAGCAAAAATCATAACTGACCAAATGATTCTAATATGATGCATTTTCACCAGGGTTAAGACCATTACTTGGTAATCATAAGATTCATACCCAAATCCTCAAATTCTACATGTAAACCTATAATTATATAATCAAGTTTAAGATGGATTTACTAAATTTGAGATGAATATAAAATAAGTAATTTTGATTTTGAAAGAGAGACAAATTGAGGATCATCTCCCTAGAAAATAGAGAAATGCCCCAAATCACCAAGATAAATGACAAGATGCATTAAACTGAAGAAATGCATGAGTTTCCTTAATATTCCATCATTCATGCGATTCCAATTATAACCACTATATGCCGTTAACAATTTTAGCCTCATATACATTACAATGACATTCAAGGGATAAATTAGATTATTCACTCATAACTTTATTTAGGAAGAAGCTTATTCCCATTTGGAACAACTTCTCATTTTGTCCATGGAGTATCAGTGCAGTTCCTAGGAGAAATCACTTGGTCAATGCCAGCAGTCTGCTTCAATTTCCTACTATCCAGGGATCCTGAGATTCAAACATCTGTGAAATTTCCAATGGCTTCTTCATGCCAATGGAAAGTAAAAAAATTTCTTGCTTTGATGGTGTTTCCAGATGTCCTTAATGCTGCACATATGGCAAGGGCCATTCTTTTCTAATAAGCTGAGGTTTTCAAAGAATCACACAAGGCAACTGAAATGCGACAGACCCTGAAATCTATCCATAGATTGGCTTTATCTCAAACACATTTGTATCCCTGACAACCAATATAATTATCCCAATACCTATATGCAAGGTTTTACAGAGTCATAATGATGGAACAATTTGTAAAATATCCTCGGTTTCTGGCATAAGGAAGCAATTTAATTACTGAAAAGAAACTTTAGTTTGCTAAAATTTCCTTTTGAAATTGTAAGTTTTTCTATTGTTATGGACCTTGAGGATTTGGTATTAGGAGATTTTTCAGGAAAGTATAGCTGAAGAAGAGAAGCTGCCTTTGGTTTGATACTCTCATTTTAATGTGCCCTTATCCATATCTTCAACTGTTGTACTCAGTTAATGTTTTTGAGTTACATTTTAATAAAAACATGTACAATTGTTTAGATGGAATACAGTATAGCCATTTCCAAATCTATAGCAAATTGTTTCATTTAGAAAGCTGTTGTCTTTTATCTGAAATATTTCCTAAAATTATTAGGAGTGTTTTTTTTAAATGTTGTCCCAGGATCAGGCAATAGAAGCATCACCTGGAAACCTGTAAAAATGAAATTCTCTGGCACCACCACAGATCTCCTGGTGGTAGTAACCCTGGGTGGGACCCAGAACACTGTATTTTAACAAGGCTTCAAGGCAACTCTGATGTGAGGTGAAGTTAGAGAACCACTGAATTAAACTAAAGTGCTATAAGAGAAATCCATTTTTGTGGTGGGACAGTAAGGGAGAAGTTAACTACAACTAAGAGGATTAAGGACGACTTCACAGAGACTATGAAATTTAAACAACTTAGGAAACATCTTTTACAAGTTGAGGAGGATTTTGTTGAAGAAAACTGTATAGAGATTGAAAAAAACACACAAGTTCTAACAAAAATTCATTGTGTTGTTGGGGCATGTGAGGCTACTTAGTGGGAAACAATGTTAAGAGAGGGTGGAGAGAGTTGTCTGGTTCACTTTGTGAAAGACTGTATGAAGTTTCTCTTCACAGCAAGAAGCCATCAGAGGTGGTCAAACAGAAGAGTATTGCTTCTAAACATATAACTTTAGCAGCAGTGTGGTAGATTGAGTTATGAGAAACAAACCAGTTAATCAGTTATTTTGATATCAAGCTGCAAGATGATGAGGTTTTCAATTGTGTTTATGGTAACCAGGCCAATCACAGTATTAGAAAGAAGATTCCCTTCTAATTAACATGTGTAAGGTAGCAATAGATTATTTCTCCCATCTTAACCACAACCCCAGATATTATGCTAACCACAGGCACAGAAAGACAGACATCACATGATCTCACTTACATGTGGAATCTAAAGAACATAATACATTGATGAACAAAATAGATCCAGAGACATAGAAGCATGGAACAGACTGACGAATCTCAGAAAGAAGGTAGAGGTGGGTGGGTGGGTGAGTGGGGAGAGAGTAACCAAAGAACTTATATGCATATATTCATAACCCATGGACATAGGCGGTAGTGTGGTGAAGGCCTCGGCCAGGGGCATGGGTGCAGGGATAGGTCAATAGAGAGAAAGGGGACATCTGCAATACTTTCAACAGTAAAGATAAATTTTTTAAAAAAAGAAAACACCAGATAAACTAAAATCCACACTTCTCTTAAAAATCCTTAAGGAGTAGTGGACATAAATAGGTCTAAACTACCTACCTCAGAAGAAGGAAAACCCTACGCTGGTGAACAAAGAGTAGAAGCAGCTTACATTCAGAGATCAGGTGAAAGTGAAAGGGTGAAGGAAAGATACACCATGATCAAGTCAATCATAAGAAAGCTGGTGAATCAGCCAGGGTCCATGCAGGAGACAGAAACCACAGCAGCCATTTGAACAGAAATAATTTAATATAAAAATTATTAAATAAAAATATGATATAAGAATTCCACAAGATAAAAGAATTACATCAACATTATGTAAGACGAAAAAATTGCAAGGGCAGGAAGTAGTTACTACCTATAGTCTGAGGGAGAATGAACAGGGAAGGAATGAATCATTTAGAAGAGTGCCCCCCCCCCCCAAGGCTAAGATTTAAGCCTCTTTGGATAGGGTGTGGTTGGGGCAGGAAAATGCAGACTAATAGTGGTGGAGAAATTTTCTAGATGGTGTTGATGGGCAAGAGCTGGTTGTAGATATAGCTCTGGCCTTCAGAATAAGATAAAAAGGTTTGTCAAATGAGGGTGGTAATTGAGTAGGTGAAGGTGAGATAATTTGTAGAGACAAAATAGTAGAAAAGGGCCCAGGTGAAACATGGGTGATAATAGACCCATTGGATTAAGAAATAATGGTAAGGCAAAGGAGCAGAAATAGCAAAGTGCTATCTTGTAAACCAAATAAAGATAGCTCAACATATAGCATAACATATTTACCATTTTTTTTTTTTTTTTTAAGCTGGCAGGAATGATTATGTGTGGTAAGAAGAAACTCTTGTACTTCTGGGGAGAATATATACTAGTTGAACCTTTCCAAGAAGGAACATAGCATATATATATATATATATATATATATATATATATATATATATATATATATAAATACCACTTCCAGGAATAAGTAATTAGAGATTTGATTTTATGCCACATGAATCTTGGTAAACACTCAAAATTTTTTTTCACTTAGTATCAGAAGTTCTAGCTACACCACGGGTACAGTGCAGCATAGCATGAGAGTATTTACCTGAAACATGGACATTGCTGTCAACTAATATTTGGTATAAAATGCTTAATATTATTTTGATGAAAAGATGAGATGAATACTGGCACTATTGAGTTACTTCTTGGAATTTTTGTGGGCTTTATGGTTAAAGATGAAGTAATTGATTTATTGTTATGTTTCACATATCTGCCACAGTCATATTATCTGAAAAAGTTCTATGGAGTTAAAAAAAATGGGTAGACTTTTCTTGCTCCACTTTGCACCACAATGAACTGCTAGGGATTTGCCACGTTCTGTGGTTTTTGTAAAGTCTTATAGGGTGAACACAAAGGAAAAGTTGAGTCATTCTGTTGAGTTAAAACGAATAGATTTTTGGCTGTGTATAAACTCAACTACAAGATTGACTGTTCTCATTGAATTGACTGATCAGTTTAGTACAGCAACAAATATCTTTCAGCTTATTGATTAAATGAACTGGTTGTTTTTATACATTTGTTTGTATGTAAACAGCTGCAGGCAAGTTAGTTAATATGGACCTTGGAGTTGGACAACCTCAGCTTATATCCTGCCTCCTCCCAAAATAAATGTTATCTTCTTCTGTCTCAGTTTTCTCACATATAAAATGGACATAATAATGGGACAAATTTCTTAGGAAGACTATGAGAATTAGATAGTATATCCAATGGGCTTAAACAGAGCCTGGCACAAAATAAGTCTATTGACTATTGTTTTATCATCATAATTACATTTGTGTTTATATATACACACACACAAATTTGGTATCAATTATGTATCTATACTGCAAATTTACTTAAGATATTTAGTTTAAAAATTCATTAAACTAAATAAAAATTTTAATTAATTTATTTAATTTGACTTGTTCCTTAAAAGCATGTGAAGGAAATAACCAGATGTTTGACAATGTTAGTTGTGTCAACTTGCCACAAATAAGCCAATTCAATTAAAAATATAATTATTCATTCCAATGGTCTGTTTACACAGTACAAGGCATTTAGTTTGGCCACATTTTTACTTAATTGCTCAAATAATTGGACTTTAGGTAGAGAGAGCCTAGAATGGTCAAATTTGATGCTACTGAATGATTTGGTTGTTTAGATTTGTCATGACTCATTAACTATAAGTAGCAACAGAATTATGTTGGGTTTTCTGCCATTGACAAGACCATGTAGTTAGGTTGCAGAAAAATTTAACATCAAGAACATTTTGTTATTGTATCTAATTATTCTCCATCCATGCAAATATAATATGAACTTTCAAAAATTTACTATTAATTACATTTTTGAGATCACATATATACATACACACAGTACATATAGATGTATATATACACATAGTCTTCACATGGTACATATATGTACATAATATATGTGAAAATGTATATGCACACAGATACATAATTTTACTCATTACCTGAAATTTTCTTATATTTTTATGAGTATAATAAATGGTAAAGAATGACATTTGCTCACTGCACTAAAGCTTAACTGTATGTCTTTCTATCTATTGTAAAAATATTTTTAAATATTTAAAAGACAAATACTCATATTTACTTATTTATATAACATGGCACTGTGATATTCTTGTTATTCAGAATTACACAAATAGGGCAATAACAGTCAGTGAAGAAATAAAAATATATGGAAAACAATTTATGGAGAATTCAATTACCTAAAATAAAAGTTGTCACTAAAGGGGATTCAAACAGGTACAGTCCATGAAAGCATATTTATTTAGGAGTTACTGTTAGCCTTACCACAAGAATCAATATGTAGTTATTTCTTTTGTCCCCAAACTATCCCTGATGTTTTGTGATATAAATTGTAATACAAAATAGACAAAACCACCAAGGAATTCCCCTCTATCAAGGGCTTAAATAAAAAATTACATAGTTTGAAAAATCAGTTGTGCATTAACTCACTTCAAAAGAAATGTAAAAGAGGAAGGAAAGTTCCAGGCAATAAAATATCCAATTAAAAAACCAAGAGGAATTCTTATGCAGTTTCAGGTTTTTGTTTTTTTTTCTTTCTTTTGTTCTATTATTTGTTTTTCTTTTTCTATAAACCATCAAGAAACACAAAAAGTGTTCATAGTTGTATTATCAAAAATATATCAAAGTATACATAATATGTGTCTTTACTCATTACCTAAAATATTCTTATACTGTGAATAATAAATGGTAAAGAGTGAGAATTTGCTTGCTACACTACAGCCTGCCTAAGCAGAAAACTAAATTTATTTTTACTGAGAAATACCTCATCTCTTTCCAGTTTGTGGACAGGATCTTTGGTGACCGTCATAACCCCCAAATGGATCTGAGGTGAAAAAAGAATATCATTTAAGTGGAGTTGTTTTCCTTCAAGGCATGAAATAACTGGAAAGACACTGTACCTTTTTACCTTTTCAGCTGGAGTTGAATGTGTTTGGATCTGATGTGTCAAAAATATTTATAATAGATGACTTGGGGCCTGATGCTGCAGCCCTCAGGCAGTCAAAATTCCAATTGACTTCAGTGAGAACTTTACCTGTCCGAGGGCCAGCTGCCTTATGCCTGAAGGGTGAAAAACAAAGCTTCAATGAAGCATTGGTTCAGAGTTTCAAGAACCAGAGACAAAGTCTTAGATGACTAGAGAAATAAATCTATAGGTGGCTGCCCGTTTGTGAGCTTTAATTGACAAAAGTGGCCTGGTCTACTATGAAAGCAATTGTTTTGATTGGTTCTCGCCACTTACTTATGAAGTCTGTATATTTGAGTAGTGAAGTACAAAGCCACTGCTCCTGCACTTTGTATTTCTATTTTGATATCAAATACTCTTAATATGTATTCATGAAGAGTCCATGAACTTCTTCTTTTTCCTAGGTTTACCAATTACGATGTACAAAAAGAGAAATACATAAGTATAAATTAAAGGTCAAAAGATCATTGAGTCAAATGTTGGGGAAGATTTTCCATTCAGAGAAATTCAAGGTAAACTGAGATGCAAGTGCTTTAGAAATCCACTAGTCCTAACACCTCTCTAGGTGCATAACTAGAACTTAGAGACAGGAAGACTTCACCTTTCCTTTCTACTGCTATAATGGTCTCTTCCTTTGCCATTCTCCAGTCTCACCTCTTTCAATTTACTCCCCTCCCCCTCCAAAAAACAACTTTTTCCCCAGGGAAATCTTTCTGTTTTAGTTGAAGAGGTATGAGCTGAATTTAAAAATCACTGCATTGACTGTTTTAGTACTTTAGGCTCATTTTTGTAATCTATTAAAGAAGGTGCTTGTGCTAGATTACTTTATCAGTTAACTTCCAAATATATTATGATTCCTTCTCATTATCTTTTCTTACATTTTTCCTTCTAGTACATTCTTCTAATAGAACTGATCCAGGCAAAAACTATTGAGCAACATTGCGTTTGATGAGTTCTTTGCTTTTTTCTTTAACTTCTCCCTCCCTACTTCAAATACCAGGACCTTATCACTGCCCTGTGAAGGGCAGTGAGACAGGCTGTGGCATCCCATGCTTCAAACGTTTAACTATTACCTCCCTGGAAGAAATGTATATTTCCCTACAATTCAGTGCTCCCCCCCACATACCAGGAATAACATTTTCTTGAATTAATACTTATTCATCTTCCGTGTAATGAAATATATTTTCTCTTAGCTAGAATTTCATTCCATTAAAAATGCTGAGTAGGTCTCAATAAATTGATTTTATAACTCACTAATAAGTTGCAAACTATAGTTACTAAAAGAGTAAACTTTATGTTACTTTTGCAACTGTTGACTTAATGAGATAGGCATCTTGGTAGCATGCTTGCACTTTAGAAAAGATAGATGGAGATGTGGTACTTTTAATAATGTGATAACCTTAACAGTGTGAGTTTAATTGTCATGTGGCAATAGTGGAAGGGAAATTTGACAGCAAAGGGCATTTTGCACTGTTGACCTCTTAGATGTTGATACTTCTTCATGATCATCAGTGAGAACCCTCCTTGTGATATTTCAGAATTTCTGAAGTATTTATCATATTTAATTGGGAATGCTTGGATATAGATATCAAGTGAGGTGATGCTTTACTCAGTGTGTTTCTCATAGGCACTACTACTGAAATGACATTCCAGATAACTGGGAACGCTTTGATTGTGTCCCTTCCATAAGTCCTGGTCCTACCTGTTCAGATAGCCTTTGTTCTTACAGTATGTCTAAAATGACCATGAATCAAGGCCTGCCTCCATATTTCCCCCAAGATTTCTTTAGGCCCTGGAAAGTTAAGTGTTTAGATAAGTTAAAAAGTCTGAATCGAGAAGAGACTTCTGAAGGAATTAATGAATCATTTTATGTCTCCCATTTGCTAGAAGGTAAACATAGAAGATAGTCTTTGTATGAAGGAGCAGATGAGCCAGTATCACCGATATTCCCCCAAACCAAGCAGATGAAAACAAATCATTCAGCCAAGAACCCACTCACTGTTACATAAGCTGTCCTCATATACTGAGATTTCCCTAAGACCACAGCTCATGGGTTGAGAGACACATACATATCTTCAAAAGTATTCATTTGGAATGCCATCCATTTATTCAATGCTCATTTATTGAGCACCTGTGGTGTACCTGGCAATGTTGTAAGTGCTAGGGAATAAATGATAAATGAAGTACATGTTGCAGAATGAGGAGATTTAGGAGAAAAGAAGCTCTAAAGATGCTTATTAAATAGCATTGTTACCAGGCTAATTCTAATGACATTTACAACAAAAGACTTGTTTCACTTCTTCACACTTGTGTTGTACTCTGATCTGCACTGCAGGAAAGCTGCTGGTAAAAGAAAATGAAACAAAAAGGGGGAAAACTCTAACCCTAATAATTTTATTTTATGCTGAAATTATAAAGCAGCCTTTAAAGTTATTTTGCTATCAAAGTAATTAATTTAAAATAGCAAGTGGCAATTTTACAGTTACTCAGGACCCATTATTCAGAATTCATTGTCCAACAAAGCATTTAAAAGATAGTTTTTGGCAGTATAAAATGAGGAAAATAAAGCCCAACAGAACAAGTACTGATAGGAGGTACAGGTAATGTTTCCTAGTGGGAATATATATTATCGTAAGAAGAAACAATATAAAACATCACAGAGAGGACTGATTGGAATTATGTCCCCTTCCATTATGTTTACATAATGTGAAAACAGCCAGTTGAATCAGTCCTGATTTTTAAAAAATATATTTTTATTGATTTCAGAGAGAGGAAGGGAAAGGGAGAGAGAGAGAGAAACATCAATGATGAAAGAGAATCATTGTCGGCTGACTCCTGCAGCCCCCTACTGGGGATCTAGACAGACACCCAGGCATATGTCATGATGGGGAACCTAGCAGAGTTCTCCTGGTTCATGGGGGAAACACTCAACCACTGAGCCACACGAGCCAGAAAAATCAGTCCTGATTTTTAATTGCACTTAATAAAATGTCCAGACAACCACTGAGAGCATCAGCTACTTTTCAACTTTGTATTAGGAGGAAAAAACTTTAAGTCTGTTTTTTGGTCAGTTCACACAATTTCACAAGTTAAAAATGTCAAAATTTGGTTTAGTTTATAGATTTTACATATGATACATATTCATTTTTCAGTTAGAAACCATCCATTTTCTTGATTATGTGGGACTTTAATTGTACGCAGGGTTGTCCTCTAGGATAAAGGCAAATTGGTGCAATTTGCCTACAGATTCTCAGGATCTGTGAGGGGAGAGGGGAAAAGGCAGCAAGCAGCTGGTGGCTAAAACATAATTAGCATCAAATATGTAAAATACAATTAGCATCAGATGCAACCTGCCCCCCTAGGCCTGTCTTATCTGTCTTTGGTCTTCTGTGATACCTCTTCCCTCAAATCAACTGCTCTTCTTGATGTCTGTGGTTACTAACTATTGGTTAAAATATTCACCATAACAAGATTCCCAAATTTAATCTGCATAAAGATATTAAGCTTATAGAACAGATGACTTAATAGTATGGGTGCTGCACCTCCACAGGTAAGATCTACTTATATCTGAACTTGGCTATAAAGACTTATCTTGTAAAAACTTATCAAATAAGGAGATATTTGTCACAATAAATCACTGTTGTTTAAAACCACAAGAACTGTTACTACCATATTGCCACGTTATCAAAATCAGACAGCTAAAACCTGGACATATTTAAATTTATAAATGAATAACAGAATTACATCTTATAAAGAAATCACACTAAAAAGCTGTTAAATTTTGATTGATGACATGAAAAGTAAGAAGCCTGTTTGATAAAATTAAGATGAAAGAAGATAAACAACTAATAAACTGTTTCCCTTCAATAAAATATCAAAGACATTTATCAATTTAGGTATGAAATTGACTTAAATAAATTTAAACATTTATTTAGTGAACCATTTGTTTGGAACTTAGAGAGTGTTTTCATAGAAACATTGGGTTTAACATGAGTTTAAATTCATAAAGGAGACAAGAAAAGTCTTTCAAATCTATAACATACCTGGGGATAAGACATAAGCCCAATAAACAGGACATTTCTAAGTTTAGGATCTTGCAACAACTTCTTACTGTTATGGAATTCTTATAAAACTGACAGTTCACATCAACCTCTATTTTCCTCCCTCCATTCTCTTTCTTTTTTTTTTTGGATAACATTTCCAATTGAATAATTTCCATTGATTTACAGACTTACATTATAATTTCCCAAAATATTTCTTTTCATTTTTATTGACCCTCAGTTAAATACTACCTCCACACACATGAGCTTAAAATTTATTTTCTTAACTCATCATCAAATAATTTATTTAAAAAACAATGCACTGGAGGACTTAACCATCTGATAAAATTTTAGTGACTCACTTTACAAGGGGAAGAAGCCATAGATTGATCTAATTATATTCTCCAAAATTGTGGGTATTTAAACATTAGCACCTGGTGTATTTTGAGAAGTACAAATAAAATATAAACAATGCTCAGTTGATGCCAATCACACAGAAACATTAGGTATGTCTTTGATGGGTGCTTGGGTCTCACTGCCATTTTTATACAAAGTCGGTGATAATCTTGCCTCCTCTGCTATGGGATAGTTCCTGAAAAGGTCATTTAGGCTGAACTAGAATATTTGTGAGGTTTGTGCAGGCCTTAACTACTTGTAGATGTCAAGGCAAGGGGCTGGTGTTGAGACAGCAGCCAGTATAAGCTTGGCCAACAGGTGTCCCATTATGAATGAAGCCAGATTTTGTCAATGACAAAACATGAAAGCCTTAGTCACCAGATACCACATCAAATAATTTTAAAAAGCCTTTAATTACCATAATCACTAACTGAATCAAATGTCAGTTTTATTTAAAAGACAGCATTCTGCCCTGCCAGAGTGTCTCAGCAGTTGAGCATTGACCTCTGATCCTGGAGATCGAGGTTCAGTTCCTGGTCGGGGCACATGCCCCAGCTGGGGGCTCGATCCCCAGCAGAGGACCTGCAGGAGGCAGCAGATCAATGACTCTCATCATTGATGTTTCTATCTCTGTCTCCCTCTCCCTTCCTCTCTCTGAAATCAATAAAAATATATTTTTAAAAAAGTAAAATAAAAGCCAGTATCCTTCTGGGAAAGATACTACTCCTCATACTTCCTGCCTGACATCCCATCCAATAGTCAACTCTCTTGTTTACTTCAGTTTTATTATCTAGTAGTTTATACTGTGCTGAAGTATAATAATGTTTTTTGAAAGGTAAAGTCATAATTCTCATAGAAATAAAAAATAAATATATGTCACTGATTTTATTTAACTAATTAATTAAAAAGAGATCTAGCATGATGTTACAACAGGTTCAAAGCTTCAGACACAGGTAGGCCATCAGGAATACAGAATGAATTTACAAATAGATAAAGAACTGATCAGTACCCACAGGCAAACAGTCAATTGCATTCTACCAGACACAATATATTTTGCATTTCTATGGACGAGTCACTTGCATTATCATCAGACTTCTACAAAATACAAAATTGTAAAATAGCTCAAAGGCAATGAATGGTGCAGCAAACTCCAATGGGTGCCCAGATAGGGTACCTGACAGTTTTAAAAACATTTTAAAAGGCTTGAACAATTTTTCATAATAGAGGCTTAAGTCTCTTTTGACTATTAATCCCCAATTCAGAGTCAGTAAGAGACAGAGATGCTTGGAATGATTTTATTTCTCTGGTAGGAAGATGTATACCACCTTGGACTGAAGTACATTTTATATCAATATAATGGCTGATGACCAGATCCAGTCTCTCACAGTCTTCTCTCTCTGCATAGGCAGGCATGCTTGTTCAAATTATACTGGGTGTGAGAAAATCAATGATTTCTGGTCTGAAACAAGGTTTAGTTAATCAGTGGTACATAAGCTTGAGATAAATTTATAATTTATGCATCCAATTTATATAACATACATGATTTTGTTTTGTTTTTGATCCTCACACAAAGATCTGTTGTTGTTTTTATTGATTCTAGAGGGAGTGGAAGGAGGAGAGAGAGAGAGAGAAACTTTGATATGAGAAACATCGATTAGTTGCCTCTCAATCAGTAGCATGCCACATGTGCCCTGACTGGAAATTGGACCTGCAACCCAGGTATGCGGCCAGACCAGGAATTGAACCCACAAACTTTTGGTGTAAGGGACAATGCTCCAACCAACCAAGCCACCTTGCCAGGGCCATAAATGGTTTATTTTTTTAGATCTACAACCTAAAATAAAGATTCTTGAAAATAAGAGTAGTTTTTTCTTCAAAATATACATTTATTCTACTTAAATCTCCTTTCCTCAAATGAGTCTTTAAAAAGATTTTCAAGCCTTTAATGGAATTAATCAAAATAATGAAAGTGAGTATATGCAGAGATTAAAATCAGAGAAGCAGGAGGAACATTTTGGCCAAAACAATAGGGAAAAAAGTTTAAGGCATAAGATCTGCTCACAGAGCACTTTCCAAAGGTTCTATATCAGCTCCAGGCGAATAGCACCAGAGAATCACCCGTATGTCTTTTAAAAGATTAGGGCCAATAACAAATTAAGCAATAAAAAACCCAGAAAACAAACAAACAAAGAATACCTGCAGCTCTCCATACCTCTCTAAATCAAACAATAATGACAAAAACGTAGCTTGCATTAATGTCTATGGAGTCAAGTAGCTTTCCAGCTCTGCTCTGCCTGACTCGCAGCACTGCAGTTAGCTGACCTTCACTCTGTTGTTATTCTTTGATATATTTAGCACCTAGATGCCTATTTAAAGGTGTATTTGTTAAAATGATGCTGACACATTTTTGTACTGCATTCCATGATTCTATTTTTAGAATATTTCTTCTTCCTTTTTTATATGTCAGCAGTTCTTGATTATTGAGTATTTTCTGGAGCTTGCAGAAATCAGACAAAAACAAGGCTTAGTATTTTATTCTTTTCGCCTGGGGCTTTCTCAAAATCTGCGGTAACTCTTAGGTTTCTTTATTATTTCAATGTATTTATTTAGCTCCTATTGGATGAGTAATAAACAATTGCTGCCTTTTAAAAATTTACATCTTAATGGGGTAATAAAATGGGAATTATAAGTGGTAGACTGAAATGTTAAAAAGAGCCAAAAAAGGCATTAAGGCAGGTGAGGCTTCCTGTAAAAATGAAAAATAAGAGAGAGAAAACAAAGAGAACTGTTCTCATAAATTTGATCACAATCAAGTTTTACCACTCTATGACTCTGTTTCTTAAGTCAATTTTTTTAAAATATCTGAGATTTAGTGTTTTTGTGCATAAAGTGAGAAAACCTGTATTCCATAGAACTTCTTTAAGGGTTAACTGAGTTCATTTAAAGATTCAGGTATTTAGTAGGTACAACATTATGTTAGTTACATTCATATTAATTAGAGGGTTCAGAGATTTCACACAAAAAATTAGAGCTATACCTAAAAGACAGGTGTAGTTGATCATGTTAAAAATAATATGCAGTAGGATAATCTAGAGAGAGGTATGCATGAATAAAATAATAGATGGAGGAAAGTGCAGGCAGCTCCAATAGCACAAAGCTCAAATTATTTGGAAGAAGCATGTACATAGGAAAGTCCTGAGAGAAAAATCTGAAATAGAAAGCTGAAGTATATGAAGAGAATTCTTAAATGTCAGATATTGTATATAAATGTATTAAGTAAGCAAATCAGAACTATTGAATATTTTAAGCCAGCTTCATTGCATAAGTAACCACAGAGAAAAAGGGCTAGAAAGCTAAATTTGCTTCCAGCTATGTTACCTATTATATAAATAGCACACATGTGACCAGGTTTCTATTTGCATATTCTACATTCTTAAAAAATAGAATTGCATTTTTCTGTAAGTAATATTATATACAACTCTTATATATGTATTGATAGGTGAAGAAAATTCACTAAAATACGTCTTTAGGCATGGGTGGGATACTTTTTAGTTTACACAGCAATATGCAGATTATTGCCTAGCATGTCAGTACTGAATAATAAAATTTGGTGCAAGAAAAAAATACATTAATTAAAAACATTTTCAAATACCAGTTAGTTCTAAGTTCATTTTTCAGTTAAAAAATAAATATTATTTTTTACACAAAATCTAGCTTTCTATGAGCAAATTCTATATATGATTTATTGATTTCTCTTTGACAGATATTTGGCTTAATTTTAAAAATATTCTATTATATAATTGTGTACTATAAAAGAAAAAGTCATGAAGATTTCTACTTACTTCACCTTTGCACATTATGAAAATCAGATCTCTGTACCGTATGCTGTAATAACAATGAGCATATAAAATTGTTTTGATAGCTGAGGTTAGGACAGACAAAACGGAAACTAATATAATTCAGTGGTTTCTAAATATAAAGCATCTTACATACATGAATCCCCAAACATTTCCCATCATTCCTATATTTTAGGTATTATTAATAACCCCATTTCACAGAATGGAAAACTCAAGCTTAGAAAGCTTAACACATGAGAAGTAAAAATAGTGGATATTTGGCAGACTCAAAACCACATTAGCCATGCTATTTCATAAAATTTTATCCAATGTTAATATCTTATGTGTACATTGGTCAATGTACTAAAATTAAATTATTTACCTGAGATATATAAGGAAATGGTTTCACAAATGCAACAGTCATGATAACTAAAGCAGTTTTGGCCAGTAGAAACAAGTAGAAGTTTCAAAAATACTTATTTTGGTATCTAAGCTCTTCTCTATGTTGATAATTCATATCAAGTGATGAGTTTGGAGCCCAAATGATCCTATAGAATATTATGGTGTTCATTCATAACAAGTGTTTGTTACATTACTGGGTTTTACCTGTAAGTTTGCTTTATTAAGTCACATCTAGACACATATACATTGGTTGAGATACACAAGCCATATCTCCTAAGAAATTAAATCCATAAATGGTAATTATTTCAGAAGAGTTTTCTCTATACTGTAAATATAAAACATCACTCTCCTGCCTATGTTGTAAAATATCTTGTGATGCTAGGGGAAAAAGAAACAGATATTGCTTTTTACTTTATCTTATGGAATATTTGAGAATCATTTGTTTTATAGAGGAATTTAAAAATATCATGCTGTAGTTTCTTAAAAATAAACTTAATATGTACTTTAGAAAATAAAAAAACAACAAAATATTTTATTTATTAACACTTAATTCCAGCAAAGTGAGCCCAGAGAACAATAGAGCTGTCCAATGACCTTGTAATGCAAAGGAAAATTGTCACTTGGTGTTTAGTTTTTTCCAAGAAAATATTTCTGATGATATCATAGCTTAAAGAACACATCCAACTGCCTAACACATAAATAGGTACGTATTATGTGCTGACAAATAGTCAAACTACTTCATATTTGGCGTATACATCAATAACAGAAAGGGTTTAGATGGGAAGATGTTTTAAACACATTACTTTAAATCAAATGAATACATCATGGTCAGGTACTGGAGCTGAGCCAGAATATTGTATAAATAGACACACACACAGACAGAGAGAGAGAGAGAGAAGCAACTCAAGAAAATTTCACTGAGGTGCATTATGTACAGGAAGAAGCCAGCATGAGCAACACTGAAACAAAAAATTATGTAATACCTACAAAAACCAATAGAGACAGAGCAAAACCTCTTGTAGCAATATATATTAATATCAGGCCTAGTATGTCATCTCTAAACTACAGGTCAGAGGCTGAGAAATTCTAAAGCATTAAAGGTTGCAACAGAGAATGAAGTTATGAATAAAGATTATTATTCCCCAAACCAATTAAATACCTAAACTTCAATACTACCTGTGAATTAGCAGAAATAAACACTAAGACATTGTATAGTATTGAAAAAAAACCTCATTTCATAATAGATAATTCTACAATTTACAATTAAAACAGCAGCAGCAACAAGAAATAGTATAGGTGTCAACATACAGCTATATAATAATCTTTTTATCATTGTTACAGTATTATATTCAGAATAGCTGGAGTCAGAACAGCATTGTAATTCTCTTTGACAGTAATTACTCCCCAAAAAAACAATAAACCAAACTTGCATAAAATTATTAACTATACTAACTCAAGAGGGTTTCTCAGACTTATAGTCTCAAAAAGCTCATTTATAGCGCAAGATTTTATCAGCAGGCTTCAGATGCCTGAGAGGTGCCCTGTTGAAGACAAAATGCAATCTATTAATTTTCACTGATTATTATGAGGTCTTTTAGATACTTAGATAAGTAAATAAGATCACCAACTACTAATGAGAAATGAATTGCTACTTATCAGCTTAACTAATAGACACAATTATTGATATTAAAAAAAGCTACATAATTTTCATTGTAAAAAGGAAATCAGGTAATTTCAGAAGTCTTCAGAATTGTAGATTATTTTAATGAAAGCAAAGTAAAGACAGAGGGAGGTAGATGAAAACACAAAATTCCTGGTATCACAAGACTTCAAAAATGGTTTTATTATAGAAACAAAAATAGATAAGCATAGAACCCAGAATGGAAAGCATGGTAGCGTGTAGATTGCAGAAATGGATCCGATTCTTTCAGGACTCCCCGCAATAGGTAGAGTCTATTCCCCACCCCTTGCATCTGGGCTGTCCTCGTGGCTGCTTGTCAGACAGCGTGGCAGAAGGGATGCTGTGTGAGTTCTGACCTTAGGTCTCAGAGAGCCCTGCAGCTCTGCTTTCCCTTTCCTGCTGCTATGTGAGAAAGTTAAGGCTACTCTGGGTCTACCATAGGCCAGGAAAATGTGCTGAGATCAGAAGGGTTTTCTGCAGTTCCTTTTTTAACCAGGAAAGTACTCAGATTTTACAAGGCACGGGAGACTCAGTGACTGGAGATTTCAGAACTGGCTGAAGCAGAATGAAATCCACATAGGAAGTCAACTCAGTACATGACATGCTGGCCTATATTTATTAACAACTAAACAAGTTTTTATTAGCTAATGGAGTTCACATCATCTATTCCAGTAACAGAAAGATGCTTGCCAATCTAATCAGTTTGAAGAGATATTCAAGAATTAAGCATTTTAAACAAATTTATAAGGAAACTGAGGAAAAATACACACAAAACAAAACCAACAAACCCTAAACAAAATAAGCAGTGTGATTTAAAAATGCATAAAATGTGATAAAACATTTGAAAGATGATGCTCTTTTGATAATGGAGCTTTAGGTATTTAGGGACTAATTATGAAAAATGTATCAAAATGATAGATTGAGAGCATAGATACCATCAACTACTACTTGTGTGCACCGCTGAATTCCTGCGTTACAGAAAGCAAACAAAATATGAGTCTGCACTTTTGTAACACGTCTTATCACAAAATGGCACAACTTTAAAAAGTAGAAAACAGAAGAAAAACAAGTATTAGATATTTCTTTTCATCATGTTATCCAAGGATAAGGGCTGTGACAATTTCAGCATCTATTCTTTTAGTGATTTTCTATGTATATTTACAAGAAACAACCTCCAAACCCTTATTTTGTAGTTTTTTTGTTTTATTTAACACAGCCCCGAATATACTCAGCACTTAACCTCTAAGTCTAGTGTACATAATTTCTATGAAAAAATATTCTCATATAGTTGTTGGAGTGCAAATTGGTGCTATCTTTAGAAAGAGAAATTTGGCAATACATATAAAACATTTAAATGTATATACCATTTGATTCAGACATTCCAGAAATTTATATTAAGAAAACTATGACAAAGTGAGCTACAGGGATCCCATTGTCTAAATAATAATTTTTTAAAGGATGTAAGGAAAGCATTGCTAGATACTCCTTAGTCCAATCAAATATTATTCAACCATCAAAATAATGTTGTGGAAAGAAGTAATGTATTGAGTGAAAAACTTAAAACATGACGTTATTTTTAGAGGATTTTTTTTCATTTAACATACCCTTACCATTTGCTAACCACTTTATAAATAATAACTCATTCAATTTTAAATCTTCTGAAAACACATGTGAAGTAGGCACCATTGTCTTTCCCATTGTATAGATAAACATACTGTAGAATGGACAAGTTAAATAATTTTCCTAAGGTCATACACCTACTAAAGAGCAAACATTCAAACTCAGCCAGTTTACTCCAGAGTTGCTCATTTCAATGCCCTGTTATATTATGCTGGTGCATACTCCTGCGTGTGTGTATCTGTGTACATGCGTATCCCTACACATGTAAATTCTCTATGTGCTGTGTAAGCACACAATGTACATACATACTTATACCCATTTTTAAGTATGTAGTAACTTTTTTTGGCAAATTATTTTAATCTAAATTAAGCTACATGACTAAACTTCCTGTTCCCGAATACTATTAGAATCTGCTAAATAAAATTTAAAAGACTATAAAAAGTGATTACGTAAGATAATAACTTATAATGCAAACAGGTTCTACTACCCTTTCCAACACTTGATTTTATCTTATATAATATTGGTAAAATATTATAAAATATTTCACTATAGTGAAAGCATTGAGGAGAAGAGCATAGAATAACACTGATGTTCATTATATGTCATATGCACTTTACCCAAAGTGTTGTATGTAATCTCAAGTAGCACTCCTTATAATAAAACTTTGTAAGGTAAGTATTATCATCCTCACTTTACAGGGAAAGAAACAGATTCAAACAGATCCCTTTCTCTGGGTCGCACAACCTATAAATAGATAAGATCTTCCTGGCCCCAAATTCCATGCTCAGTTGTAACTTTTGTGTGCTTTCAATTCAAGCCTTACAATTCTCACCATCTGATTTAAAGGTGAGATGAGATCCAGAATTTGCCAAAGTGCCTCACTGAAAAGAAATTGTTTTCTGCTAGAAAATGTTGCCTTTTTTAACTCTAAAGGAAAGAGTGTCTGATATTTTAAACACCACATATGCGTTCCCCCCTCCTCTCACCATTATAACTGGTATAAATTTATTCTTTGGGAAAATGTTGTATTTAATAGGAATGTCTAAAATGCCTTCTGTGATTGTTCCAATATGCTTAACTGAACCAAAGAAAGTATTACTGTGAACTGCTCTTATTAAGGCAACACATTTTAGAATAAAAACTGATGCTATTCTCTTTTATTCTCAATCAAAAGGCAGCTCCCTAAAAGCAGTGCTGGTAACTAACCAAGAAAAAATGATGTAGCTTAAATTGTACTGTGGTTTGGTTATGCATACATGTTCTTGTAATCAATTTTTCAACATGCTAAATATCACATTTTCTTCTGCCAATTTTGAGAAGTCATCTGGGTGTCTATTTACCAATGATTTTTAAACTAACTTATTTGAGCAAAAACAATTGTCCAGAAACTCAATATAAAATCTAAGCACAATCACTGAGGTCAATCTGAAAGTGTTTGCAATGTCAGTGACTCGCTGACTATCTCTTATCTCTTTTTATTCTGATTACTTAAATTTTAATTTAATCCATAATGTATGATGATTTTAGAAGCTATATTTTATTTTGTCCTGCTGTATGCATTAGCAACTGGAGACAAAATGTTAGGCTTCAGCATTCAGTGGATGTTGAACTACATCTCATTACAGCCTTAGATCATGGGGAGCCAGGACTACTAAAACAAGATTGGCTAGTGTATCAGGAACAATGTTAGTTAAGACATGATGCTTCTCTTAGTTAAATAAATGTTACCATTTACAAGTAGTGCCTTGTTCTATCAGTAATGAAACATTTATTTTGTGTCCTAGGTATGAGATAAATCCAATTAAAAACCATATTATCCAGATGTGTTTTAAAGGTCTAAGTGTCACAACATTCTACAAATTTACTTATATAGTCATCCCATCCTCTTAGTCTGCATATAGTGGTATATTTGCTGTTAAAATCTTTACATTTAGGTTTCTATTGCATTGGATTTGGACTGAAATAAGAGAGGAAATGGTGGTTACCCAACTTGCAACTAAGTACTTGGAATTATAAGATTGAATGTGCATTAGGGAAATAACAATTCTTAGGCTAATGAAGTTTATTTGTAAACACAAACCTGGAAAAAAATAGCGAGTAGCTAAATAAACAGAATTTAATCTTGTTTAAACTCTAGGAAGCTGAGATCTTTGGTAAGTATTCCAAGTTTCCCCCACTTATAGGCATCAGGTAGGTTTGCACTTTCTAGGCCTTTTGTAATTGTGTGAGGCCATGTAACCAGATTTAGACAATGAGTTTCTAGTATCACCTCTAGACTGGAGCATTCAATTGCTTGTGGGAGATCTCTAAAGCTGTATTTCTACTCTGACACAGTGACTGGGAACATAAGACATGATTAGTCTGGACACCTGTAGTACTATGTTACTCTTAATAGCCTGGGAAAGACATGCAGCATAAACATGCAAAGAATATAACCTTAAAAGACTGATATTTAGAGGGTTTTTCTATTGCAACATTAGCTACCTGTCTTAATCTTTACACACATTGGTACCTGGAAATTAGGTGTGACTATACAAAAACCTAAAATGTATGACACTGGCTTACAAGCCAGACTATCGGTGGTAGAGAAGCTAATATTGAATGACTGAATAATGAATAATCACGTTATTGTATTATGCAGTGGTAAAACATTTGGCAAAACTGTTGCCTATAATAACTTGCAAGGCAGGTAATTCATCTAATGATAAATATGATCACACACTGTACACACATACACAAATATAATGATACATTATAGCAGAAGGGATGAGAAAACAGAAGGCAAGTGGTATGTGTTGGTTAATGTTGGTGGCATTGACAAAGTGTTGTAAGAATGATGAGAGGTCATAAAAAAAATCACCTGGTTAGCAAGCAAGCAAGAAAGAAAACAGCGTTCAGAAATTCCAATTTTATAGTTTTTTAAAGCAATTACTTCTCATACCAACCTAGTAAAAATGCAATGGAAATGGTCATTGAGTAACAAAAACCTATTAGAACTCACCGTATGGCAAAGATCAAATAAAGAGTATGGCTGTCACACCCACTATTAAAACTCTGAATGAATTAATGTAGCACCCAGTAAATCTTTTCAGTTGGAAAAATAGCTCAGAGAAAAGAGATTGATTTACTGGAAGCATGCTGAGAAAGCTGCTCAGTCCTTCCAGGGAACACTTTCTCCAATGCCCACTTCATATGGAGCCATAGAAGTTAATAAAAATGAAAGTGCCTTTCAGAGGGAAGAACTGAAGGCAAAGGAGAACAATGGATGGGATGCCTTCCCAGGGAACAGAGAGGAGCCCAACTCCCAACCTGCAAGATAGTGTGCCCTCACTCATCTGCAGAGCTGAATTTCAGGATTGTTATGGTACAGCGACACTTCCTTTGCTACAACATAAAAAATTCCGGTTATTCTGACCCCGTCACCATTATACACTGGATTTTTAGTTCATAGATATTCAAACTAAAACTAACCCTTTTACTTCATAAAGTTCCATATTAAAGCGAATGACATTTGAGTCTGATACAGAAACCATGCATCGCCCAGAGATTCTGAATTTTTACTTTGATCCTGTGAGTGAACCTGGGCACTTTGGATGTCTCCATTAGGAATGGCTGAGTAGCTTATCATGTGATAATGAGGAAAATGGAATATTTTGTAACCAGAAGAGTGGGCTTTGTCAGTAATTATTGCTGTTTATCAAATTTTTTTCCACTTAGTTTCCTTTCTCAGAAGATGACATCATTGAGGTTCCTGGTCCCCTATGTATTGATAGGCCCATGTAACTAGTTATATTCCATGACATACAGACTTTGCATTATCCCATTTAGGTAGCACAGTAACGCTGGCTGTCCCTTACCTTTGTTTCCTTATTGTGATGCACTTTGTTCTTCCTTCAGTTAAATACAAGTTATAAAATATGAAATTAATATCAATCCATTTGGGGAAAGAGGGATCAAGTCCTTTTCTATTCTTTCCAGGTAATTGAAATTGTCTTTCTTTGCTTGTTGGCTGTATTTCTGCTTCAAGTAAGTAATACGATAGTATCCAAAGGCTTTTGCTTGCCGAGCACTACTTTCTGAAGATTATGACGACTATGTCACACTTATGTGTCAGCAGCTCAACATGTCAAGCCTATTTGAATTATTCCAACTTGATTGTACATCTCAACCTGTCTTTGAGGAGCAACCTAAAGTTGAAGATGAGGAAACTACAGGTTAAAAGTGCTGTTGAAGAGATTATGGGGTGACATGATTCAGCTTGGAGAGATCTCACTCCAGTGGTAAATATTTTAAGAAATAACAAAAAGAAAGAATAAATGGGTAAAAATAGGGGTCATAGAGAAATAGACTTCAGAAAGTCTGACTGAGATATGGACTCAGTCAAAGAAACAATATAAAGTCATAAAACTTTTATCTGAATTGGTTTATACAATATAAAGACAAGCAAAATTGGGTCTTAAGAGTAGGACCAGTGTGCTAGAAAAGTACATAAAAAAAAAACAGACTCACTAAGTGCTTCAAATCTAAGCTGCTTAGTAAGTTATATCATCCTTACACAGTTTGTGCTCCTCAGCCCTCCATTTTTCTGAATCATAGTGAGTTGCCACCTGCATTATCCGTGGGACTAGCATATGTTGGTCAAAAGTGAGATGAGTAATGAATAAGACAAGGAAGTATTCATAGGTTATATTCTTAGGGTCATTGTTTCCAGAAGGAAACCTCCCCACACTCCATTTCCTGGTTGATGGTAGCAAAAAGGACTATTAAAGCAATAAAGTCATATTTAGGGTTAGTATCTATTTGAGAAATTCCATTTAATATATGTCCTCTTCTAGCATAATTGCTCAGATGGATATATACCATTGATCATTAAATGATTAGTTAGGAGGAAGGGAAGAAGAAGGTAGAGAGGGAGAGAAATACAGAGGGAGGCAGGGAAAGATGAATCTGAAAAGTCTAGCAGAAATTCCACTTGGTCCCTGACAAAAAGAGAGGGTGCAAAAATCTCTCGAGAGGCAAGAAGCTGGTGTACTAACCACAAGCAGTACCATTCTTGAACATAAACTTATAAGATGTTGGTATATGTGCATGTGCGTGTGTGCATGTGTGTTGCAATTGAAGAAATTTATACTAGTTTAGCATTTTAGTAGCTCAGACGTAAATTAAAAGATTGTCAAAACCAACTGGTTTCATTTATAGACAAAATAAGTTGCAATTCATGTTACAGGAGTCTTACACTAAATCTTTGAGTCTGTTGATAAATTTGCAATTTATATTAATATTGCACACTGCACAATTTTACACATTATCTGACTACTTTTGCCTTAATCACTACTTCTTTTAATGGGAAGGGACACTCAGAACCATGTCTCCTGATGTTCACTCCATTGCTCCGTCCAATAGGCTTACAATTATGAGGAGCTACAAAGTATTTATAAGCAAAACTATAATGTGTGATTTTATACTGCCCTTGAACTATAACATTCATCACCACTAGGGAGATACAGTCTCATTTTGCAGTTCAATTAAGCGTGGGGCCAAACATTGATAGGACCTTTCTGGCTTACACAATTTAAAATTACTTAGGAAAATTAGTGAGTATCCATACTGTAAGGGAAATATTTTTGTCTTAACATTCTATAAAGAGAATATTCTGTGTACAGTGGCAAGGAATTCACTAGCAGGCTACTTTTTTAACATCCCACCCCCCTTTGCCTGCTTCTCATTAAGCATCTTGTATATATGAACAAAGCCATTCTGGTGGCTGATAATGAAGAAAACAGAGATGTACAACATGGTTTATATGATTTGTCAACCATTGCATGCAAACATACTTCTACTTTTAAATAAAATTAAACAATTTGCACATGATGAACTTTCTTCACTTTCATATGGAAATATTGCAAAGGCACCCTTTAGGTAAGCCTTGTAATTTCTCAATCTTGAATGTACAGTACCTTCTTTTTTTTTCTCTCTCTCTTGTCAAGAACCTCTCTACAAATATAGCTGCTGCTGGCACCATTTTTCCCATGAGAATGTTCATGATTTCCTTATATTCTAGTGAGAAGTTTTGAGGAAGCAGTTCAGTCAACAAAACTTTCCATTATACTAGGGACTGAGAAAGGATAACTTGGGAAGGGTATACATTCCTTGATATCTGAAAAATCTATTTCATTAACACGAAATGCTAAGGGTGCAAATTAGCCTACTCTTGTAATTTGGTCCTCTGACCATTAATGTAAGCTCTGGAGAGAGCAATGCTTTGCCATATTAAAAATATGAAAAAAAAAAAAAAAAAAAAGCCATTGAAGCTTAAACAGCAAAACAAACAAAAAAGTATTAGGTGGCTTTCCCCTTTAACTTTGCTGATAAAACTATTCGTGAACATTATCCCCATGATGGTTTGTGGTGCTATTAGGAAATCTAATTAGCTATTTAGGGCTGTATTTGCAAAGAAATGGTTTACTTAGTAAAGAAAAGTAAACAATTGACAATGTGGATTTTCAATTTGTGGCAAGAAAGCCATGGATTTTATATTTAAAAAGATACTTTATCTTTGCTGTTAATAAAAAAATAAATTATAATGTGACATAAAAGAAAATGTAATAGTAAAAATTAACCTCTTTTTCTTTCTTTCTTTCTTCCTTTCTTCCTTTCTTTCTTTCTTTCTTTCTTTCTTTCTTTCTTTCTTTCTTTCTTTCTTTCTTTCTTTCTTTCTTTCTTTCTTTCTTTCTTTCTTTCTTTCTCTTTCTTTCTTTCTTTCTTTCTTTCTTTCTTTCTTTCTTTCTTTCTTTCTTTCTTTCTCTCTCTCTCTCTCTCTCTCTCTCTCTCTCTCTCCTTCCTTCCTTCCTTCCTTCCTCCCTCCCTCCCTCCCTCCCTCCCTCCCTCCCTCCCTTCTTTCTTTTCTTTCTTTCTTTTCTTTCTTTCTTTCTTTCTTTCTTTCTTTCTTTCTTTCTTTCTTTCTTTCTTTCTTTCTTTCTTTCTTTCTTTCTTTCTTCTTTCTTTCTTCTTTCTTTCTTTCTTTCTTTCTTTCTTTCTTTCTTTCTTTCTCTCTCTCTCTCTCTCTCTCTCTCTCTCTCTCTCTCTCTCTCTCTCTCTCTCTCTCTCTCTCTCTCTCTTTCTTTCTTTCTTTCTTTCTTTCTTTCTTTCTTTCTTTCTCTTTTAAATCCTCCTGAGGCATGAGGATTTATTTTTTCCATTGATTTTTTTGAGAGAAAGTGGAAGGGAGGAGGGCAGGGGGAGAGAGAGAGAAACAGCAATGTGGAAGAGATTCATTGATTGGTTGCCTCCTGCACGTGCCCCGACCAGGGATGGGGATCGAACTTGCAGCCCGGATGTGTGCCCTTGACCGGGAGCAGAACTCGAGGCCCTTGGGTGCAGAGGCCAGCACTCCAACCGCCAGCAACCCAGGCTGGGACTAACCTTCTTATTCTTTTGCAAGAAATATGTTTACCTGTTTTCCTTATATAAACATTCAAAAACTTAAATGTAAAAAACAGTATGGGAAAATTGTTTATCTAATATGCTGCAGTTAATCATTGTGTTCTACTTCATCAAAACTTCTAATAGTTTTATTGGACTCCTAATATTAAGTTTTTAGAATCTTCATTCCATTCTTTACCAGCTTCCATTGTTTCTATGGAAAAGTCATCCTCAAGCATTATATTGCTCTTTGGGAATAATGTTGTTCTTCTACTTGAAGTGTCTAAGGTTCCTCCTTCTCTCTCTCTCCCTCTCTCCCTCTTTCTCATGTATCTAGTTGTGCTTTTACGCTGGTTTTCATTTGAGCTTCTGAAATCTGTGGTGTGATATATTTCAGTAGTACTGGAAAATTTTCAGCCATTATCTTCACATTTTAATTCTGTTCCATTCTTTCTCTCCTTACGTTGAGAGTCTGCGATTAAACAAATTAGACCTTTAGCTATTCTCTCTCTCTCTCTTTCAATTTGTACCCTCTTCCTGTGCTTTTATCAGGGTATTTTCTTTCACTGTATGAATCTTCTCTTTTCTGTATTCAATTTGCTTTTAGCCTCACACACACACTTCTATTTTCCATTACTGTATTTTTATTCTTAGATTTTCCATTTTAATGTTATAAATGCAAGTTTTCTGATGAAGTTCTCATTCTGTTACCAGTTTTTTCCTAAGTATATAAATTGCAGTTATTTTAGTTTCCTTGTGATGACCCCAATAGCTCAATAAGGCTCTCTTATAAGTTTTCTCTATCCCAGTGGGATTAGACTAAAATTAACTATCAATAGAGAAATAATTCTAAAGACCATCTTGTACATAATAGTCCCCTAACTTACTATCTAGGTGATAACAAAAGTCATAAAAATCACTCTGTAAGACTTTTTATAATATCCTTATTTTATTAATGAAATTAAATATATTTTTTAAACTTTATAGCTTTGCAAAGAAGAATATAGGGGAATAATCTTCCTATTTTAGTAGCAAAACATTGTCAACATTTTATTTTTGCAAGTTTTTTTCTAAATAAAATTAGTAGCCTTTACTTGAAATAGTTCATGATTCTCATTCCTTAGTTAATTCAGCTCAATTCTCTAAGCTACCAATATTTGGTTATCTCCTCAATATTACTTTAAATACTCAAAAGCATTTTTACAAATGTTGATGCAAATCTCCTTCTCTTCCTACGGTGAATTCTTCAAGTAGGTAAAGGAGTTACCTTTTTCCCCTTCTATCCTTCGAATGGCTATAGGAATAAGTTTTGATACCTAGAACTGTGGTTAGCTTCTACTGTGAAGAGGTTAATAAAAAGGTTTGATTAGGTCCACATAAAATAAACAATATAAATATCCAGGAACATAGACTACAATAAGCATGCAGCATTTATGATCTGTTGGCATAGCTAACATCAATAATAAGGGCAACTAATTACTAAATAGCACTATTTCAGTATTCTCTAGTATATATTCAATATTAACTTGGGGGGGGAATACAGAAAGTATAATTTTATCCTATTTTCTTCATTATGAAAATTGAGCTTCCATGAAATTTTGTTTATTCAACTTCACACAGCAAAATGGGGGACTGAAAATAAAGTAGAGTTCATTTCTTTCCACTATTTTATACAAACGAAATCTTCAATAAAATATCAACAATATCTCCATAGCTACAACAACTTAAAAATAACCCTAACTCATAAACTAAAAGGTGAAAATGGAAAAAGAAGGGAAACACTATTATTTTGCTTTCTGATTCCTATCAGGGTATGAACTGATGCCCTTAAATATTTATTGTTATTCAGATACCTATAGAAACCAAGAAAATAATATAAATTAGTGAAACAGGACCATAACAAATAGAGTAGGGACAATAGAGTTAATGTCCTTGCAAATTCAGTTTAAAAAATTGTTAACCAGAGAGTGGGTAACGTATAACTGCGGACAGCTGGTAAAGGCTGTCCTGGGAAGGCAGGCAGGAGAAGACTGAGATGACAGTACTTGTATTGGGGTTTAAGGGTACAAGTTATAAATTCTTGCTGAGGTAGCTTATGATTAACTTTGAGAAATTCTTAAATGGCAGGCGAAACTGCAAAAACGAATCTACTTGGTAAAATAAATGCTTTTACCTCACCTTTGTAAAGGCTTGAATAAGAGCATGTATTTAAAGGTGAGTTGAAATAATCAGTGCCATTAAAGACAAGGAGTAGGACAGTTTTGAAGTGCAGATATATTGGTTTTTGTTTTGGGGAGAAGCAAAGAACCATGATTAAGTTTAGCAGAATTTACAAATAGTTTTGTAAGGGTCTTCCTGATATTGTCTTCTTGTTCAATCAATAGTTAATATTTTATTTTCTGTAAAATATTCTTAGCAACTTATGGTATAACAATACATTATCCACTGATTACATTTTATAAAGATCTAATTCTTAGAAATTTATTTTACATGACAAGCAGAATATATATCCCTACCTTTCTATCTATTAGTTTTGGTTTGATTTTTCCCTTTAAATTTACATAGACTAAGTCCAATCCCATATCACATGAAAAACTGAGTTATGTAAAGGGAACTGGTTAGATTTCCAAGAATCTACCTATCTCTGGGTTTACAAATCCTCAGTTCATAAAATGTGTTTATGAAATCTCCCTTCCTTCTTCTTCATACTTTTCACATGTTCAGAAGCAAGGTTGAGATTTTTGAAATGAGAAGTACAATCGAAGAATGGGAGGGTGGAGAATTATGACCAGAAAATAAGCCCAGTTAAATATCTTGAAATCAATCATGAAATTTACCTAGGGTGTTGATAATGAGTAGGTAAGATATTTAAGACTATAGAGTGACAATATAACTATTTAATCAACAAATATTTATTGAAGACATATTATGCCAAATCAATGTGTTAGACCCCAGGGTTATGGTGGCTTTGTTTACCACTGTTTAAAAATATTAAAGAAAATGGGGGGAAAAAGTATTGTATCCATGTATCAAAGTAGGCAAATAAAAAGAGGGGTCAGGGGAAGATCAAGAAAATCAGATTCTAGGAATATTCATGATCTAATCTAAAAAATGTGAATATGTTTAAATCGCACAAATGCAAAATTTTAAATATTTTGTGAATTTTGGGGATCTGAAAGGAGCCAAAATTCACTCTATTAATATTCATGAAAAAATGTAACTCTTTTTAAGTTAACTGAACAAGATATATAGCCTTTGGTTTTATAGGATCAAAAAACACAAAATTTAAACACCAATTTAAAAAATAAAGGTGTTGCTGACACCTTAAGGGATTCGTTAGATTGATTCCACAACCAATCTAATCAACTGTGAAGAAAGTGGACATTTAAGTAGAAAGAAAATATCACGGCCATGGTAAATTTCGTCGCTGATGTGCCCTCTGAGACTGAGTTGTAAACACAGGCGGAATAGGTAAATAGCATCTGTTCTCATAAACCTGGGGAAAATCTTCCTGAAATACACAAGGAAAATGCAGTAGCATGGCCACACTTAATAAGAAAAAGATGCATATTCTACATATGCAGATAGACATAACAGTATATATACATCTGAATGTAATATGTGTACTCACATGCAGTATATTGATTTTTTTTTGCTCAGTTAGCTGTCCAGAATATTTGATATTCTGTTTATCTACTGCTACTAATATGTGCACTACGAAAACATCCTGGTCTAGACATTAGTAAATGAGGAATCTGGGTTTGTTACTAATGGTGAATATAACACAAAGCTCTTTAATATGGCTATGATGTAGATTACTTTACTGTCATCATGCTATGTAAATAAAAACTTGATAGACTGCAAGAGCTATATAAAGAACTTGGGACCTGTAATGTTTTTATTAATTTTGTTTAAATCACTTTTATGTTCTATTTCAGATAACTGTCAATTGCAATAAGGTGTCTAAGAAATGTCAATCTGCTTTCAATATTTCCAGATTTTTGAATTTGTAATAGATGTTCAGTTTATTAATGGATTTTAAGTTTTCGTGCAACAGGGAAGCATTATATGCATACAGTCTCAAAGTGGATTTTTATTTATTTTGTTTTGCAGAATTCTGAATTATAGTCTGCCTCTGTTGGCAATCATGTGCTCTGTAAGTAATGAAAAGATGCTTTAGCCTGGTTGTAAGGGCAAAGGTAAGAATCTGGGGTTACTAGAATGAAAAAGCTGGTTATGTGCCATCACCATATGTAAGCGTGAACAAATGTGTGCACTTCCCAGGCTAAAGCAGAAGCAGTGGTTTTAAGTTAAGCCTCAATTAAAATAATCAATTAGATCATTAGAAGAGAGGTATTGTTAGTAGATTACATTCATTAATGATTTTAGCATGAGATAATGCCTTGAATTTCAAGAAATAAGTAGAAAATCTCCAGTCTTTCTATTTCCTAGGCAATTTCCTAGGCATCATTAAAAATAAAATAAAATGGAAGGAAACATGATAGCTACATCACAGAAGAGGTTTCTATTGAAGCAAAGCATCTATTCACTTTCTCAATAGTACTGTGAATAAGAACTTTTTCATAAAGCGCTAATTTCTTATTGCTTATGTTATATATTGTGTTAGTGCTTACTTCATTAGCTTCACATATATTTGTCACAGTGTGGTGTATTTTCCTATGATTGGAGCAAAGCACTTTATCACCTATTTCATCTCTTGCCAAAAGGAGTCCTTTTTTAAGTTGTAGGTCAAGAATTAATCATTTTTATTTATTTATTTATTCGTTCACTTATTTATTTTAAATATGTCTTTATTGATTTCAGATAGAGGAAGGGAGAGGGAGAGAGAGAGAGAGAGAGAGAGAGAGAGAAACATCAATGATGGGAGAGAGTCATTGATTGGCTGCCTCCTGCATGTCCCCTACTTGGGGTCAAGCCTGCAACTAGGGCAAGTGCCCTGACTGGAAATTGACCTCGCTCTCCTGGATCCTAGGTCGATGCTCATCCACTGAGCCACGCTGGCTGGGCAAGAACGAATCATTTTAGATTGCCTCTTAAGGCAATCAATATTAGAATATCAATATTCTTATCAGGATACTGTTATCAAGGGACACACAACAATCAGTAAATGCCACATTGTGCTAGGGCTATTTCTAGTGATGTCATCATTTATGAATGTTACTTTGGGATGTGAATTCTCTTTTCTAAAAAATACTGAGCAAAAAGTCATAATTAACATTAATTCTGAAAATTTGCTTTTTGAATTTAACTTTACTGTCTGGGGGGGAAATGTCACCAAAAGAGCTCCAGAAAAGTAAAGTTAAATGTCTATTTTTTCTATTTTTTAATCATCACCAAAGGATATGTTTTACTGATTTTTTTTTAGAGGGAGAAGAAAGAGGGGGAAGAGAGAGAGGCATCAATGAGAGAGAAACATTCATCTGTTGCCTTCTGCATGTGCCCCAACTGGGGATTGAATCCACAGCCTAGGTATATACCCTGACTGGGAATCAAACCCAACCTTTTTGGCACAAGGAACAATGCTCCAACCAACTGAGGCACACAGTCAGGCAGGGAAATGCCTATTCTTGTTTATGGAATTGATAACTCAAATTTCTAACATCTTCATGGAATTTTATACAAACTTTATACAAAGTAGCTATCTCTGAATGAATCATAGAACATATAAAAATTGGTTTAAGGGGTATAAAAATACATTGACCTTGTTATTAATTTAAGTTTATCAAATAAGCACTGTTTTGTTTTGTTTTTCTCCAAAAATCTATTTGCACTCCAAAAAAGGAGAGAGCTCATTTAAATAAGCACATTTACCTCTGGTTTTGGAGAATGTATTTTTCATATGGAGTCAAATTATTACAGTGTAGTTTGAGCTACTGGGACAGTTCCAAGAACTGCCTCCATGTGCTGACTCCTTTCCATCAATGTTAATACTCTCGCAAGTTCTTCCCTCACCCTACTACTCCACAATACTAAAATAATTAAAAAACTCTCCCTTAACCCGATTTCCTCCTGCTGTTACTACCTCCTCTGTCTTTCCCATTAAATGAAATAGAGTTCTAAACATATCTCCATTTTCTCAGTTCCTCAACTCATTCTCGTCAGTTTGGGATCTCCAGAACAGATGCTGAGATGGAGTTTGAGACGGAAAGTATTAATTGAGAATCAACACCTGTGAAATGAAGGGGTAGATAGATGGAGGATGGGAAGAGGGAAGAATTGAACTTGATGCTGACTGGTCAAAAATCTCAGCCAAGCCAGCAAGCAACTTGGGGGCTGTATTGTGTACAAGTCAGAATTTCCCGCATGGGGCTAAAAATGCCCACACCCGGGCTCAGCAACTTGGAGCAAGCTGCCCTGGATGGGCACAGCGAGGGCTGAGGCAGCTCTCAGAAGCTGATGCCACCTTGAAAGGACCGACAGGAAGAGGCTGCCTGCTGACTTTACTCCCCTTGAAGAGGGATCTGGACAGCAGTTCTCCTGTGGACCACATCATTCCATTCAGGCTTGGCTATTTTAGCATAGCTTCTCTAGCAAACGTCACCAATGACTCTCTCTCTAAACTTAATAAACAATTTTTGGCCTCATATTTTTGGACCACCATTTCAAGCACAAGCTTTGTATTCCTTCTGCCTTGTCTATTCAAGCTCATCCCAGGGAGGAACTTAGTTTACACTGTCAAAGTCTTCTCTCCAAGATACTGGTGTGTTACTATATGTGCAAGGCAAGAAATAGGAACATTTATATTATCTTGTGCAATTTCCTCTCAATCAAAACGATAGATTTTTCTGCCTTGCTTTTTTTAGTTTCTAAAATATATAGTCTGTTTAGAAAAAAAATTAGCCATTCTGTTTGGGATTTGGTTAAGGAGAACAATGTATAGCAATTACTCCGCAATTAATAGAAAGATTTAGTGACATTTCTTGCATTGTTAACTTGGCCGCTTTTATTGAACTACTACAAAATTAGGGGGGAAATGGCTCTATAGGCATTCTAGCAATCCTGGGCATTGCTTTTGGGTTTTTTGTTCCTGCTTTATACTCAATTAGTTGAGATTGATACAAAATACCCAGTTTTATGGATATTGCTTATTGTTAAACACAGGCATCCCATTAAACACTGCTTTGTGAAGTAGGGAAATGAAACATGGAATAAATAACCCAGCACCAAACCAAATCAAATCTCAACAATAGCTTGAAACAAAGGCAATTATAATGATAGCTCTACCTACCAAGTGTTTAATATGTAAAAGGCACATGACTACTGCCTTACATATACATAACATTATAGTGTTTTAATACTCATTTTATAGATGAAAAAATGAGAACTAAAGAGGTGGGTTTTTAATGCCTAGGATGGCAATCAAGAAATAATTCCAAACCCGAATTGGATTTCTTGAATGACGAACTCAGTCCTCACTTGGAAGCCCAGGAGTTGCCCATCCTGTCCTCTCACTCACAGCCTCATTTGCATGCTTCCCACCCGAGGGCCACCCATTCTAAACTCTTATCAACCTCTTGAAAGAGCCAAATGTTGGAATCTGCTGTTTCTTTTGCATCAACGCTCAAAATCTCCCTTCTGGCTCTGCACCTGTGGCTCTCTTTCCCTCTGTGTTCCTCGGTCTCATTCCCAGCTTCAGCTCCTGGCTCACTTGTTTAGGAACAGAATGGGCCACCTCCCCAGAAGGGTTAAGTGCCTCTGTACGTCAGGAAGACCTCTGATGTCCCCTGAAGAGCAGTTATCTCATAAACTTAGTATTCTCTTCTCAGTTCCCTTGAATCACTAAACGAAATGTATAATCTGGGTTAAAATTCAAGTATTAACGAAGAGCCTAATAAAAAACCAACATTTTCTTCTCCCTCTCTCAGTCCTACTCCCTGAATTAATCATCAGAATTAGCATTTTTATACTTCTATTTCCTTGAATTCAAGGACAATCATGCATATTTAGAGGCTATTTTTTAAAAGGTGGGATGGTATTATATACACATATGTGTATATATGTATGTATATATAATCATTTCATCTTATTTTGTAATACTGTGTGGACTGCTTTATATATATGATTTATATTTTATTTTAAAGTTTGGGTATACCAATATTAATTTAATCATCTCACCATTGTTAGATATTCAGGTTGTTTCCAGTTTATTGCTACATTAAATATCCTTGTGCATATATCTTTACTTTCTGCTTCTCAGCATTTCTACTTGTACAGGTACGGCTAAAATATATGAGAAAGAGTAATAAAGATATATGCACAAGGATATTTAATGTAGCAATAAACCTGCAATGAAAAATAAGCTTCAGGGCTCCCACTCACAAGGTTTCCTTTCAACCCTGTACCTAATATACAGTTAAAATTTTAATTTTCTCCTTAAGGGGTTGTCCCTCAAACTGTATAAACTTCCACCTAAATCCACCCCTAAAGTCACCAGGTACTTTCCTTTACTTTCTGCCTATCTCGATCTCTCTGTAGCATTGGGTTCTGTTGATCTTGTCTTTGCAGAAACTTCTGTTATTCTTTAGTTTACTGAGATCTTCTAATAGATCCCTGTAAACTGTTTCCTGAGTTAGTCAGTTCTGGTTCTCCACTTGAAAGGTTTGGAGAATCCAGAATAAATTATTGTTTACTGCAATTTGTCATCATTACCAACATGGTTGAGGTGATGACTGACCCTACCATCATTCAAGAAAACAACAATAAAAAAATCCAAAATTTTGTATTCATTTAGCAGCTCTTTATTTTTAGTTAATAAACCTATTAATTCCTTCCATTCCTTAAAAATCATATTTATTTTTTTCAAGTGTTTCAAACCAGAATTTATCCATCACTGCACAAGTTTGGTGCATCAGTGTCAATTTTGCTTTCTTAACTCTGATTTATCCTGCTTTAATCCAACTGACACTACTAAAGGAGCTTTGTCTTAATAGTTATTTTTCATGTACTTATTTCCATATTTAAGAATTTGCAATATATTTCATCTATCAAACTAAATTCAAGCTCCATAGTCTGACTCCGTTTAATAATGTCTCCACCCCAATTTCAATATCAGATTTTATCTCCATAGTCATGTCCATTACGTTGAACTAAGTTTTCCCATTCCCTGTACTATCGTTATTTTGGTCTGGAGAATTTCTTGCTGTACTCTGCATTCTAGAATATTGAGCTGCTTCACTGACCTCTACCAACTAAATGCCAAAAGCACTCTTCCCCTATTCATTTCCAACAACTAAATGTATTTCCAGACACTGCCAAATATTCCCTGGGTGAAAAACCTCCCCTGTTGATAATCACTGCTTTGACCATAAATTAATACCAGACATTTTATATTTAAAAAGAACCTACTAGTTTTCTTTTATTTTGATATTTATTTGTCCACTCCTTTTTAAAAATGTCATATTTTCTTTTGAATTTAAAATATTTATTGTTATCTTTCTGAATTTTTTACACATATTTACCTAAGATGAGATTTAAGAAGAAACTCTGAATTGAAACTTTATACACACTTGATTACTGTCTAATCAACACCATAAAAAATGAAGTATTCGCAATGAAAGAGAATTTATCTTTCTCAGTTCTGTCTCTCAGTGAAAGTAATAATGTAGTATGCAAGATGTATTTTTGAAACATAATGGAAGAGCTGAAGTATCGTGTTAGTAATGGTATTTAATGAAGCTCAACTCAAAGTCTTGGTAACATTATTTTAGTTCTTTAATTCTATAGTAATAACACTAATTTTCTCAGGAAGAATTATTACTTTTTTATATAAATGATTCATCTTTGGTTTTGTAAGGTAGTTCGAATTTATAGTTTAGCATAATTGAGGCCAATTATAAAAGGGGAGCAAAATGTTTCTGATAGTTATTATTAAGACAGAACAATAGTCAAAGCTGTGTTATTGGAATAGGAGGTTGATCAAACATACTTAGTCTTTTTAAAATCTAATTATGTGTTGAATAGAAACCTTTAAAATATGTTTGGTTATTAAGTTCTGCTTCACTTTATTTTTAGATTCTAAGTAAATAAGTTTCCTTAAACAAATGGAATATATATATTCATGAAATACATAAATACATTTGTATGTGTGTGTACATATAAATATGTACCATGCACACATCATTAATCATACTGGATCTAATTATTTATAAAAAGATGTATTCCCTTTGTTCTCTCCTATCAGATATTAAATACATATGAAAATTAAATTTATGGACATTTACCAGATTATGTTGAACTGCCCCATGCACGTACATGAATTTCTATGTGCTCAGCATATGACACACAGACTACCAATTTAAGCATTAGGAAAAATGCAACAAATTTTCCATTAAGTGTGCTCCCTCACTGAACACCCTCTGTTTTTCTGGCAGGACCCAGCAGGATCTGAAAAATAGGCAGCATATTGGGAACAATAATGAATATTTATGCTTTATGGAATCCTTTTACATTAATTTTCCACCTGCACTTCTAGACCCCAATATACTAAATTAATAAAAAGGAGAAGAAGAATTGTGTTATAATTCCTTGGTTTAGTCATAGGAAAACATCAGTAAGACTGAGCCAACTGATACCGAGGCTACATTGGAGGCACAACCGATGCACACGGCAGCTTCCCGGCTACATGCATAACACCTCTCCATTACATGATTTCTATAAAATTAACTTTAAGTCTATATAATTATAGAAGAATAGATGATGGGAGACATCAATATTGCTTAAGAAGAAAAACATTATTAAAAATACAGAAGGAGATGAGAAGAGCCAAAAGTATATACTACAAAGAAGAGTGGTTTGAAGGGGGCGAAAAACACAAGATACTCCTCAGGTGTAGTTTTAACCATGTAATTAATAGGCTTAAGAAAAAAACAAAAGCAAGAGTGGAAAACTGTGGATTAACCTATGTTGACTTGCAATAATTTATAAAGACAAGCTCGAGAAGCATATTGCCCAGTGAATCTCTTTCAATTGAATATTTTACTGCAGGGGGCTTGTCCATTAAAATGTTTATGCCACTTTCCTGCTTTAAGTTTCTGTGATCTGTATTTGGTAGTCAATGCTAGTAGATCCTGGTTCTAAATGATCATCTATGAGCAGCGAGTACAAAATATCTGGGTGAAAATTGGAAAACTTTTTCTGTCAACTTAGCATTTTAGAAAATCCAAAGGATGGACATCAACTAAAAGAGTTGTTACTGATTATTTATTTATTTATTTATTTATTTATTTATTTATTTATTTATTTATTTATTTATTATTTGTCAGATTGCAGATAACAGAATCCTGTCTTTTCTGGAAAATGCTAACTTTGAACTAAAGTGAAAAACAACAATTACAGTGAAACAATACATTTTCTAATGGGTAAATATAAGCATTTTAACAAATTGTAATACTTGTAATAACCATTAATGTTTCCCCAATTTCAGAATTATGCCTAATTTAATTTGCCTCCAGAATTAGAATACACTACTAGGATAGCTATATATTGGAGAAAAACAAACAGGACACTTCTTCAGCTTATTTTAAAATTCTGAATCCCAGAGATGGCCCCCACAATTCATTTTTCAATATGGAAATTGTAGTAAAGGACTCAATTTCTAAACCATGTGTATGGAATCTCAGAGCAACCAGTTTGAAATATTAGCTTTTAGCTATTAAGAACTGTTAGGACTGTTAGGACTTACAAAACGTGTGCTCATTTTAATCTTTGGACAAGAATAAAATAAATGAAGGGGAAGTTTTCCCCAACTGGCACTTGGTGTTCTCTTAAATGCAAAAGTGTGACTTGATCACATACAGAGTTAATTAAAGGCCTCTCGCTCCATTAAAAAAGAGCTCCCTTAAAGGAAATTGTAGCTGTGGTGCCAGTATCCTTCTGTTCTGTTTTTTTGGTTTTTTTTTAAATAATTGAACAACAAAGGCTGTGACAGAAAGTCTAAATGTTCTAGGGGCTCTCAGACATTTGTTTGAAGTTTTTCTCAAGCATTTTAAGCCTAAACCACCGCTGGATTTTCCCTGTTGTGAGGACAGAGTGCTAAGAGAGCACATGCTCAGGGCTGAGCTCAAGATGTGCCGCATCAAACTGTTTACCCCTTGACCTGTCGCCCTCCTCTGCTGGGCTACACATATTCTGTTTCCTCTAGATTAAGAAAAAAATCAATTTCACCAGTGAAAAAGGCTTCTAACGTAAAGCTAAATTTCATGAAGTTAAAAAAAAAAGAAAAGACAAAATCTCTCAACTTTTTCATAAACTGCACTAAAGACCGAAATTCTTGTTATATGATGAGGAAACTTTCACCTATATCTCCGACTTGCGGTTTCTCATTTTTCTAAATTAAATAGAAGCAGGTTGAAAAGAATGAAACTTCTAATATCTCCATAAATGAAAAGCCTGTTACTTTCACTTTGAAGCAGTATATTCTATTCTCAAAGTGTAACCTCTGAACTTAGGTAGACCTTTCATAATCTTTTAAAATACATTTAATTTTATCAGATATTTTATTTAATTTTTTAAAAAATATATCTTTGCTGATTTCAGAGAGAGAGAGAGAGAGAGAGAGAAACCAGTGATGAGAGAGTCGTCAATGACTGGTTGCTTCATTGATCGGCTGTCTTCAGCACCACCCCCCCCTCCGGACTGCGGATCAACCCCGAAACCCCGGTATGTGCCCTGACTGGGAATTGAACCTTGATCTCCTGGATCCTAGGTCGATGCTCAATCGCTGAGCCATGCCCTGCCGGGTAAATTTTATTAGATATTTTAAAACATTCAATTCTATTACACTACCTCAAATACTCTGATAATAGTAATAAAATGACTAGTGTTAGCATCGGGATCTCTTGAAAGGCTAGTGTTTATAGATTGAGTACAAATGAAGTAGAATGAAAAACTAAAACTACATCAGTATGAGAAAATAGGTGATTACATTCCCACCAAGTCCTTTTGGATTGTTTCGCATGCGTTGGTTTGTATACCTGACCATGGTAGAATCAATTTGACTGAAATATTCCTAACATTCAGACTGTTAATTCTTTCAAATTCTGCAATACAAACAACGGAGTATAGAGTTTACTAATATTTGTGAAATTTTGAAACTGGTCATGATAGATTGTGCTATGGAATATTTTAGATCTTATGCATTTTATTCTACTGGTCAGAGCTCAGCAACCACCTATTCATCAACAACATGGTGCTGAAAAGTGTCTGCTCCTGCTTATGCACCAGAAATTCTGGCATAATATGAACATGGTTCATATTTAAAATCATTCTAAATTGTCTTTCAGTTTGAGGCACAGGATTTAATTCAATTGAACATATACACATGTATGCATATAGAGAGTACCTATGAGGTAATAAATATTCTAAAAGTCCTATCTTCAGATATAATTTTCATATTTTACAGTGTGGTTTGGCCCAAAGCAGAATGGGGCAAAAGTAGATTCACAATTGTTCATATGGAAAATACTAGGATAATTAATAATAATACAAGAATAAATTCTGTGTTTTGCATACTCGCAACTATATACCTACTTTTGCCTCACCCTGTGTTTTATCCTTTATGTTTTCTATGGCTAAGTAGTTTGAATGATTTAAACATGAGTTAAGTGAAGTAAGGTTTATTCCTTCTTTGAAGTCCTGGAAGCCTTAGTTATTGTACTTTTAGCCCTGGGCCATCATGATGTGTGTGTGTGTGTGTGTATACTTTTTTTTTTTGAAGGAGGCTACCTGTATGAAAACTATGCCCACTGATCAGCAAACTAGAGCATCTTTCCAAGTAACCACAGTCAATATAGAGTCAATATAGGAGAACTAATGAAGTAACAGGTTCATGGGAAAACCGTATATCTCACTTCAATAGTTTAGGGAAGTAACTAAGAACTAAATACATAATGAATAATTGATTGATAAATAATTGAATCAATGTGTTCCAAAAAAACTGATCTACTATCTAGACAGAAGTTAAAAGGAATGATTTCCAGGCTTGCTATAGGCTACTGACAAACTTTTACTGGCAACATATATGTACCTAAAATTACGCACTGTAGCACATCATTCTCTTTATCTTGAAATAAATGTTAGTCAACAGCACATACTCCAAGCTTGGGGATTTCACTTACAATCTTTTGTTGTTTGTAATATGTGTTATGGTATGAAGTTAAATAAATATAAAAACATAGCTGGTCTTTTCAGTTTTGATATATTAAGATCTGGGAAGTTATTATTTTCTTCCTTAAAACAAGAAGAAAATTGAACAACTAAAAATCAATGACTTTTCTTGGACAGATCACAGAACTGAGGTTACAGAACAAAAGGCAAAAGGAACTGCATGGAAACACTGTACTCTAGTTTTGGAAAACAGCAAGGGTGTTTCTCGCCGGGGCAGAGGTTAAAATGTTTGACACTACTAATCATATATACTGGAACTGAATGATCAAGAAAATTCATGGCAGACAGTGCGCCCCAGGTTTCTCCCACTGTTGGACTAGCATTTACAGATAAACAAGAGAATGAGGCTATGGCAATCCATGTGATAATGGATTAGAGTTGGAGACATTATTAAGAACTCGTGTTTGGTTTAACACAAATAGGAATGGTACATAAAGAAATATTTATAGATATGTGTGTATACATGGATTAGTATACTCACATATATTTTCTTGCTCTGAGGGCCTAGAGGAAACTATATATACCCCAGTAGCAAGGAGCACACCTAGCTCCTAGATTTTAGGATTATAATCCTCTTCTCCAATAAAAGGAACCAGAGGTCCAGGGAGAAAGGGCTGACACAAAGGTGGAACAGAATATATATAAGATAGGCCTGGAGCAAAGGGTAATGTCAGAAAGTGAGAAAGTGCTCAAACAACAAATAACATGTTGATGGGAATCTGTGAAAGTGACACAGGTTCCAGCTGAAAGAGTTCCCTAATGCTACAGCTAGAACCATTTGAACAATAAAATAAAGCAGTATTAGATTATAAACCAACATTTAAATTAGATATCCATGAGTCAATACTTATATAAGTAAATGATTGAACAATGGAGAAGACACATCTCCTGTGCAGAAGAATTCCAAATAATTTCTATACATACTTTGGCCTTAGGAGGTGGAGTATAAATCTCTACTTCTTAAGTGTAGGCTGTGCATAGTGACTCCCTTCCAAAGAGTAAAGTATGAAAAAAGAATAAAGAATAACTTTACAGCGGATAAATCTGGCAAACACTCTTAAACAGATGATCAAGACCAACATAAACAAAGATAAGTCATTTTAATTGTATGTACCTTTGATATAATGTGATGAAAACAGCACTTTCCCTCTGTAGTCTTCCTCCCCAAAGGACATAATCTCAGTCTAATAATGAGAAAACCACAATAAAAATTCCATTGAGATATTCTGCAGAATACTTGACTATTACTTCTCAAAATAGCAAAGGGCATACAAAACAAGCAAAGTCTGACAAATTTTTTCAGCTAAGAGAAGCCTAAGGAGACATGGCTATACAATATAATTTGCTATTCTGGATGAAATCATGGAACAGAAAAAAGGTAAAATCTAAGAAAATTTTAACTGAGTATTGACTTTAATAATGTATCAATATTGGTTCATTAATTAAAATAAAAAGACTGTATTAATGTAAGATAATAAAAATAGAGGAAATTGTGTATAAGGTATGTAGAAACTCTCTAACACCTTTGCAATTTGTCTGTAAATCTAAAACTGCTCTAAAGCAAATAGTTTCTTGAAAATAACATGCTCAGAATGAATGTGTAACATAACACTGTCAAAAGAACCTCATAATTCCATACCAATGGCTAATCCACTTGAAAGGAACTATTGTCAGCTATGAACTTGACCTTTGAGGACTCAAGCCCATGAGACCTAGTTCCAAAGGCTGCATGGTGCATACATTTAAAGCATCGATTTTCAACCAGTGTGCCATGGCACACATGTGCTATGAAATTTTTTACAACATGCAATACCTGAGTATTTAGTCAGGGGCACTGACCTCTTTATCTTTAGATTGTCCAATAAGAAAATGACAACAGCCAACACAACAATAGCCATCTGGTGTGAATAAATTAAAATTATTTTTGTCAGATAAGCAAAATTATGTATATATATATATATATATACTTGGTGTGCTGCAGAATTTTAGTAATTAGTTTTGTGTGTGCCATGAGATGGAAAGAGTTGAAAATCACAGATTTAGAGCATAAATCAAACAGGCAGAAAGGGCACAAAGGGACTCAGTGGCAAATAATCTTCTGAGTGAAGGTTTCTAGTATATGGAGAGGTTTGTAACAAGAGCTCAGTTCTTAAAGGGGACAGGTAGGGATAATTTAAAACACCAAATAAAATATTTGAGTTACTGACTTTTTGAAGTGGGTGGATCGTGATATCTGCAAAAATTTTAATGATTTGTACCTGATGCCACATTGTCTTCTTTGGTTTATTAAGCTATTTCTTGGGAGTGTGTCTAAGGGATTTAACGCTAAGCAATTAAATGCAGTCAAATATTTAACATATAATGCACAAAAGGTTATTTAAGCAATTATAGTATCTAAGATTTTAAATTTTTTAATGATGTTGAATTTCAATTAGGGATTGAATTCATTATAAAAGTTTTGTATCTTGATTCAGTTAAAATTGTGATTAGCATTATGCTTTAGAAGTTTTTCAAAAAATTTCCACAACATTTTCACATTCCTTGTGGTAAAATAAAATTAATTTCAGCCCTGTAGAAAAAGAATTATTTAACCTGGTTTTTCATTTATTGTAAATATATTGTTATAGAAATCAGTGTTTAGATATAAGATGCAAAGCAAAAACCTGAAAGAAGTTATGAATGAGTGAGCACAATCTACGGGGCCTGCAGAATACCCTTTCTTCAGCACTAATTTAAATATTTGTTGAATGTTAATATTCAGATCTAGATATATGTGTGTTTTCCCCTAAAGGTCTAGGAAAGAAATGATGAATGTGGAGCTCAGAATTAAAATAGCCTATTCAAGAGAGAAGAGGTATTTGGTGTCCTGTTATTGTTCTTTTATGAAACATGATTTATTTTCCCCACTGATCTCTTCCCTGGTTCTTATATCTCAGTGCTTAACTACAAACTTTAGATTAAAAGTGTATTCATGCATAACATGGTAAAGTATGAAAGGTATCTGATGATATACATGTGAAATACATTATAGAACAGGTGTTTGTAGAAAAGGAAACTTTGAAAGAAACTTGAATTTAAGAGTTTTTTCTTTTTTACAAATTTATATTTATTGTTGAAAGTATTACATATGTCCCCCTTTTTTCCCCATTGACCACCTCCACCCGGAACCCCCCCCAACCTGTACTTCACCACACTATTGTCTGTGTACATGGGCTATGATATATGCATATAAATTCTTTGGTTAATCTCTCCCACCCCCATCATCCTTCTGCAATCCCTCAGTCTGTTCTATACTTCTCTGTCTCTGGATCAATTTTGTTCATCAGTTTATTTTGTTCATTATATTTCACATATGAGTGAGATCATGTGATACTTGTCTTTCTCTGACTGGCTTACTTCCTTAGCATAATCCTAAACTAATAAGGGGGAAAGATTCCTGACTCCTATTGAGTATAAAAGGTGTAGCTTGCAGACACTCACTGCTCTACATTAAAGTTAATTTTCTTTTATCCTCTTGGAGAAATGATATACTAAGACTTCATAAAATTAATTATAAATCTAATTTGCATGTATTTGGAAAATTGTGTTTCCTTCTTCAAATCACTTCTAGATAAAGAAGAATGTTTAAATAAATCCTAAAACATTGGTTCAAAATATTATATGATTTTCACATACAGTGTTGCCTACAGATCCAGAAAACTGGAACCCCTGACCAGGGCTCCATATTTTCCAAGATGTGTTCTATTCCACATTTAACTGTGCTTTGCTCTGGTCTTTGAAGCCAAGAGCATGTTCTTGAGGATCTCACATCTGTCTGGAACCATGTTCCAAGTCTAGAAAGAGCAACTTGAGCCATTTTCCAGGTCTGCACTTGGCACTGCTTTTGGAGTATGCACCCAGAGGTCTGACAGTGGCTATTGGGTGGTTATTTGTAGGAACAGGTGCATACAGTTTAGACATTCAAACTGGTGAGACCATAGGCATGTGTAAAGAACCCCCATAGAGCAGAGTGGAGATATTTATAGAAAGAGAAAGGCCACTGGCAGGGATCTCCAGTTGTGAGCACTGAAATGTTAGGGATGGGTGTTTTCACAAATTTCTCCCTACTACATAAGAATACTAGTTTTTCTACCAAAAAAAAAAAAAAAAAAAAAAAAAAAAAATTTGAATTTAGCATAAAAATGACACTATTTAGGCATTGGAATGTAATTGAAATGACTATGAAATGTAATTAATGTTGTTGAACACTCTCTAAATTGAACTTTTGTAAATTTAATGTACATGTGAATCACTTGTGGATCTTCTTAAAATTCAGAATCTATTCTGTTCAATAGATCTCTGGAGCCTGGGATTCTGCATTTCAAAAAATTAGCTCATCTACAAGTGATATTTTGAGTAGCAAGGTTGTAGAAAACAAGGCAAAGTAAGATTGTTTTTGTGTGTGGCGTTCTTATTTCTAACTACATTATAGGAACAGGGATGGTGGGACAATAACAATTTGATTTTTAAATTTATATTCCTTTTTAATCAACAAAAATATGACTATGCAAAAAAATGTGCATTTAGTTCATCCCTTGGCTGTCAAGACTACCAGTCATTGAAACTTGTTTATAGTTGACTAAGAGATTTCATAATTTGTTCTTATTCATTAATAATATTTAAACCTAAGTTAAAAGAAACAATTTGTTGATTTTAATTTAGGTTCTTACTTTTTTCCCACAGATATAATACAATACCATTCACATATGAAATTTATGGAACTTTTTACTTTAGATTTAACAATGGCTTTATTGAAATTATTTTTTTCTGAGATAACAAGGGTTTATTACATTTTTGTAGGAACAATGGGGAACAAAGCAAAGAAAAAATTGATTATATAATAATTTCTATTGAAAATGCAGACCAAACAAACAAAAGGCAGAAAAAAAATGAAAGAAGAATAGTGGGAGAAATTCAACCATATCAAAATTGCAAGATATTTTGATGCTGAACTCTTGACTAAGCTGTAGCCATTTGAACATTCAACCTAGTCAGCAATCCCTTAATTCCCCTTTTTACTCCCATCCTCTACTTAATACTCTCATACAATACTACATAAATTGAAAATTAGTTGATTTTCTGTATTATTTGTTGCTCTGGGGAGAATATGGTGAGTAAAGATATACACATATTGCCTAAAAGAAGTCTAATATTCTGCCAGTTGCGTTGCTTTAGGTGTATAGTTGATTTAGAGTTTGTCCGTTCTGACTTGGCCACCATCCAGTCTGATAAGTCAGCTAATGCTAAATATTTTGTATATTCTCCTGCCCCCACCCCAACATCTCCCAAATTAGAAGTCTCTAAATTTAAATGGCTCAATCCATTTATGTCACCTTTTTCCTTAACAAGAGGTTATAGAAATATGCATTAAATTCTTATTTAAATTTAGTCTACATAGAATATGTTATAAAAAATTATAAAATGCAAATCAGTTGAAATATTTAAACATAAACCAGAATTTAATACATATTTTCTATCATATTATTGTCATAGACTTCATGGAGTGAATTATCCAATTTTCCCAAATCCCCAAGGAAAATATAGCTAAAATGGATTGTTCTTTGGTTTTCCAAATAGGGAATATCCTTTAAATTAATTTTAAATAGTTATAATTTTCACTTTGGGAAAATAATTCTTAGCTATTATACATTTTATAAAATTTTTCCTAATATGTAGGATTAATAAAGTGGAATCAAATGATGAATGCAATTTGCACATATGGATGTTAAGTACATGGTAAGTTTATTGTCTTCTTGTCGCAGACTACAGTTAATTTTATTGGGAAGTAATTTACACATTCTTCATTTATAAGTTTTTATAGGTTCAGGAGGTAATTATATATTGAATGAATGACTGGTCCACTGAATAAGTTATATATTTTAAAAATAAAAGGCTCATAAAATTTTAACAAACTAATCCCTTCATGACTATAGACTGGGGAAAACCTAAGGTGGATTACCTTTTATTGCAAGCTTCTTAAAAGAAAGGATTTTGATCTACCTTAAATGCCATACAAGAAGAACTGATATTAAGATACATAAGAAAGAAGTGGAAAGAGGATTAAGGAGTTTAATATATACTTAAGGGTATATGTATTATTAAGCTAAAACCTCATAAAACCATCTTATCCTACCACAACTTAGACTTAATAGTGCTTCTTAGTATGACGTTTAGATAAGAGATTTCAATTTGTTTAAATGTACCCAATAGCTGAATTAAACTGGAAGAAATTTATGCCTAAGTTTGGAATTATTTGCCATATAATAAATTAAATAATTATATACACATCATCATGTCATACATCAAGAAGCAGAGAGTCTTTTACTTCAGATTTTCCCTATGTCTTAAGGAAAACTGTGCTAGAATACAGATTGCTAATATATGTCCTTCTAATTTTATGTTTACAAAACTTGATTTTATGCCCTGGTATTCAAAATAAAGGTATATATATCTATATATCTATAGATATATATATATATCTATAGATATATATATTAAAAATATAATATATATGTGTGTATATATATACATACATATATATATGTATATATATACATACAGACACAAAACTGAGTTTATTCACTCTTCTCTGATTTTTTTTTTTTTTAGTTTTTTTTAGTTTTTCCAATTACTTTCTTTGGTATTTCTTGAAATTTCTCTTTTTTTTTTTTTTGGTGGGGAGGCGTAAAATACTGTATACAGTCTCATTAGCCATTCCTTTAAGAACATAGTTTCCACATGCTTATTATCAATCTAGACATTCAGTGAACATGAACTCATTAGTCAAAATGACTCTCTTCCTATGATTTCCAGACGAAGTTGTATGATGGGAAACAAACCATCTACCTTTTAGAGGCTGACAGTACCATTATGTCTCATAAAATGAAATACAGATATATTTACTCAAGTCAGTTCCACTGACTTTACCATTAGGGTGAATATCCCCAAAATTCTGATTGTAATTTGTATATAAGGCATAGTTTCAGGTGTTCGGGAAATTGGTATTTAAACAATTTTTTTTTTTTAAGTCTATTAGCTGTTTAAGTGGAAAGTCTTAAAGGCTGTGTTAAAGGTGTTATTTAAGCCAGAAGCCTGCACTTGTGCTCACTTTCACTCTCTCATTCTCCATAAAACTTTAATTTTCTGACTACTCAAGTTTTAAAAAATTAATTATGGTATAATGTGAAAATTGTGTAATGTCGAACATTAAAATTCTTAAATTTCTCATTCTCCAGGACGGCCTTTGCAAATTTGGTATCTCTCTTGACAATTTTTTTCCCCTATGCATGCACAGCGGCATTTTCCAAAGTAAAACACAGAGCATAAGACTGGAGATGTTCCAAAGAATTATGCAAAATTATTAAATAATTTCAACAAATAATTTGGACAAAACAAAATTACTTTGTGGACAAATTTTTTTGGAGCCTATAATATAATCATGTTTCTTATAAATCTAGGAAAAAGATTGATAAAATATGTACCATTTTCCAACCTCTACTCAATATTGTAGTGAAAGACCTAACTAGAACAACAGGTAAGATAAGAAATATAGAGATCATAAAACACAAGTTATACTATGTTGTTTTTGTATTTATTTTATTTTTTTTACAAATGACATATTTCTATATTTAGAAAACCTTATGAAATCTACTGGAAGAAAATCCCTAATAGAAATAAATTTAGCAAGGGTTGCACTTATACAAGGTCAATATACAAAAGTCAATTGTATTTCTATACTGAACAAATGTAAAATAAAATTTAAAAAATAGTATAATAAAATTAATAACTCAAGTACTTAGTAATAAATTTAAAAAGGTATGCAATAACTATACCGTAAAGTACAAAATATTGCTGAGATAAATATAAAAGGACATAAATAATTGTAAAGATACATTATATTCATAGATTGCAAGAGAGTATTGTTAATATAGCTCCCCAAATTAATCAAGAGATCTAAAGTAACCTCTACTAAAATTTCAGTGAGTCTTAAGTGCCAAGTTGATAAAAAAAAAAAAAAAAAAAAAAAAAAAAGCATAAAATAAAAAGTATGGAAAATCACAAATACAATCTTAAAAACAAGGCAAAAACAAAAACAAAGATGGGTGATTTATACTATCTTATTTCCAGACTTACTATAAAGCTAAAGCAATCAATATAGTGTTGTATTGCTGTAATGACAGAAAAACAGATCAGTGGAGCAGAATAAAAAAGCCAGAAATAGACTCACACTTAAGTGGTTATTGGATTTTATCCCAAGGTACCAATGGGAAAAGAAAAGTTTTGAAGGTGGAACAACTGGATATTTGTACAAACAAAAAATAAACCTCACCTCTTTCATTAACCTACCTTGTTCAAGTTAACTCATAGATCAAATTTTGAAAGGAAAATCAAAAAGCTTCTAGATGAAAATATGAAAATTCAGTCAAATATGTCCAAATTTTAAAATTTGACTTTATTAAAATTGAAAATGTGTGTTCATCATAAGACACTATTTATTAAAATGAATAGTTCAACTAAAAATTAGGAGAAAATGCTTGTAGTACATATATTTTTTAAAAAGGACTCTTATCCAGGATCTAAAAATATATTGATTTTTAGAAATCAATAAAAATTATTAACAGGACCTGCCCTCACAGTAAACTAGTTAACCATGAGCCCAGCTGATCTGGGGGAAAGAAAATACCCAACTCCAGCAATTCTAGCCATCCTGTTCCACCTATGGTGGAAGAAAAAAAAAATTACAACTGAGAAGCACTTGTGAAGTTTACAGTCTAAAGGTATAGGTTTATAAAAGACTGAGACCTAATTATATGACTATAGAACATCCCCCTGCCCCCATCTCACCACCACATTAATAAGGGCCTGTTTAAAACAGTTCTTTTTACACAGTATATCACGTCTGCCCATGAACAAACAAATACAAGGCATATTGAAAAGCAAAAAGCACAGATTAAAGATATTGAGCAAAATCAGAAATGGACAAGGCAGGGATGTTGGAACTATCAGACCAGACATTTTAAACAACTTTGATTCATACAATAAGGGCTTTAATGGGTAAAGTAGAAAACATATAAGAACAGAGAGGTAATATAAGGAGAGAGATAGAAATACTAAGAAAGAAGCAAAAAAAAGGCTACAGATTTAAAATGCTGTAATAGAAATAAAAACTACCACTAATGAGCTTATTAGGAGACTGGATATGACTGAGGAAAGAATCTCTCATATAGAGGATATATCAATAGAACCCTCAAAATTGAAAAACAAAAAGTACAAAGTCTGAAAAAAAATAGAACAAAATGTCCAAGGGCTTTGGAACAACTATAAAAGGTGTTGTATATGCATAATAGAAATATCAGAAAGATAAGGGAGGAAGGAAAATATATTTGAAGTAGCAATGACTAAGAACTTCTCTGTAAATAGTAGACACCAACTGTGAATCCAAAGAACATCAAACAGGATAAATACCAAAAATCTATAAGGTACACACACTACTCATGAAACGATATAATGATATTTGAAAATGGACTTGAATTAACTGTAAATATATATGGCAGACTCTAGGACAACTACTAAAAAGAGCAAAAAAAAAAAAAAAAGAATAAAAAAGAAAAGATATCTAATATGTTAAGAAATGAGACAAAATGGAATCCCATCCTATAATATGCTCAATTAAAACTACCAGGGGCAGAAAAAGAGTGGAAGAGAAATTAGAGACAAAGAAAAAGAATAACAAATAGAACAGTAACAAAAGCGGTGCCTATTAACCTAACAATAGCATTAATCACTTTGAATATCAACAGTCATCAATTAAAAGACAGATTATCTGAGTGGATCCAAAAACAAGACTCAATTTACATGTTGTTTATATGAAACCCACTTTAAATATAAAGACATATATAAAATATAATTAAACAGATGAAGAAAAATGTACCATGCTAACACTAATCAAAAGAAAGCAGAAGTAGCTATATTAATTTCAGACAGCATACTTCAAGGCAAGAAAAGTTATCGGGGATAAAGAACGACAAAAGAAAGGCATCTGATAAAGGGGTCAATTCTCTAAGAAAACAGCAATCCTTAACATGTATAAGCTTAACAATAGAGTGTCAAACTGTGTTAGGCAAAACCAATAGAACTGCAAAGAGAAACAGATACATTCACTATCTTAATTGGAGATTTCAGCGCCCCTCTATCAGGAATGAATAGATCTTGCAGACAGAAAATCAGTAAGGACATAGTTGAATTGGTAATAATAAAGGTAAACAACTAAAAAAAGGAGGCTAATCACTTGAACAGGCACATCACAAAAGATATACAAATAGCTATTAAGTAGCTGAAAAGGTGCTCAACATTAGTGGTCAAGGACATACAAACTAAAACTCAAATGAGATAACACATCTCATCCACTGAAATTGCTATCATGAAAACAGCAGGAGTCTCCAAATATTGGAAATAATTTTTAGTAAGTGAAACTCTCATACTTTGCTGGTTTAAGTATAAAGTAGTGTTTAACCACTCTAAGTTTTTTGGGTGTTTTTGAAAATATATTATAAAGTAAAGCATATCTATGAGCAAATATTTCCAATTCTAGGCATTTACTTAGGAGAAATGAACACTTATGTCCGTAAATAGACTTCTGCATGAATTTCCATAGCACCTAAGCAGCTCAGAACTAGCAACAACCTAAACTGCAGTATGACTATACAGTGTTACCCAGAAACAAATGTTACTCAGAAATAAAAAGGTATTAACTACTAATATATGCAATAATATAAATAAATCTCAAAAACATGTGGAGTAAAAGGCACTGGGGAGCAGGGCGTAGAGTATACACTGAATCAATCTATTTATTTGAAGTTCTAGAACAGGCAACACTAATGTCTAATGATAAAAATCAGATAAGTGGTTGCCTATTGATAGAAAGTTGGGTAGGAGGTGGGGTTAGAGATGTAACTAAATACTCTGAAGATGGAAATGTTCTATGTCATTTTTGGCCTATTGATGAAATAAATCTATATACACTTATAAAAATTCATTGACTTGAACTATTAATATTTATCTGCTGATACATCCCTTCATTACATATTCATTACAAAATTAAAAAGCGAAGGTAACAACAATGTAATCTCAACAACTCAGCAAGTTCATAGTAAATTAGCAGAGGTTTTTAAACTACTGGTGGTGAATTACAGATGGGCTCAGATGTATTATAGAGGATCTATAAACGAGGCATTCTCTGTAGATCGAATAAATAATGTTAACATATTGTGAATTTGAAAGTTTAAGAAAATTCACACCATTGTGATTCATTAAATTAGAAATTTATGTAAAATTGTTTACAGTTCATTTATAGTTCAATTGGAACATGCAGCTGTTATATTTACACTTATTGTACATTAAAATAGGTCATCCTGTTGAGATGTTTTGTGAACAATAAAACACTGCACAAATCAAAAGGTGCCTCATTATATTATCATCAGTGACTTCTGAGACTTGGGGATTACTTGCAAATGAATATTTCTGTCTCAGAAAGAAAAACATGTTCAGCAGCTGAGCAGTGTGGGGAACTATAATTAACAGGTTTCTGTAACTAAAAAAGACAAGATGGTATGTCTTTAGAAGTTCTGACATCATTCAACATACATTCTGCTTCACATGTGTGGGAGGGCAACACTGGCAGACTGGGAAGCACATAGGAAACGATGTCTTCTCAGTTGTGCTCTCTACAGAGTGGTCAGAAGACATGCTTTCTACTCCCAGTTGTTCAGCTAAACAACTGTGTGATAATATGAACAACTTGGTTAAGTTCTTTGTGATTAGCTTCTCCATCTGTAAAAACACATGAGATTAAAAATTCTATGGGGCTTAAATAAATACTTTGTTTTTTCCTGTGCTCTGGGCCACCCATTTGGCTAATCTGTGGATATTACTCACCATATAGTGTTATGAGTAACATTTCTCCTGACTAAACATTGTAATATAACACAGGAAAATAAATTGTGTCCCATGTTTGACTTTTAAGTCTTCATAGTTCCATTTTAATGAGAAACATGCAATCCCCAGCCTCTGAACGCAGAGCCAGTGCCAACTAAATCCACCAGCTAAGCAGAGAGGTAATGATGGTGCTGGTTCTGCAGGCAGCTGCAGAACTGTTTATCGAATAGGATATTTTAAGTGCTATTACCGCATTTTCCAGGGTGAAAAACCTCAAAGAGAGTTAATCCCAATGGAAGAAAAAACAGCTGTACAAAACAATTTATTTGGACAATCATTATCTCTTTGTTCACTCTTATGTTTCTGAATAAATTTAAAGAAAAGCATTCTTTCTATTTACTTTTTATAAAACAAGGATCCCATTTTTGTTTTATTACAGAAAGAGAGGTATAAAGGTTTTCTTGTCTGTTTTTAAAAGATGATAAAGTCTGAGGAAAAATTATCCTCACAATCAACTATACTGTAAGCATAGTCTATGCAATGTTTTAAAAAATGAATAAATACTGAAAAGTGAAGGATTATGTAAATAGGAACATGGCATGAAGAATGATAATAATAAACATTTTTGTGGGTGTTTACCAAGTGCAAGCCCATCACAAGTTTATTTGCTAAGAATCTGTGCAAAAAAGAGAGAATGATTTCACTTATCTTTAACATAAATCACTATGTCATTAATATTCAAATTCAATACAGATGTAGAATATTTTCTAAATATTCTAGATTGACTGAAAGTAAAGACAAGTCAAGTTACCAACCAAGTATTTTGTTTCACATACCTTAAAACTATCTTTTAATGAGCTTAAGCAAGTTATTAATATATTTTAATTGAAAGTACAATAAATATTAAAAACTAAAACTTTCCTTTTGTTTGGACTTATAGAGAAATTTAGCAATTATATAATATTCAGAGACATTTCTTAGTGTATAAATTTTCCCATGTTTATTTAAATATTTAAAGAATAGTTTCATAATATTCAATATGACACTTCCCTGAGACACAATATTTTTTGACTAAGAAAATTTGATGATAGCACTGACATTATCTATTTAAGGTAACAGGCATACTTTATAGCAAAAATGATTATCATAGTTCATCTGCTATTATCTTTCAAAAGTCAAATATCAAATGCCAGATAAATTGCCTTGAGATAACACAGAATTTAGTATTTCTTACTAAGCACAGTTTGAATTTATCTGGCAGAAAGAAAGGTAATTGGCCCAGATTAATTTTCCTGAGTATCAGACTAGGACTGTGTCTGCAAAAGACACTTTATGTGGAAATACAACAATTATTATGTCACTCACAACAATATTGATTGTCTTCATAAATTTCTGTCCCTCTTCCTCCCTGGCTCATCAGCTTCTCAGCTCATCAGCTTCTTGCTCTGGTTGAATACTATTCCCCCCCCCACCTCCTCATGCTCCAGCTTTAGCTGGTCCCTCAGTGCTTAACATCTCTCTCTTTCTGTAACTTAGTCTACACATCATCAATTTATCTTCAGAATCATATTTCAGTGTTTCTTTCTGCCAAGACCCTGAATGACATAGTGAAACATTTAGCTGGAGGAATGTAGGTTTACAAATGTAAATCTGGATTTCAGGAGAGACGTTGGATATGGACCCTAGATTTCAGAAGTGTGGAACACAGTGGAGGTGCAGGCAAGAGAATCACTTTGATTATCCTCAAGGAGCACGCAGAGTATGTAGAAAGGCCAAAGAAAGATTTGGAAAAGAAACAAGAAAAAAAGCACAAGAAAATTAGAAGAGAAAGGTATTTGAGTGTAGGTGAAGCAGAGGGTTACAAATAGGAATAGATTATCAGAAGCTATGAGCAATGAAGAAAATCAAATGCTATAAACACTTAAAAATAATTGAATTGTTGGATCTGATCATTAACATGTTCTCTTCTCATTGTCAGAAGAATTGAAGAAAGCTAGAGATCTGGAAAACATTTTATTCAATAGAGGAGAAAGTAGAGTTAAAAAGAATGATCTTTTTAGAATGATAGTGTTCGGGGGAAGAGAAGTAGAGCACTGAGTATGCACTAAGTAGGAACTAGGAAAAAGGGTGGTTTTTTGGGGGTGTGTGGAGAAAAGATAATTAAATTTTAGGGAACACAATTCATTATGTGAATTTTTAAGTTCTGTGTATTCCTTATATTAAAAATCAAAAAAGAGTATCTAAATTTTATTTGCTCTAACCCCCCCATTTTTTAACCAAGAATCTCTTATTTGGGAAAAATACCACAGCTAATTCCAGCTTCAAACTCCACAAAATTGACTACAGAAATTCACCCACAGCCCTGGCTCAGTTGGTTGAAGCATTGTCCATACATGGAAAGGTTGTGGATTTTTTTCCTAGGTTTCAGTTCAATCCCCAGTCAGGGCACTACCGAAGACAATCAATTGATGTTCTCTCTCACATCGATGCTTCTCTCTCTCTCTCTCTCTCTCTCTCTCTCTCTCTCCCTCTGTCTCCCTCCCCTCTTGTAAAATCCATAAGCATATTGTCAAGTGAGAATTAAAAAACAAATAGGCCCACAAACCATGCTCCTGCAAAAGTAATATTCCCTTAATTCAACATGATGAAGTTGATGCTTTTGATCTTATGAAACAGATCAACAGCTTCATAAATCTCTACGTAGAGTTTCACAGTCTTCTTGCACATGAACACATGTGTGCACAGAGATGTAAAATAATACATTGCTACTCTGAGATGTGAAAGAAGCACCATCTGTGTTCTAACTGGGCTTTTGTGTAGTCCAGCAGACAGTTTTGATGTTCTCACAGTTTTGATGTATTGGTGGTGGCTATGTGAGGAGTCTCGTTCTCATTCTAAATAAGCCAATTGGCCAATGTTTATCAACATGTGACTTCTTTGCACTAGCTTAAATAACATCTAACATTAAACAAACACCAGTTATAAATTAATGTCTTTTGTCTACACAAGTAAAAATGACCAGGTTTCATGGAACCAGGATAGGTGTTGTTATAAAGGAACTGCTGGCTTTCAAGGTTCAAGTAGCTCCTCTGATTCCTTAGTTCATTCTTGCCAACGGAATGCATATATGTAGAGGAGACAGTGTGACTGCAACAACGACTGGTGAAGCAAATGAAAGTTTCTGGACTGTGTTAGCATTACCCAATAAGCATCTGTTTTTTCTAAATTCCTAGATATTGAGGTTACTTGGGGCTTTTTTATAAAGCATAGATATGAATAGCACAAAAATGAAATGCTGAAACAGAATTCTTTTTGTGATAACTGACAATAGTAAAATGTCCTTAAAACAATAACTTTTTTTTTTTTACAGTATAATAAACAAATGCCACATTAAAGGTTAAATGTTTGTACACTCAGGGATAGTTTAGGTAGCTCTAACTGATGAATGCACTATTAGTTTTATTACTTATCTTATGGTTTTCAAGGTCCATTTACTTGAATAATAAATATGAGCATAATGCACTGATTCCAATAAGCTTATCTGGGGGTCCAATGCCATGTGCAGCCCATTTGAGCTGAGCTTTATAGTTTATGCTAACCAGAAAACCTCAATAAAATAAAAACATAATTCTTACAGTTGCTCACAGTTTATCCATTTAGAAACATATTCTGCCCTTAAATACTTGCATGCCCAACTTGTTGAAGATAATGGGATTTGTCTTGGGTAATAAAGTCAGGATATGGCTCAGTAGACATCTTGGAATTTATACAAAGCTGTGAGCATATATCTTCATTCTACAAAGCAAAGAGAATTTGGCTTTCTCTAATCAGTTATCATCTTGACTCTCCCAAAATTTTGCAAAGTATGCTACATAGACTATAAGCCAATATGAAGTATCTGAACAGCAATTACCTCCATTACTGTTGTACAACTTCCTCTTTTTGAGTACCATCATTTCAACTAGTCACTTATAGTTGTTTTCCAGATGTCTACAGTGTCTGAGGTTAAGTCATCAAAGCAAAAATCAGTGGGAGGTGGAACAGTGACCAAGGTGAACAATGCTGAGGTTTTCTAGAGAGCCCTGGGTACTACCAGGGCAAGGGCTTTCCTCCTCCCACTTCCTTCCTACTCCCTTTGAAATAGTGCATGGGATTCTGTTAAGAGCGAACACATAAAAAAATGAAGCAGAGTGGCTCAAGCCATTGGCATAAGACAGCATTCTGCCATATAACCTTTAGCCACGTGTCTCACCCCCTACTGCTATGCAACTCTCTTGGTTACATAACTCAAATGACCTTCACAATAAAAACTAGATTCTCCAGAGAAAACACTGAAAACTAGAAATGATACCAGCCCTGCCATAGTATGTAAAAGCAGGAATACACTTATCTTACTAGCCATACAAAAAAAAAGAGAAGTACCTAATTCTTTCTGCCTCCTTTTTTTCCAAATAAGGCATCGTCAAGTATTTTTGAATGCTTAAAGCGTTTCTAGATTTTTTCCCCCCATCATCTGTTATGGTCCTTCTACTTACTAATCCATTTATTCATATTTATTTATCTCTATACCTTCCAAAGTTCTTATTTAATATTATTGAGAAAATTTACAAATTAAAAGTAATGAATACCTCACACTCTTCTGATTAAATGCTAAAAGTGTAAGTATATATTCTTTGCATTGCTCATTTTTACGTGAGGTAGTTTAAAAAGTATTCTAGGCCAAGTAATGGCCAAAACCCATTGGAACCATCAAATAAATGCCATTGAATCTAATCCAAGCAGAAATTTGATACAAGAAATAAAGTATTCCACAATAATAAAACAAGTATTGTTAATTTTTTTCTTTAATTTTTTTATTGCAGTTCAGTTTGTCATTATAACATGTTCTTTGGTCAACAAAATTCTATTGTGAGGTGATGACTTCTTTGTCAGGAACAGTGTTGTTAACTCTGGAGAAATATGTGGAAGAAATTAAGTGCAGCATGTTTCTGAGTCATGGAAAATCAACCTCCTCCTAGACCTAGACAGGCATATATAGGCTCTGGTCTTTCCTATCTCCATTCAGCTTCTTAGGGCTGTATGATAGCCTATGCTTTCTCTAGCTTAAAATTCAGCCTACTGGATCTCAATCGGAGAAATTAGGCAATGACTTGAGACATTTCTAATTCTCAGAGCTCGAGGGATGTTAGTGAAATCTAGAAGTCAGTGATCCTGCTAGTTATCATACACTGCAGAAGACAGCTGTCCACAACAAAGAATTGTCCAGCTCACCCAGCCGGGAGTGGCTCAGCGGTTGAGCACTGGCCTAGGATCCAAGAGATCATGGTTTGATTCCTGGTCAGGGCACATGCCGGGTTGCAGCTTGATCCCCAGTCTGGGGTGTGCAGGAGGCAGCTGATCAATGACTCTCCCATCATTGATGTTTCTATCTCTCTCTCTCCCTCTTCCTTCCTCTCTCTGAAATCAATAAAGATATATTTTTTTTAAAAAATTGTCCAGTTCAATATATCCATAGAGCCAAATCTGAGAATCTCTAAACATATGTTCAGTGATTTGAGACATATATTTTCTTTTATTAATTATTTTTAAGTTGTATCCAAAAATGAGACTATAAATTAATTATAACTTGAGAGTTGCTCAAGAAACAATTTGATTTTATTTGTTTTGTTATCTATGTTTGCATTGCCATCTAAAAATGCTTTGAAAATAAATAGGAGCACCATGTGTTTTTATTTATTTATTTATTTTAAATATATCTTTATTGATTTCAGAGAGAGGAAGGGAGAGGGAGAGAGAGATAGAGACATCAATGATGAGAGAGACATTGATCAGCTGCCTCCTGCATGTCTCCAACTGGGGATAGAGCCCTCAACCCAGGCATGTGCCCTGACTGGGAATTGAACTGAGATCTCCTGGATCCTAGGTCGATGCTCAACTGCTGAGCCACACCAGCTAAGCATAAGCAACATGTGTTTTGAAAGAAAGTTGTGTTTATTCGTGTCTGAGCCATTGAACTTGGCTGCTCAGGCACCTACTCCAAAGTAGTTACAGCTTCTAGACTTGAGACTGTGAGAACCCTCCGAGAGGAGGAGTAACAGCCGCGTAATTACTGTGACAAAAGTATAGATTTTAAGGAAATACTCTGCTTTTTTTCTTTCTTTTGGGGGCATTGAAGCTTACTGAAGTTTTTTAGTGTCTTGTCTAAAAACAGTCCCTTTTCCCTCCCCCTCCTTCGCCATGGATACTAAGAACTAAAAACTTTAACTTAAATACATTTCAGGCCCTCATAACAATGTGAAATAAGGAAAAAAATGCCTTTGGCTTTCTATCCGCTTTGGGGCTCAGTGTTCTCATGACATTTCTTCTCATGCCAGATAGAAAACTGCTGCAGCAAAATGAGCTAAAATGGATGCACGTGGAGCAATACATGACAGGATATGTTCAGGTAGCTCAGTGCTCCCTCGCTGAGGAGCTGGGAGCAAGGCTTCTCATTCACACTTGCTTTGTGTCTCAGTGCTCTCTAGGTTTCCTCAGTAGGTGTAGGTAAGTGAGTTTGTTCATCTGTCCATTTGTTCATTTACTCCATAAATATTTATTGTGTGCCAAATAGTTTTTAGGCACTACTAGTGGTGTGCAATGCTAACACAAAACTGAAGTATGAGACTGCGTGGGAAGGGTTATGTAAATGAGGGGTTGCCAATAAGCAGAAAACCATAGTAGTTGTCAGTGGAAGTTAAGATGTGCTGGGCTGGTATACAAAGTAGTGAGAAAAAAGAGACAAAGTCAGGAACTGAGAATGAATGAGGAGGCATGTCTCCATGACACTGTGCTTAAGAGAGAAGCTGCTCGGCTAGGATGGATTGCATTAAACAGATCAGTTGTATAAGTAGAGAAGGGGGTGTTGCTTACAGTGGTGATAGTAGGGAGGCTACTTGAGGCAGATGAATTAAATGCTTAAAATGGAACGAGCAAAGCTGAAATTTAGTCTATATTTGCTTTTAGAGAGAGAGCTCGAGATACCAATGTTAGCAATTTAGGGGCTCAAAGTAAATAGGGATGTTAACAGATACATGTGGCTTGAGTTGGTGGCTTCTGTGTGTTCTTGGTGTTATCTAGAGACCAATAACAACTGCTGAGCGGGTGGAGTAAGGAGCTCAATGTTCTCATTTTCTTCCCATTAAACTGAATCTTTTATTTATTTAAGAACTCATCCCTTTCCATCTGCCTCTCTAAATCAGCCTCATGTACTTCTGGGAAGTTCTCAGCTTCTTCTTTTTCATTTTTTTTCTTGCTGTCTCTAATGCAACCTTGCCATGCCAGTAGGACAAAATATCTCCTTTAACCTTGAAACTGACATTGTTGAGTCAACTCAGAATGTAGAAGAGAATTGGCCTCAGCATCAGACATTCCCAAGAGTGTATACAGGATTAATTTTGCAGACTGTCCTTTCCCCCTTGTATCTGCCCTCTTAGTCACCCACTTTTCCTTGAAGAATCATTAGTCGTTAATCATTGTCTTAAACATGATTTGTTGCTAAAAACTAGGGTTTGCTCAATCAAATTAGGTTCAAGAAGCATCTAGGTTCTTTGCTTAGGAATTATCTGCTTTTATGACTTAGTCTTTTAGGTCATTCCTCTTCTAAGTATGAAGTTCTTCCCCCAAAGAAGCTATCTACAGAATTTCTTACTAGATCCTTTACTAAAAATAAAACATCTAAATAAAATGTAATGTGTTTTGAACAAACTAGTGTTTTTCCAAGGAGAAAGTTGTAATTTTAATTCATAGCAGACATAAATAAATCAAACATCAAATGGTAGACTTTTTGACATCATTCAACTAGCAAGTGTTTGGTAGAGAATCTCTTATTCCTGTGTCTCCTATGTATGCCTAATTGAAAGGCAGTCTGCCAAAGTTTGAATTGGAGGGTTTATGAACTTGGCTGGGTAGGTCACTATTTTAAGATGCTACCTGGAAGTGATCCACATTGGATGGTAAAGGTTTAACCTGACACTTCATTATTTAATGAGTACTTTTATTGATAATTTTTCTTTTCAACTTTGCACAATTCCATAGCCATTATATTCCTATTTATGCAACCAAGATTTTTTAAAAGCTCTGAATCATAAAGCAATAAAATATTGGGGCTAAGAAGGTAATCTCCATCTTTCTGGTGAGTTTTACTCACATCTTCCCCAATTACTAACTGAGAAATTAGGTCACCTCTTTGTGCCTATTACTTGATCTGCTAAAAATGTTAATAGTAGTATAGTACTCTGCTCACAGGTTGTAAGATGCTTAGAACAATGTCCGACATAATATGTGCTTTATAAATATAAGTACTGATATTCTTCCTACTAGAACACAAGATTTGTAAGGGCAGGGATTTCTCTTCATTTTATTTTCTGCTTTATTCTTGATGCCCACAAGCCTGGAACTGAGTGGGAATTCAATAAATACTTGTTAAAGAAATTCAACATAGAATATGATTATATATTACACACACACACACAAAATAAAACCATATTGCCTCTGAGTGAGCCGGATGGGCTGACTTTTCCTCTAGGTAACACGTTTCTCTTCTGACTTGAGTATGATCAGATTATCACTACAAATTTCACAGCTGTCAGTTCATTAACCCACTAAGCGTCTAAGTTAATATGGATGTGATATTATTGGTACACCTGCCACCCACACTAATAATTTAAAAGTACCCCTTTCTGTGTTGTTAATTGACTTGATCATTATCTTTATGAACAGACGGTGATGTTTTCCTGGACAGAGAATTGCATACATTTAAATATACTTAAAATTAGACAGTGAAAGCCAATTGAAGTTTAATGGAAATGAGTAACCCTGAGGATTTTGGTGACGTCATTTTAAGGCTTTTACATTTACTTTAAAATTAATCTCCAAAAACATGACATAAGTTCTTGAATAATATCTAATTTTGTTTAGAAAATAATAATTCTGATTATTTCAGGACTCAGTTATAATTAAGATAATATTGCAAGAATCAAGATGGCGGTGTACGTAACAGCTGCACCCACCGCCTCCCGCAACCACATCAAAATTACAACTGAAACACAGAACCACCATCGCTCAGAGCCTCCTGAGATCTGCTGCACAGACGCCCCACAACCAGGGAGTTGAAGAAGCACCGAGACCGGGAGGAGGGGCACAGACACGGGCGGATCGGGGCTGAATCCCAGAGACGTGGCCGCGGGCCCACACCCGGTGCCACGGTTGAAACCCGGGAGGGAATCTCGGCGGTGGGGGTTTCCCGGAGGAACGAGGGGTCCCAGACCCACAGCAGGACCTCAGCCCAGGGCTCCAGGGCCGGGAAGAGACGTCCCCACAACTTCAGGCTGTGAAACCAGCGGGGACTGGCCCTGAGGGTCGCGGAGGCTGCGGGAGCCCCAGCAGCTCCTCTAAAGGGCCCGGCACGGACTCACTCGGACGCTCCCTCTGAGCCCAGGGCCGGGCAGCAGCCAGAAAGGACCCGGGACACTCGGGGAGGAACTAACCTGCCTGAAGTCGGGGCGAGAGGTGGAGGGCGGCTTCCTCCCAGGCAGAAGGGCTGGCAGAGGCCATGGCTCCTTTGGCAAGTCCTCCCCGCACACAGCCGGCAGGCAGGCGCCATATTTGAATCCTCAGCACCCGACTCTCACCTTTGGCCCCGCCCGGTGATTCCCGGAGGCCCCGCCCCTCCCCACCTGCAGCTCATCCAGGCCATTTCCAGGGGTTTTTCTGTGCAAGTGGCCTCTCCAGCCTCATGCTTAGGACTTTCCTAAAATCTCTCAAACAAGCAGCAGCGGGCCCTATACAGCTTGATAAGCGGCCCCAGGCCTGGCACTAGCGGCAGCCTGCATTGCTCATAGCTTGGCCTCTCCTGGACACCTCCAAGCCCAGCACAAGTAGCAGCCAACTACGGTTTGCTGTGTAGCTCATGCTGGGTGGCCCTGAGCAAAGGACTGGCACAGGCTGACTTTGCACCTCCCGGGAGGCCCCAGAGACAGTGCACCTGGTGGTCAGATGCAACCACGCTGGATTACAACCCTACCACATCCACGAGTGACACTCAAGAGGCACACTTGGTGAACACCAAAGCTCCGCTGAAGTAAACCCTGATCCATAGGCGTGTCTCCAGCACAGCAGCAATTTGACTATAGTTGCAGCTGGTCCTCACAGCTGATTGACTGGGGGGGGGGGGCAATTCCTCCCAGTGATACCAACAGCAACCAAGGCTCAACTACAACAGGACAGTGCACACAGCCCACACAAGGGAGCACCAAGAAGGCCCAGATCAGGTGACTGGGGAGGCTGAGCCACTGGACCCTATAGGACACCTACTCCATAAAACCACTCTACAAATTCCAGAAGACATAGCAGCTCTACCTAATACATAGAAACAAACACCTGGAAGCAGCCAAAATGTGGAGGCAAAGAAACATGTTACAAAGGAAAGAAGAAGTCTCTAGAAGAGGAACTAAATGAAATAGATCCATGCAAGCTAACAGATACAGAGTTCAGAATTTTGTTTATAAGGATGTTTAAGCATACTATTATGAAAATAACTGAGAAAATCAATAACATGATAAAGTTCCAAACTGAAATGAAGGCTACAGGAACTGGAATGAAGAATAATTTACAGGGAAGCAACAGTAGAGGATGCTGAGAATCAAATCAACAATTTGGAACATGAGGAAACAAAAAGCACCCAACCAGAAGAGCAAAAAGAAAAAAGAATTCAGAAATAGGAAGATAGTATAAAGAGCCTCTGGAACAATTTCAAGAGGCCCACCATTCATATTATTGGAGTGCCAGAAGGGAAAGAAAGAGACCAAGAAATTGAAAACCTATTTGAAAAAATAATTACAGAAAACTTCCCCTACCTGGGCAAAAAAATAGACTTACAAGTCTAGGAAGCACAGAAGGTTCCAAACAAGAGGAACCCAAAGAGGCCCACAGCAAGACACATCATAGTTAAAATGCCAAAGGTTAGAGACAAAGAGAGAATCTTGAAAGCAGCAAGAAAAAAGCAATTAGTTTCTTACAAGGGAGCACTCATATGACTGTTAGCTGATTTCTCAACAGAAACCTTGCAGGCCAGAAGGGAGTGGCAAGAAAAATTCAAAGTGATGGAAAACATGAAACTACAACCAAGATTACTCTACGCAGCAAAGCTATCATTTAGAATTGAAGGTCAGATAGAGAGCTTCACAGATAAAAAGCTAAAGGAGTTCATCACCACCAGACCAACACTACAGGAAATGTTGAAGTGTCTTCTTTAAGAAGAAACCAATGAACAAAATAATCTGACAAACTAAATAGATCCAGAGACATTGATACATGCAACAGATAATCATATTTCAGAGGAAAGAGGCAAGGGGGGTGGAATGTGGGAAGAGATTAACCAAAGAAGTTATATGCATATATGCATAACCCATGGACACAGTCAATAATGGGACTAAGGCATGGGGAGGGGGTGGGAGTGAAGTGGAGGGGGTCAATTGGAGGGGAAAATGGGACACCTGTAATACTTTCAACAAAAAAGGATAAATTTTAAAAAAAAGATAATATTGCAGGATAGAAAAAATAGATGATTCTCAAACTTTACCAAGTGTCAGAATTAAGTGGAGATCTTGTTAAAACATATTGCTGTGTCCACCTACCAGTTGTCAATTCAGCAGGTCTGAGGTTGGGGCCTAAGAATTTGCTTTTCTAATGAGTTCCAGGTGATGCTGATATTGCAGGTCCAGGAAAAGCACTTTAAAAATATCTGGGTTAGAGGTTCATATCAAATGATAAATTGATAATTAACTGCAAATCGTCTTAAAAAGGGAAAGATTTGGGAAGCTTTTAAGATTTTCTTTGAAAAGCCATAAATTGGAAAAATAATTAAACATGCTAAATATGTCTCTTAATGATTAACTGATAAGTAAAAAACTACAAAGAATGTTTCAGCTCAGATAAAAAATAACTTTTCCTTTCTGGTAAACAGAACAGTCTACAGGTGACTATATAGAGTGAGGAGTATGAGTTCTTTGTTGCTGGAGGTATTCAAGTTGAAGGTCTAGGACAAAGGGAAATTCAAAGAGTAGGTAGGGATTTGGCATTGCTCACCGGCAATTTCTTTCAATTCTGAGCCTACGATCCTAAGGGATTTCTTAAAATCATCTATTTGAATTACTGTCTCCATGCAAGAAGGTGTCTAAAAAACATTTATCATTCAAGGAATGATTATTCAGGAATAGTGTATTAGTTTCCTGTGGCTGCTGTAACAAAATAACTCAGACTTGGTGACTCAAGATAAATTTATTCTCTCAGAGTTCTGGAGGTCAGAAGGCCAATATCAAGGTGTTGGCAGGAGTGTGGTCTCTTTGGAAGCAGTGGGGGAGAGTCTATTCCTTCCTTCATCCAGTTTCTGGTGGCTAACATTGTTCTTTGGTTTGTGGCTACATCACTCCACTCTCTGCCTCCTTGATCACATTGCCTACCCCTCTTCTGTGTCAAAACTCCCTCTGCATCTCCTTTTTAAGGATACTGATGATAGCATTTAGGACCCACCCAGATAATCTTTAATCAAGTCTGCAAAGACACCTTTTCTGAATAAGATAATAGGATAAGATTTAGAAGTTCCAGGTATTAAAACCTAATACATTGGGGGGGATTGTCATTATTTAATCTACTTCAAATGATAAATCCCACCTTTCTTTCTTAGATTTTTATGATGTATATTTACTATATAAAATATACTTACTATGTAAGAGTTTTTCCCTACTTTTTAAAATTGATTTTTTTAAATTTTATTTTCATTTTATTTTTTTATTTTTATTTTTTCCATCACCATTTATCTCCCATATACCCTCCAAACTCCTTTGACCCACCCACAGTCACCACACTGTGTCCAGGTCCATGAGTTCTTTCTCTTTTTTTTCTTTTTTGCTCAATTCCTTCACCCTCCATACCCCCCCCAACCAGAGTTCCCTACTTTTTAATATCTCTGCTAAAATTCAGATAAGGGAAAAGAGAACACAATTTTTATTTGTAAATTTCCCTACCTTTGCAGAAGAGAAATTAAGTTTTGTCAAAAATAAAATGTTTTATAGCATATAGATAATATTATATATTTCTAGACAAGTACTAAAAGGACCCAAAACACCTAAGAAGGGTGCTTTACTACATCCTGCTCTTTCAGGTATGCAACAATTCATCTCTATAAAACTGACCTATTTTATATTTAAGAACTGACCTAATCAACTACTTTCATGGAAAAGTGTCCAAGTGGCAATTAATGGCGTAATTGAACTAGTTCTTACATGGATCTAAAATAAAATTTAAAAAATATTATAATCTTGAGTATCAATATTCATATTTAGTAAGTCAGTTTCAGTTAATCAAATCCATTGAAATTTAAAAATATATCACTGTGCCTAGCATATTTAGGAAATCAACATATAGTTCTTAAATTGTATTTCTCTGAAGATTCTGTGAGAATAAAAGAAAATTATTAAATTTTACAAATAAAGTTTATCAAGAATATAAAAAATTTAGATAATTGAACTCAATTTTTATTTTTCAACAGATACTTTTAATCTTTGCAGAGATAGCCTTTACTATTCTTGTTTTTTATCCTCTTGTTAGTAATTAAACATCAAACTTTTAATTACATTGAACTGTTATCTTTTAAAATTGTCACTCTTCATTTTTTAAACAGCTTGAGATGTACATCACATGCCATACAATTCAACCATTTACAGTGATATATTGATTAAAGTAGTATATTCACAGAGTAGTGCAACTATAACTACTACATGTTTCTAGAATATTTTCATCACCCCAAAAGAAACCCCAGACCCATTGGCAGTCATTTCTCATCCCACCTCCACACCCAGGCAACTATGAATCTACTTTTTGTTTAGTGTGAATATTTCATATAAAAAGAATCAAACACAAAAGTTGTCTTTTGGGACTGGTTTCTTTCAAATAGTGCAATGTTTTCAAGTTTCATCATGTTGCAGCATGGATCAATACTTCATGCTTTTTCATGGCCAAATAATACTCCATTGTACAGATATACATATTTTGTTTATCTATTAATCAGTTGGATGTCTTGATTTGTTTCCACTTTTTGACTCTATGAGTAATGCCAACACAAACTTTGATAGAAAATATTCAATAATAAAAAAGAAAATCATCTAGAAAATTGCGCTGAGGATTTGAATGTTTCTTGAGAACTTTAAGAGCAAATAAATAAATAAATAAATAAAACCATCAAAGTTACTATAATATATACAAGTGGTATAGTACATAAATACTTGATTCTACACTTCTAAAATCTTAGGTTCTTCCTCCTTGCATGTCTTATGCCTGAAACCTTTGGAATGCTAAAAACAGGGCAAAATAACCTTAAACTGGGCCTAAAGCAATATTGTGTCTCAAAGAACTGTTTGCAAGGGTAACAAAAGAGCAGACATTATGACTATTGGACTGATGACTACCAGACTGAAAATTAAAAACTTTCTTTTGAATAAACATCACTATGTTATGCTACCTGCAAAAAACTATATATGAATAAATATACATGGTACACAAAAGAAAATAAAATCTTATGTTCCTAACACAAGAATACAATATGCATCAATCACTTTTTCTCCCCCATGTGCTGATACAGCCATTCAAAAGAATACACATTCTCCTCTGCACCTTGAAGTAAGGAATATATTCTAAAACTTCTATGGAAAACAGAAAGGTCATCGCTAGCCCTATTTCACTTGATCTCAAACTTCTGTGAACACTAAACTGTCCCCGTTATACTTGATCTGCAAACTTGATCTCTAAATGTTAATTTATATGATTTATGTATTTGTCAGAAAGAGTGACCTAAATGTTAGACCAGGTACTACATGGCAATATCCCAAGCATGTTGTGCAAAATATGTAGCTAAAATAATATTGTGGATAAAATAATTTCTCATTTTACATTGTGGATTAACTTATGCTGGAGAGTGAAATTGAGAAGTCATTTTTGTTATTCAATCATTTCTATCTCTAACAATGTAAATAATAGTTTATATTGCCAATTTTGAAGAGATTCTGATTATTTCTTCGTTATCCAGAACAAAATATTATTTTTTAAAAATCTAGAAAATTTAGATGAACTTTTAAAATTAACACTAGTTTTTTTAAAGCAGTTTTAAGTTCACAACAAAACTGAGGGAAAAGTATGGCGATATCCCATACACCTCCTGTGCCACACATGCAGAGCCTCTCTCATTATCAACATCCCTACCAGTGTGTACATTAGTTACAATTGATGAACCTGCACTGATATATCACAATTACCCAAACTCTATATAGTTTACATTAGGGTTCATTCTTGGTGTTATACATTTTACAGGTTTGCACAAATGTATATTGAAATGTATCCATCATTATGGTATCACTGCCTTAAAAATCCTCTGTATTCCATTTATTCATCATTCAGGCCCTACCCAACCCCTGGCAACAACCGATATTTTTACTGTGTCCCCAGTTTTGCCTTTTTTAGAAAGTCATGTAGTTGGAATCATACAATATGTAGCCTTTTTACTGCCTACTTTTACTAGTAATATGCACTTAAGTTTCTTCCACGTCTTTTCAGGGTTTCATAGCTGTTTTTTTTTTAGTGCTAAATAATATTCCATCATCTAGATGTACCCTAGTTGATTTATCCATTTACCTACTGAAGAACACCTTGATTGCTTCCAAGTTTTGATACAGCTACTATAAATATCTGTGTGCAGGTTTTTGTGAAGACATACATTTTCAACACCTCTGGGTATGCAGGAATGTATGGTAAGAGTATGTTTAGTTTTGTAAGAAACAGCCAAAGTGTCTTCCAAAATACTTGTGCTATTTTGAATTGCCAATAGCAATAAATGAGAGTTCCTGTTGCTCTAAGTCCTTGTCTGTATTTGGTGTTTTCCATGTTTTGAATTTTGGCCAGTCTAATAGGTATATAGTGTTAGTTCATTATTTTAATTTTCATTTCTCCAGTGACATATGATATGGGAAATCTTTTCATATGCTTATTTTCTATCTGCATGTCTTCTTCGGTGAGGTATCTGTTACAGTCTTTGGCGCCCCCCCCCCCCCCTTTTTTTAATTGGGTTTTTTGTCTTCTTATTGTTAAGTTTTCATGAGTTTTTTGTATAACAGTTTTTTATCAAAAATGTCTTTTGCAAATATTTTCTACTGGTCTGTGGTTTGTCTTCTCACTCTCTTGCCTCTATCTTTCTCATATCAAAAGGTTTTAACTTTAATAAAGTCCAGCTTATCAATTATCTGAGACGTTTTTGACATATAGTTGATAAATACTTTCCAAAGCACTGGTTAAATAAGAATATTCTAATGAAATCCAGAGTATATGTCTTCAATGTACTTGTGTATTTCTTTTAATGTTTTTACTGATTTTTAGAGAGTGAGGAAGGGAGAGGGATAGAGAGACAGGAACATCAATGATGAGAGAGAAACGCCATCAATCGGCTGCCTCCTGCATGTGCCCTGACTGGGAACTAAAATGTGACCTCTTGGTTCCTAGAGTGATGTTCAACCACTGAGCCACACCAGCTGGGCTGTAATTGTTGTATTTTAAAGACACAGTTAGTTTTTCCCACAACACTGAATTGTAAAGATTCAGTAGAATAACAAATAACAAAACTAATAACTTATTTTATATAACAATAATTTATATATTTCTGGAATTTGAACATTCAGACCAAAAAAAGTCTCCCCAATCTGACTATTGTATAAGTTGATAAGATATAACTTAGTAATTGAGTTATTAATATCAATTACTTTTATTTAAGTGCTATAAAGAACTACATTTATTAAATAAATGCAAAATAATGCAAAGTTCATGCACCACATTTCAAAGTTAAGGAAAATTATAAAATTATTTTGAATGAAATGCAAACACCTACATTTTTATTCATTTTAAAACCATTGCATTTGTTTGAAAGAAAAAAAAGATCTTAAAAGTGAACTTTGGGCAAACCAGAATCACTTAGGGCTCTCCCCCTTGACTTCTGCATTGTGATGTGCTGGGGCTGGAATAAATCATCTCAAAGTCCCTTCCTGTTCTCAAACTCTGTTTGAGACACTGTCTTTGGATCTCTATTGTTTCTGAGAAAACCAAGGCTAGATGTGTAATAAAATTTTGTTTATTTTCCCCCGGGTATACATGCAGTCTAAGCCATATTGCTTTAACCACTAGATTTCAACACACAGAATTAAGATATTATTTGACCACAAGTTGTCAAAAAGTGTGAAAATGCAGTATGCAATTTTATATGCTTTCTTGTGTCTCTATGCATTCTGCAAGCTTTCTCCATTTCCCTTCTTCCCATGGTAATAGATTTCAAGCATCTGACTTTTATTTTAAGTCAATTGGAAACATTAGGTTGATGTGGATTATACACAGGGGATCCGAATGAGAAACTTGTTTATTTCATCCATATGGGTTTATTGTAACTTCACCAGCAAAGCCTACAAAAGAACACCTCAGCGAGAGAGAAAATGGCATTATTTTTATTTTTAACTCCAAAAGGGAAAACTAAAATGTTATCCCAGGGAACATTCCATCTAACTAGATCACTCTTATGTTAACAGAATCCAAGCCACGTGGTGCTGCCTTGCACTGCTGAACTTAAAACTACTTATTACTGTGCTCCCCTGGAAATCTAATAGGGTCTGAAATTCAGAATACTCAACATCACCTGACAGGTTTCTCATTTCAAATGGTCAAAACTCTAAGGCAATGCAGGATCTATGACCTCTTTATTCTGGACTGATGCTTACTCCACTTGGATGCACAAAGGGTCTTGTACTCGTTTCCCTTCTGTTGCAGACTCAGGCTGAGCAAGGGGATGCTTCTTTATGAAGCTTTCCCTAAGGTTCAGTTACCATCATTTGTTACAAGGTGACATTGTCTGTAGTACTTGGGACTTATTAAATTCTCTCCTGAATGAGTCATACTGGGGTACAGTGTCTGAGATAAGCAGAGTTCTTCAGACGGACTGATTTTTCCAATTTAATTCTCTTAGACATTAAGTTATTTGGAAAGCTCTGAAAAGATGATAATGGTGCCTTAGTCTCTGGTATTCATACATTGTTAGAGGCTTTAGAGACCCTTTAAGTCAAACAAATTAAGCATTTAGCCATATCACAAAAGGAAACCATGAATATCCAAACATCATAGGGAGGGAAAACAAAATACATTAAGTCATGGCAAATTTCACATTCTCTGAGATTATGGAATGAAGCCCAAAGGGGTTAGTCATGTCTTAACTCTTCAAAGGCAGGTGTAGCTTTAAAGGTCGACTACCAAAATGGATAACTTATTATTGAATTCAAGTGCTACTTCTGAAAGCTATGTGTATTATTTCACCAACAATCAAAAGTAGTCATATTCTGAATTTTTAAAAAAAGTTAAGTTGCAAATAGAGAAAGAAAAATATTCCTTAAATAGGAACACATGTATGTATAGCTAGCCAGATCTGTCAACAGATTGAGAGAAACTTCAAGGTATCAATAACTAAAAATGAAAAGACTAGTTTACAAATATTTTTATTTGCAATAATAGCAGTTACTGAGTTCTTAATCTATGACTGCATTTTGCTGTCATAATATTATTTAATTCTGATTATAGCCCAAGAGTATAGATTTTCTTTTGTTCCACTTTATAAAGATGGGAAAAGATCTGAAGGGCAGAAACTGCCTAGTATACTGCCCAAGGTCATGCAACCAACTGGTAGATGATAAAATGCAACTCAAACTCTAGCAGTTTTAGTTAGCTTGCTTTATTTCTTGCAGAGGGGATTTATAAAATGGTTTGGGGGAACTAATATTTTATGAATTTCTAGAAGATGCTGCCTCCAAATGTATACTGCTATTTATTTTCAGGTCTGTTTGGGTGAATAACAAGCTTTCTTTTAAATTGATTGATATAAGTCAAATTCATTGTTCACCTTTTAGGTATTGGGAAGACAGCAAAGCCTTAGTAACTGACCTAAAGCTAATTGATTTAGTGAAGCTGCAAAAATATTACCTCTCAGAAAAAGGCTATTTTTGAGTAAGTCAATTTATCTCTTTACCAAACAATTCTGCAATTGCTTAATTAGATCCTGAAGTCCTCTATAACTTGTCTTGCCCGGTTATAGTTGCCTGACTTTGGCTTTCCTTGCCCTAAAGCAGAGAGTGACAATTCTTTTCTACAAAGGCAGATAGTAAATACTTTAGGTTTGTCAAGTCACATGTGGTGTCTGCCACATATTCTTTTTTGTTTTCTTTTGGCTTTTAAAAATAATCCTTTAAAAATATTTTTAAAATTCTTAATTGGGAGCAATGCAGAAACATACCACAGGCCAGGTTTGACCTAAGAGCCTCTGGTTTGCAGACCCCTGCCAGAAAGGGTTCTGTGTTTCTCCTTGACCCTAGAAGTTGTTCCAAGATAATAACTGATCATTCGAAGTTCACTATATAAAGTTTAAGTTCTATATACCTTTGTAAATACACACACATATATAGATATGAACAACAGTGTGCTGATGATGGGGATAAATGGTGATGAAAAAAATTAAATTAAAATGTATTGAAAACCACAAAAACCTGGTTATTTTCATGGAGCTAACTCACCTTATTTCAGAGCTCAAAGTGCTTTGTATGCCAGGAGATAAGCTGCTTCTTTTCCTTACAGAGGGCCACTATAAGTGGTATGTAAAGGTTTCCCAAGAAAATCTTATAATTTAGATGAACTATTTTAGTGTCTTTATGATAATTTTGGATATATTTTGATAATGGGCACTCACTCTTGCCTTTAAAGTAGAATATGTGTTGCTGGAGAAAATTCAGGGTTTTAACATCCCTAAGATCTTTTAACTTTTTCAGCTTTTGTCTTTCTAAAATGTCCCCTTCTATGGTGCTGCCGGCATGACATCACTGAAAATGAAGCCAGAGTGAGAAATGCACAGTCCAGGTTCATATGCTGCTGTGAGACTGCTCCAGCACACCACTGGCCTGAGTCAGTGCTTCTGCCCACAGACAAAAATAAACAAACAAAATCTAGTAAGGACATTTTATTCAACGGCGTTTCTACCTTGACTGCAAGTAGTCACTTGCAATCTCTGTTCAGACCACAGCCAAAAGAGTGACTAGCCTTGGAGGGTGAATGGTTAAATTAGAAATTATTTTTAAGCATAACATGTAAACTGGGTTTGGTGAAATCAGGGGCATTTAATAAGTTTTGCTGAATGAGTAGGGAGGACTTTGCTATCCTAGTAGTGCTTTCTTTTGTGTAGTTCCAGGTGGATCTCTTGGGGGCAGGGTCTCTTCTACCATAAATCCTTCAGGGGATGACTGAGAGAAATAATTCTATGCCAGAAAAAAAGTATTCTCAGTAACAGAACACTTGCATTTTATTTCAACATTTTAATCAAAGCTCTTATATATTGTCTCATATCTAGCACAGCATTTTCACATTGTTTTAGAATTATTTTTGAGCTTGAATGTTTCCTCCCAGGATTTTTTTTAAGTTTCTAGAGGGGAGGAACATTTTCCTTTTTATAATTTTTTTTTTCTAGTGTCCACCACACTGTATGACCAAGAAAGATTTTCAATGAATATCTGTTTTATTTATGAACACAGAGAGGATAGAAATTATGTGTTAATAGAGAACATGCAATACAAATATAATACTTGATTACAGAATTTCTTTTATATATTCTTGGATTTTATACTAAAAATAACATAAAACATTTTAATTAAGTGGCAAAATCAACAGATCAAAGTACATATGCATTTTTTGTCATATGGAATCATGCTTCTGACAATGACTGCCACTGCTAATTGATTTGCAGGTACACTTATTTTTGAAGTTTTAACATTGTGTGAAGATGAGCAGGTAGATCCCATCAGACTCCTTCTGAGATAACAATAAGTTGGTTTTATTTTAATCATATACAGCAAGCCAAAAATATGATTGAGGAAAAACCTCGAATCTATTGATAACTCCCTAAGCCTCTTATTCATTGTCTTTTTATATAATTTGATTTGGCTAATGGCAATACTTTGGATGTGCCTAAAATAGTTTTTTGGTTTATTGTGAGAATATAGAACAAACATATTCTGACTTCAACCTCCAATAATGGTAGCCAAAGAGAGCTAAAACATGAGACACAATATGCACACAACTTTCTGAAAGCATCAATAAGATGAAAATCAGTGGACCAGGATGAAGAATGTGAACATCCAGAGAGGTGAGCTTGGCATGTGGGGCTACATTTGCCCAGAAGATATTTGTTAACTTTGAATAAGCAGAAGACAGCTTTTTGTTTTTTGAGGATCTTTTTAGGTAAAGTATATGAGGTATAATATACATACAGTAAAATTTTCTTTTTGGAGTGCAGTCTGTGGATTTTGATGACAATAAACAGTTGTGTGATGCCGCATTGAGGATATAGAATTCCATCACTGAAAATTTCCTTTGCACCCCTTTATTGCTACTCTCCTTCCCCAAACCCCAGCCCCTGAAAACCACTGCTTTGGTTTCCATCCCTAGAGCTTTGTCTGTTTAAGACTGCCATGTAAGTGGAATCTTGCTCTAGTGTTTCGTGTCGGGCTTCTATTTTTAGCATAATGTTTTTAGAGGTATTCTGTACTGAGCATGCCACTGGATGAATGTGCCATAATTGTTTATCTGTTGAACTATGATGTATATGTGGGTTCTTCCCACTTCTCATGTTTGGTACTAACAAATAAAACTATTACCAATATTGCACAGGTCTTTGTGTGAACATAAATTTCATTTATTTTAGTTATACACCTAGGACTGTGATTATATATCGTAGGGTACATGCATGATAAATGTATATAGCTTCATGTAAGAAACTACTACGTTGATTTTCAAAGCAGTTGCACAATTTTGCATTCTCATTGGCAGTATATGAGTAATCCAGTTGTTCTAGGTCATTACCAACACTTGCTATTGTCATTTTTCTTTCTAATTTTAGTCATTCTAATAGCAGTGTAGTGAAATTTAACTGTGACTTTAATTTGCATTTGCTGAAAACTAATGATGTTGAGTATCTTTTTCATGTATGTATTTGCTATTCAGATATTGTTTCTTGGTGAATTATTCTTCTAACACTCCACTCTCTCCTTTTAAAAAAAAAAAATGTGTCATTTGTTTTTTTATTACTGAGTTTTAAGAGTTCTTTATATATTCTGGACTAAAATTCTTTTATAAGTTATATAATTAAAAATATTTTCTCCCAGCCAGTGGCCTCTCTTTCATTTTCTTGACAGTATCATTTGAAAAACAGAAATTGTTAATATTGATAAACTCCAATTTAGACATTTTCTTTTATGAGTCATGTGAATGGTATTCTACTTAAGAAACCTTTTTCTAGCACAGTAGGTAATGAATATTTTCCCTAAGATTTTTTGAGAAGTTCAATGATGCATGTCAGATAATTCTACAGGTATGAATTAAATTTCATTTTTGCACATAGATGCGCCAATGTTCCAGCTCCACTTACTGACAAGACTATTCTCCTCCACAGAAGTAAGTTTTCACTTTTGTCAAAAATGCATTGCCCATAGGTATGTGTGTTTCTGGGCTCCCTCTTATGTTCTATTGATTGGTATGACTACCATTTTATGAATACAGCACTGTTTTCATTATGATGCTTTTATCCTAAATCTTCAAACCATCTACTTTACGGTCTCTTTGTTGCTATATTCTCAAAATTGTTTAGCTATTTTATTTCCTTAGGAGTTCTATATAATTTTAGAATCACTTATTAATTTCTATATAAAATTCTGCTGGGCTTTTTGTTGTAATTGATTATTCCTCTGCTGTGTTGAATGAACTGATGAACCAATTAAAGGAATTGCTCATCTCTAATATTTCTGTTGCTATTTTTGTTAGTTTCTAGCTTTTCCATTTGATTCTATCTTAGTGTTTCTATCAGCTGAGTTTCCACATTTGTCCATAAATGTTTTCCACTTTTCATATGGGATCTTTTTAGTATATTGATCATAGTTATTTCAAAGTCTGTGTCTGATAACCCCAATATTTGCTTCATATCAAAATCTTATTTTGTAAAATGTTTGTTCTTTTGACAGTTTTTATTTTCTTTTTAATTTTCATAATTTCATAAAACTTTCCCTCTTGAACTTTCCTATACAAAAAGTTAATCTTCTTTATCTCTTTGAGCTCAACTTATTTTGACCTGAGAATTTTTTTATTTATTTGATATTTCTTCTGCTGGAATATTCTTAAACCAGATATTAGAATGTCTGCTTCCTTGACATTTAGGTCTCAGCTGGAAGGTCTCAGGAAGAATTTTGCTAACCATTCAAATTCAAGCTGTCCACTGGGTACTCTTCAACATAGAGTTTGCTATTATCTTATTATTTGGAAATTTTAATTATTACTGCTTAATAATATGCTTACAAGAACACATAAAAATGTTAAATATTGTCTTTGTCTGGGCTGGGTAACTTATAAAGAACAAAGGTTTATTTCTCACAATTCTGTAGTCTGGAAGTTTTGAGGTCAGAGTGCCAACATGGTCAGGTGAGGGCCCTGTTCTGGGTTTCAGATTTTTGGTTGTATCTTCATATCATAAAGGAGGTGAGACAGCTCTCTGGAGCCTCTTTTATATGGTCCCCTAATCCCATCCATGAGGGCTCTGCTTCATGAGCTAATCACTTACCCAAAGCCCCACCTCCTGAAACTATTCCCTTGGGCATGGGTTTTCAACAAAAAGTTTTAGGGGGGACAAAAGCATTCAGACCATAGCCATCCTTCCCAACAAAGAAAATGCTATCCTTCACCTTACATTATTCTCTGATGTCTCTCATTGAAATGTACAGTTTTCTCCATATAGCTTCTATTTACTTTTAGTTAGGTTTATTCCTATTCATTTTTTCTAATGCTAGTGTGCATGGAATTGTTTTTCAATTTATTTTCATTGTATGTATAAGAAATAATGCCTTTTCTGTAATTATTGATAACAGTCTGCTTTACACATCAATATTAGTTCTAGTTTTCTATTTTTCAGTTTGTTTTTTTAATTTTTCAGAGGAAAATATTATTATAATAATAATGATAATCGTGGCTCTCTTTTTCAAAAAAAAAATTTTCAGCAGTGATTCTTAATTGAAGAGGTAAATACTCTACAGTTTGGGTAGATATCCAAGAATTCTATGAATGACTTTTTCTTAACCACACAAACCCCTATATAATTCCCTTATTTGTATTAATATTAAGACAAGATTGAAGAATTATTAAATAAAAAGCACTATCAGAAAGTGATACATACTGTTAGTGAAATTAGACATCTTTAAATTGTGCAAGACACAAAATAAATTACTTTAAAATTTTCCTTTAAATATAACATTAGGTTATTTATTTTTAGAGCTTTTATTTATCATGTTAAATAGTAGTTTTAATTAGAACTTCTTTTCTTCAGGATTCTATTTTGCTGAATCATCTTTTGCAAACTATTGAGATAATCTTTCTTCTTTGGTTTTGTGATGTGACGAATGCTACAAATTGACCTCAGAATATTAAGCTCTCTTTGCATTTGGGGATAAAGTCAACACGATCATGTTTTAATTTTCTTTTAGTACATCTGTGGATTAGATTTGCTATTTTCCTATTAAGGATTTTTGCATACATGGCAGAAACTCCCATTCTTTCTTTGTTACAGAGCCTTGCTGCTTTTGAGCAGCAATGTGTTCAGCTAAATGACTACACTGCTCAGCCTTTCTTGAATCCAGATGTAATTGTTCTGCTTATTCATTCAAGAAGAACTGGGTGTGACTTCTAGCTAGTCTACTTAAGGGGATCTCACTAGGCTATATGGTACTTTTTGACCTTCCTCCTTTCTCCTGAAACTTTAATGTTATGGTTGGAGGTCCAGCAGCCATTCTAGACTATGACTTGAAAGGGAAGTCTAACACTAGAAGAGTGGAAGAGAAAGGTATCAGGAACCTGGGATGTTTCTGCCACTGGCATATCAGTCTCAACCTGCCTATATTTATTTGGGTTTCATTTATATGAGAAATAAACTTCCATCTTAAGTGACTCTAATTTTGCAATTTCTGCTGCTTCACCTGAACCTAATCCTGGTAGATTGGGTTCATCCATAGTCATAAGTACGATTGGTCTACAATTTTCCACTTTTTAAAGATCTATGTAATGTTTTCATGTAAGATATGCTGATTTTGAAAAGTAATCAGGATGTTCTAATTTTTTTCCTTAATTCTAAAACAGATAAAGCATTTATCTGCAACAGTCAAGCACAGTTTTAGAGATACTTTTGGAAAGTTTTTTTCTTTGTTTAAATATACTCCTTCTCATTGTGTTAATTAGCAGTAAGATTTTCTTAAAATCATCCATTTTATTCAAATTATACACCATTCTGCTGTTCTATGTCTTCTGTATTATACATTCATCTGCACTATGCATTTGAGTATCTTACCTGATTAAGCTTGATTTATGCTTATAATTATGTGTATTCAGGTGTGTTTTTTTATTCCAAATAAGTAGAACTTAGTTATAGTCATCTTTTTTTTTTTTTTTTTTTTTGGCAGACACTGTCTCTATGTGGTTTAATGATCCAGCCTCTTCTGAATAGCTATGTGTTTCAAGGTAGGAACTTCTCACTTAGTCCAGAGGCTCAAATCCTGATTGGCCTAAGCCAGTACTGTAATCTTTGTTCTGTTCTTCTTTTCACTGATTGGTTTAGTCAAAAGCAGGGGATACAATTGTGGTCAGAAGATATGAGGCAAACTATATTGATAAGTTTCTGGAACCAGTATTTCTATGCTTCAAAAGAGGCCCAAAGAATGCATATTTAGAATTCAACATGTCTGGAAGGGACCCCCTAGGAAAGTTACGGCCATGCTGTATGCATAAGTAAAGCTGGCCTTTGGTGAATTCCAACATACAGAAAAGGTTTGGGTGAAGACTATCACTGGAGCCCCGAGTATACTATATGTTCTGTAAAATAATACATTTTGTCACTGAGCAAGTCAGTTGCATCAGAGCTTTCTTTACTTATGACTAAAGGCTTCCTTACTAATATATTTGTCTAATTTTTATCTAATAATTTTCCATTTCCTATGTTAACTTATCTAGTTATTCTTAGATTTATTTTTGTATTCTCTATATTCTCAAGTTGCATATAAAAGAAATTTGCTTTAATGATTCTACATTTAATAATGAGTGCAGCTATAATAATATGAAAGCAATGTATTAGTTTCATTATTAAAGTATATTTTTATTATTTAGGAATTTTATACATAAGCATATATGTATATATGTGTGTTTATGTTTGAGTAATTTTATTTAGAATTTGATATCCATTTCATCTAACTTGATCTGATAAAATAGTAGTCTGTAGATTTATTCCTTTGATAATTAAAGATATTTTCTTTGTTGCCTAATACACGATTAATTGTTTGACTGTCCCATGAAGATATTCACTTAATGCATAAAATTTAATGCCTTTTTAAGCACTCTGTCTAGTTATTTTATTGTCAACTATATTCTTATTTACTTTTGGTTTTCCTTGGTTTTTCAAAGATTAAGGGTTCTGATAATTTCTCCTTTTTAACTTGCTTAACTTTATAGATTTTTGTATAAATAACATATATGGTAATATTGCTGATATTTTTAACTGCTTGGTTTCTTTTTCATTGTATGTGTAACTCCATATAACAATATTCTATAAAATTATTCTGCTCCCCAAATCCTGGATTGTTTTTACTGTATTTTATTATTGCAAAGATATTAATTTTATATACACGTGTATTATTTCCTTGTCACAAATTCTCAGGATCTTCAATAGAACCCATGTATTTATAGCTACTGCCATAAACAGTGAATTTTATCCAAAATATAAAGGGGTAATTTAGAAGAAAAGTAAAGTGTCACTACTGACATCTCTTTGAAACTTTATTTATATTGAACTTAATTTAATGTTTATCAGCAAATTAATTCGTTCAAGTGAATTCTTCATATCTGATTTGCATATTAAAGCTTTAGATGATTATGTCTAAATGGAACCTAATCATGTTTAGGAATAATATTTATGTCAGTATATTTTCCCCCAACTTCTTGATGTTATATTTTTTACTACCAAAATGAACTATTTTTTTATTCTCAGCTATCCATGTCATATTTTAAAATAACGCTATGTTGTAACACTCCAAATAAGGAAAATGGGATCCAACAGATCAATGTACTAACTTGCTGTATCAAATCAGTGTGAAATGCATTGTCAAGCACACTTTAACACCACTCTCAACTCTTTCTCAGTGATGTTAGAGTTCTGAGTTTAAAGATGCTTCCTACATAAATAAATGGGGAATAGAAAATGAAGAAATGTACACAAAATGGATATTACAATCTTTCACATTTGAGATGAAAAAGAACAGTTTTTCAATCATTGAAAAAATATTTATATTCTTAAATATTCCCTTTTCATCTTGAAGTTTATTCAAATTATTAGTATTTATTGAAATATTGTTGTAATTGAAGTCTATCTGTAGCATGTATAACTATTTCTCAGATATAATTAGCAGCTACATATAATTTCACTTAGATGTATATATGAAAGGACTACTACAGATCTGAGTACAACAGGTATTAAAATGTTCAATAATCACCAAGTGATAGTATAATTTTTTTTTATCCTCACCTGAGGATATTTCTTCCATTTTTTTTTTCAGAAAGAGTGGAAGGGACAGAGAGAGAGAGGGGGACATCAATGTGAGAGACACATCGATTGGTTGCCTCCCTAATGCACCCAGACAGGGCCAGGGATTGAACCTGCAACTGAAGTACATGCCCTTGACCAAAATCAAATCTGGGACCCCTCAGTCTGAGGGCCTATGCTATAGCCACTGAGCCAAACTGGCCAGGACAATAAGTATACATTTTAAGGTTCATTGCTTAGTACCTACATGTCAATTTATCAAAGTATTGCTAATTTGAAATTTTATTTTTTGAAGAAAATGATTTGAGAATGATGTGGTATATGAGTTTGTAGTAATAGGCAGTGACTAAGTTGGCTAAGCACAGCATTTTATGAAACTAAAAATACATATCAAATTACCATAGAAAATAATCATATATGGGGCATCTTTAAAAACTAATAAAGGAAAAAGAAAAAAGAAAAAGCACATGAAAATGATGCCACATTCCCCCCCAAACACCAAATCACCTTTTGTACAGCAAGCAAATTGAAATAAAAGAAGGATATCAAAAGGATAATGCTCTAAGGATATGTCATTGAATAAATACTACATACAAAATTTTAAGAACTATTGAAACAAAATCCTTCCGAGGTATTTTTGGGTTTATTAAAGTACTAGACAATTCTAACTTGTATTCCAATAGCAATATTTAAAATTCTCTCTACATGTATGTAGTCTAGTGCTTTTTTTGTGTGATTCTCCCACATTTATTCTGAAGAAAGAGAGAAGCAGGATGTTTTACACTGACACTGAAGTAGTACATATATTTGTGTCATAGAGGCTCAAAGTAAACAGATGGTCTGTGTTTGTGGTTTTGATTTTCTGTGCGTGTTTGTCTCTTCCTAGAACATTGTGTGTGTAGGCTGGTAGAGAAACATGGGGTCACTAGTGTTTCAAATTATTTTCTCTTAGTTTTCTGCTTATTTATATTTTCAAAAATCCTTATTTTTCCCTGAAAATAATCCAAAACACATCAGTACTTTTTCTACATTTTGCAGAACTTGGAAAAAAAATAATAAAATGCAAACATTTAAACTGGTGGTGAATTAGGTAGAGCACACCTTATTCTTGTCTGTAACAGAGGAACTGGAGCAAATTATTTCAATAATATCTTCTTCGGCCCAGTTAGCCACATCTCTCACCAGCAGGAGATGTGAGAAAGCTGCTCTGTTTATGTGAGGAGGTCCTAGCGGTTGTCTCTCTCATGCTGGGGATGATTCAGCAGAGCTGACTGGTAAGCAAAGCTCTTTTCTCTGAGGTTATTCATTCAGCTAATGCGGTAGCTGGAACTTCTCAGGAATAGACAGCAATGTTAACTTTTGCACTTGTCCTGAACTGCTTGTTCCTTGTTGTTTATTAGATTAGTCTTAAACTGGGTGTGTTAGGTACATCATTAAACCTGCCTGTGGGATTTAGTACCCCAAGCAAAGTCACTGTCTTGGTAACTTTGTTGTAGAGTTCAATCTTATAGACACACATACAGAGTCAAAGCAAATTTGCTAGATTTGTATGTGTAAGAAGCCATCCGAAGAGAGGGCTTCACAGTGTCATCAGGAGGTGTAGTCAACAAAAGAAGTTCTGATGACTAAGAACACTATCTTCATTTTATAAGTATAAAACTCTTACTCATAAAGGAAACATTAAAAAAAAAACCTTCACTCTCAAACCCATAATTCTTAGGAGTTGTACTAATGTTGACAGATTAATTTTATTTTCACTTGTTTTGTTTGGATGTGTCCTCTTGCCTGTACTGACTGACATTATAATGTTGAGTTGCAGAGTGATGGAATATAACAGTTCACCTAAATATTTCTGCACTAGGATTTTATGGTAAACATCACACATCTGCTCCATATCTGATTTGTTTTATTAATGGTGTGGCACTACCAAACACCAAGCTGCAAGGAGAATGATGTTTTTATAAATCATTACTCATTGGCATAATAAAATTCAGTTTTATTTATTTATTGTAAAATATGTTTATTTTACAACTGATTTTGATTGTGTTTATAACATTAAGAAATCCTCTTATCTGGATAATATTGATAATCTCTATGGCATCCAGGCTCCCACTTTCCCAACTTAGTTTCCATCTATTCCATCAACAATGTTTATATGATTGTTTATCATAACTCTTTAATTATACTCTTTTAGTTATTTGTATTGTTTTACTACCCCAGGAAATAATACATTTACTATAGTGTATTCTACTTAAGAAACTAATTTATTAATTAATCTACTCAACAAATATTGCTTGATTGTCTACTATGTAGACCTCAGACAAATCACTTAAGTCGTTAAAGGAGTGGTAGCGGGAAAATATGTAATATTCTTCCACTAACTTTTTAAACTATATTAACTTCAATGCAAATCACCTTTCCAATGTGCTAAGCATATTTATGCTGGGAATACTCCCATGTCCAGAACCAAGAATTATCAATTGATTTCTAGTTTTAGGGTGAAAATTGCTATGCATTAATTTGCACTTTTTTTTAAAGCAAGAAATCTCAACTCTAGCTAACTGAAGAGAATTTGTAGAACTGGACATTGAAAGAGTATCTAACCCAAATGTGCCCTGAAATAAAATGGAAAGTCTCTTTCATCCTTGTGTATTTAACTCTACGACATAAATAACCAGGCACAAAGGGATTTGTGTAAAAATACACTGGTGTTTTACTTGCCAAAATATCATTCAGATCTTTGGTTGTTGTTATGGTTCAATTGTGTCTCCCCCAAAGACCTTGTAGTACTAATCCCAGAACACTTGACTGAATTTATTTGGAAAAAGGGTCTTTACAGATGATCAAGATGAGTTCATTAGGATAGGGCCTAATTCAATGTGACCAGTGTCATAAAAGAGGGAGAGTGGGTACGTGGAGAGAACACCTTGTGATGAGGAGAGCAACTACAAGCCAAAAAATGCCAGTGATTGACAGCAAAAACACCAGGGCTAGCCTGGCCAGGCGTGGCTCAGTGGTTGAGCGTCGACCTGGGATCCAGGCGATCGGGGTTTGATTCCTGGTCAGGGCACATGCCCAGGTTGTGGGCTGCAGCCGATCAATGACTCTCTCATCATTGATGTTTCTATCTCCTTCTCTCCCCCTCCTTTCCTCTCTGTGAAATCAATAAAGATATATTAAAAACAAAACAAAACACCAGAGCTAGGAAAGAGGCATGGAACATCTTCCTCATAGGGCTTAGAAGGAATCAACCCTGCTGACACTTTGAGGTCAGACTTTTAGCCTTCTCAACTGTGAGGCAAAAATTCTTGTTGTTTCAGCTGCTCAGTTATCAATACTTTGTTATGACAGGCCTAGGGGACTACAGCACAATTATTTTGTGGATTCTCTTGTGAAATATGTGCAGGCGCTGGGATAATGGCTCACACAGAAAAAAAATTTCCAGCATTTAAAATTCTTGGTGTTGTTGAATTCTTTTGTTTTCTCACCAGATGGTTTCTGCCACTCCAACCTTCTTGCCCACTACTGGGTTCAGGTTTGCACTGCTCAACCCAGGAAATTAGGAACCTTCAGTTGCAGAAGGCTATTTACTGCACTCAGAATCAAGTGGAGTCCTGTTAACAACTCAACACATGAAGAGTCAATTCATGCAATAATTCAGAGTTCAGTTCCACAATTTAGTTCTGCATATAAAAAGCTTCAAAATCAGTTTCCAAAAGTCCTTCAAAAGTGTTTATGATGTTAGTTCCTTGTTCAGTGATATGATTTAGTAGAAATGAGGAGAGAGGCAAGAGGGGCATTGCTGGTTCCCTCCTGCAAGTGTGACCTCCCAGGTAGAGGGATACTGACGTCTTTAAGCAAGAGAGAAACAGCTGATCGCTTCTGCAGGCAGTGGAGAGGGAGCGGTCTTCTCTGGGATTATTAGATGGAAATGCACTAGATAATTTGGAGGTCCTGTATGTCTTTCAATTTGTCTCAAATGTCTCCCTCCCCCTTATTTTCCTTCTATTCTGTTAATGCCCTACTTTTACATAAGACCTATCCAAGACTAAATTCAGTAGAATTTATAATAAAGAAACCCACAGAAGCAAATTCTGGACTTTGGTTTTTATTCAGCCAGCCCAGCAGATAAATAAATGCTATTTTCACAATCAGAGAATTCTCAGCTTCATTCTATGCCTCAAGACAAGAAAACAGGAATTCTTTATATTATCTAAGGCCTCGGAAGCAATCCCTGCTGTCCCATAATTCCTCATCTTTCCATTTCTATCCTAGTGCTCTCTTGATCCCACCTAGTCTTGCCTTCAATGGGACTGTGGTTCTACTTACAATAGGTAATAAATTAATTAGGCGTTTCACCACTGCATGCTGTGGGTGTCTAGATTTCCACTGTGGGATAGGAGACAATAGGCCAGATAACCAATTCCTAATATCCCACATTTCTCTGAGTATTTTTGGTTGGAAACTTACTTTCTGATTCTATTATTTGTATAAAATGTTTTTGTAATTTTTTAGTTTTGGGTTTTTTTTTTTTTTGGTTATGAGTAAGAAATAGTGACTTCCTTTGTCTAGTGTAAAATAAACTTACTGGAAACATATAGGAGATTAAAGAGAAAGTTGAAGAAACAAGCCTGGATCAGAGAAAAACCAAAAAAAATCAGAAATTCTTATAATTAGGAAGTGTTGTTTGGCTAGATACACAGAAAATTATCCTATGAGTCTTTAAAACATTTCCTTTTCCTCTCAAAGATACCCTGGTAGAGATAAATTTTATAGTCAGCCTTAGAGCCTATGGTTGGTAACACCTGATAGAGCCAAAAGAAGCATGGAGTGTTCTGGTCAGCTCAAAGTGTATACACATCCACCACTCTATCCATTGAAGGTCTCTGCCTCCAAGGGGGAGCCCTGTGTTTGGGCAGAGAAACTTCTAATTTATTCTATGTGGGCCCACTTAATAAATCTTGATTATTTTGATGTTCATACCTTCTATTTTTTATTAATTTAATGTATGCTTATCTATCAAATACTCAGGAATTTATTTTTAATACCTTCCACTGTAATAAAAGATTTACCAATTCCTACTTGTTATTATCTAACTTTTGCAATGTTTTTTCAAGGCTATATTAAGAGGTGAATGCAAGCTTACGATTTTTGTATGTTGCTGGTAAATGAAATATTTTCTCTTTTAAAATGATTGTCTTTATCTAAAATAATTTATTTCCCCTTGATTCTATGTTGTCTGCTACTATTATAACTATATGTCTGGGCTTATAACTCAGGGAATCTTATCTGTACTATTTTTTAAATCTTTACTTCACCTTTACTTTCAACCTTGCTTTGTTTCTTGTATAAAGCAAAAATTGGGTTTATTTTTTTGTCTACATGAGTCCACAGATTATGTTATATTAACGTCAGTTACTTAAAACAAAGTTTTGTATCTTATACATTGACTCTCAATTATATATATGCTGCAAGCTCTGCTTCACTCTGTTCTTAATCCAGAACCTAGGCTGATAAGGGGACCCTATCTTCTGGAACATTATTATTGCCTGTGGTAGAGAATAGAAAACATGGCAAAGTATATACTCTTAATGCTTCTGTCTTGAAGTGACATATGCTATTTCTGCTCACATTTCAGTACTAAAAGCAAGTTATACAATGAAACTAACTTCAAATCATAAGGTATGGTGAAAATAAGACATAGCCCAGATTATGACATATATTAATTAGTTGTATAGTGGTCTCCATGCCCTTACCTTTATTACATACCTTATTTTTTATTTTACATTATGTTGATTGTTTTCATATTATCCCAGTTAATTAATAAGTGGAAGAAGTTGGAAATGTTACATCTGTTACTGTATAATTTAATAGAATTCTAGGGTTAAATTAGTTGGATGTGTTATCTACTTCTCAGTGAAATAGAACCTGATTCTTCAGTAGTGTAATATATACTATATTTCCCACAGATACTTGGAGCTATCCAAAGCCTTTGGGCTACACATAGGTTGCAAGGTTGAAGACCTTTGCTCCAGGGGTACCCCATAATTGAACATGTGTACTATTCATTTAAAATGATTTTGTAAGAAATGAATAGCTACAAGGAGACTAAGTACTCCTATAGTTTTTAAAACTTTAGAAGTACCTTGTTTTAAAAGAGCATAGCCACTAAAATAATAATACTAAATTAATCAATTTAATTCATTAATACAAATTATTATATAAAATTTTCAAACCTAGTTTTTATATTACTTAAAATCAACAATATTGCTTTAAGATCTTAGGATTATAGAACTGTTGGCTGTATTTAGTAGGTCAGTTCTCCCATTATGTATTGAGGAAACTGAGGCCCAGGTTTCTGAACTCAGAGTTCCCTGACCTTGCCCTATTGCTTAACACACCTTGTACCTAACGTCTCCATAATTCAAAATGACTCTCCCTCAATTGGTATTTTGAGTATTATAACACTGTATTCTTATTGCTTATTATTAGCAATATATTGAAATACCATAAATTAAAGTTTGGAGAAATATTTTAAATTATTTATTTTTTTATCTTAATTAAATGCAGATGTTGCCTATAGAAATTATAACTACTGAGAAAGTGTTTAGAATTTATAAATTGTGAACATTTTTCCCCACTCAAATATTCAGACATCATTGGTCATCTGTTTATTTTTTAAGCTCTGACAATTTTCCAAGATTCAGAGTTCAAATAGTGTGTGGTTATTAGTTCAGAAAAAACATCACAGATTGTTATGAAAAGAATGCGTGAGTTTTAGTCAGCCATAACCTGCAGCTGTCTCTGCTGTTGCAGATATACTTAGGGTGTTTTTTTGTATAGACATATGAACTAACCATCTATGAAATGTCACATGTCTTAACAGAGATAGTGACAGGAACTATGGATGACTAGGAGACATCATGAGTCAGTTTTATTTTGGTTCTACATCTTAAAAAACACAAATCAAAACACATCACATAAGGAAAATGCATGAACTATTCAGCCCAGATTCTGAATTCCACATGGAAAAAAATAAACTGTCACAACATTTAATGATATTGTCAGTATACATTTCTCTAAGATTTGCAAAGAAAACCGAAGAAGAAGAAAAAGGAAAAAAAGCTCTGCTTTTGTTAAACTCATACTAGATATTCTTCTTTAGTTAGTGTATGTTAGTTAGTCAGGTGCTTAGTCATGTAAATTATTTTTGGCTATTAAGTGACAGCTTTTATGAAATTCCTTAAAAACTCTAAGGTAGTATGCAATAGAAAACATTTTAGGTGGTATGAAAAATAATCCACTTTTGAACAAGCCTATTAGTCCTTTTGTGCTAACATTAGGAGGTTGGTCAGACATTTAACAGTGTTAACTACTTCTGATGCAGTATCATAGCCCAGGGATTTTAGGTGCTCATAATACTGTTGTAATTAGCTAGTTAATAATAGGAAGAAAGCAAAGGGAAACATGGCCATTTGGGCAGCTTCACCAGGAAGCTGCAATTTACATTCCCCAGGGAATCACCTGTCCATTCCTTGAAGATTACTTGGGGAAAGGGTCTAACAAAGGGGAGGTGGGTGCATGTGTGGTGAGTTGGGATGACATAGAGAAGGTATCTGTCAGTCAAACCTGGGAACAGAGATCATTGGCCAGAGGGCATGGGGCCACTACAAACCCACAAAAATTTGGGAATACATAATCCCCAGACAAAGGAATTCACTCTCTTGACTCTCTTGGCTTTGGCTCTGGGCTATCATGTTCCTCTGGCTTTGCTCCTGCCATGTTACCTCCATAGCCATGTGACCCTGCAGACCCCACACACAATGGACTAATGGACTGCAACTGGGAACACAAGCTAAACTAGACTAATGCTGGATTAGACTGTGCAAATATGGAACAGAAACTGGGCAATGGCTTTAATCCTAGCCCTGCTAAAGGCACAGTTGGACCTCTTCCTTGGCAGGATGAAGGGAAATGGGAACTTGGAAATTCAGAGGTTTGATTGCACAATAATAAAGGTTTCTACAATATCTCATTCTCCTGTGCAAGTCTCAAAAATTTATTTTTCTCATGACATGGCAAGAAGCCCACTGCCACAGGCAACAGGTGGAGACAAGGAGGAACTCCCCACCAATAACACTCAGATGTCTTTTGTTAGCTGCTGCTTTTTGGTAGTGCAAATAAATAATTCTATCCTCAAGCCCTGACACAGTATCTGAGATATTTCATCAGTTCAACTGACTTTTATCAAGCAAATACATTTTCCCCCTCCTCATTTTCTTCTCTTATTACTGTGCCTACCTCTTCTGTCATTCACACTACCCAACACTTGATTCTTCACTATAAACCAAGAACTCTGGTAAGCTGTGAGGACAGAAAGTTCAAAGTCTTGGCCCTTGGATGGCTCATGGTAAGGGCTTCAGCTATTGTATGAGACATAGTTATACTAAAAAATATTCATTTTATATGTGAACTTCAAATTTAACTGGTACCTCATATTTTTATTTGCTAAACCATCCTAGCTGTGAGGCATTATGAGAGTGAGAGGCTATTAATTTGGCTTCTTTGAAATATAAACTCAGTCTCAGTAGTAGTCTAGCCCTGGGTAAGGGAAATACAGCCCAGTATTTTCTATATACTTGATTTTAAAAACTATCTGTTTAATCTATCTTCTCTGTATCTTAAAATATCCTTACCTACCTATGAAAATAGCAGTGAGACTCAGCCATCACAGTCACCTTTTCAATAAATCTATGGCAAAGCAGGTGCATAACAGGAAATGCAATGACTTATACCAAATTAAATAAATACTTAAATAAATAAGCTAGAGAGGTGTCTACTTATTAGAATTTGTTTAGCTCAATTGAAATTACTTTTAGAATAGTGTTACTATTTCTATCCGAAAAGTAAAATGAAAGCTATCTCATACAACATTGCACTGGTTAGTAAACATGTAAAAATTTGTGAACAAATATCAAAACAATAAAATAGGAAGACAAGTGTGATCTACCCAAAGTCAGAAATATCTTTAACTTTCCTGTGAGAGTTAAAATATTTTTAACTTTACTCTTCTTAGACCAAAACATGAAGCATGAAAACTTGTGGAAAACAAATATCTGTTCAGTCTTTAGAGAGCTAAGCTTGTGAAAATTAAAGAAAAGTAGCAAAGTTTTAGAAGTGAAATTGCCATGAAAGTATAATAACAGCAAATCTACTTTAATTAGGGCGCTATTGATGAAAGGCAGATATGTAAACATTTAAAGTTTTTTATTGACAGGTGAATTTTAGGTGGAAATTCTTAATGAGATTTCCAAAAGCCCATTGATTGTTAAAACCATATTCTGATTTCTAGGGGAATTCCCAGGGTCAAGACATAATGCTAGGCAGAATATTTATGTAATAAGAGCAATGGCTTTAGAGTAGGACAAATAAATGTGGATATTGCCTGCCTCTCTCAATGTCTAGCTGTATATAAATTTCTGAACCCAAGATTATGGGAATTAATATGATGTTATGAGAATTAAGGTGCTAAATGTCTAACAGGCACCAGGTATTTATCTTTCAATGAAGAGTAACTATTATTATAGTTATACTATGAATAGTGTAATAAAAAGGTAGTTGAGTACAGTCAGTACAAAGATTTCCCTTTTGATATTTTAAATTTTCTCCTTTTTTCAATTTACTCTATGATCAATTTCTCATGTTGATAGAAACAATGTGATCTATTGTTTATTGTCACAGTGAATGGCAACGAAGACAGAATGTATCATTTCAACATCATCTGCCCACTTTTTCTTCAGATTTAAAGTGCTATGCATGAATAAACTTAAATAGAAAAACACATGGACTACTATAATATTCTCAAGTCTTATGTTTACTAATTTAAGTAACAGATATGTTAATAAGAATTACTATGAAATGATTAGGCTGAGTTGATTTTTAAATTGCAAATATGTTTTGACTAGTAAGCCTCCTTTAAGAAGATATTTACCTAGAGCTTTCAATCTCTTCATTAAAGTGGCATACAGATACTTCAGGATATCTGAAGTGGTCATGGAGTTTGACTTGCTAATTTCCATCCCTAATCTCATCCATCACTGGTCAATTCCACTCCACTTCTTAGTGCTTCACTTATAAATAGACACTATGCCCAGATTCTGCCTAATAAAAGAAACAGAGGAAGTCAGCTTGGGGCATCTTAAAAAGGATACTTCTCTCTTAAAAAGAGAAATGAGACAGATAAAGCGTCATATTCTGAATATTGTCATTTCTAGTTCTAATTCCTGCTGCCATTTTGCAACCGTAAGTGGAGCTAGCAGAGGGCCAGCTGGCCACGCTGAGACGGCGTCCCAGGCAAAAAAAGGCCGGGTCACTGAAGATCTTAACATACCTGGAGCTCCCTCCTTTTGGACCACACAGCATAATAGGTAATTTATTTCCTTATTTTTAAAACCAATTACACGAGTGTTGTCTTTAACTCATAGCTGTAACCACCGAAACTGATGCTCCGGGAGCCCTCCGTAACCTTAGCTGTGTCTCCCCTGGCCCTCACGGTCACCGTCCCGCTCCTCAGGGTCAGCCTCGTCCACCCTCCTGTTTCCTCCTCAGCCTCACACACCTGCAGCCCCGCAGAGAAGGCACCTGCCTGAAGCCTTTCTCTCCCTGCTCCGGAGTGGGGCCAGGCGCTCTCAGGGCCACTCGTTCTCATATCCCTCTACCCTGCTTTTCCTGCGACTTGTAACGACGGTAGGTAAGTCACAGTCTACCAGTTGCTTGTCTGTCTCGCTGGGTTGTAAACTCATAAGGGCAGTCACCTTTCCTGTCTTATTCAATGTTGTCTCTCCAGTGGATAAGCAGGGTCCTAGAAGGTAGTAGAAAATAAGTATATGTGGTAAGTGAATAAGAGAATGAATGAAAATAAAGTCAAAGTGTAAAATATAAGGATTAACTGTTGTTCTTCCAAATAAATTATTTATCCATTCAGAAAGCATTTCTTGTAAATACGCTCCTTACCCTTGGATTATGATTTGACAAAATTTTATAGACATTACGTATTATAGACTATAAAACTGTCCCATAAGCAGTATCTTTAAAAGAAAGAAAGGGAATTGGGAATTACTAGAGCTGAAGGAAAACTGAGAAGAGACCTGTCAGGTATACCGAAAATTATGGTACTCAGGGGGTTAATGGCTTTTATTTGACAGTTATATTTTGCCTCACTTTAATTGGATGCACCATTTCTTTGTGTTTTGCAGTTGACAACTCTTCAAGGACAAATACTGAACATGGTGTGGGGAAGAAAAAAATAACAGATTGCCAGATAGACTAAAAAACAATTTAGCACTCAGCAAGAAAAGAAATGAGAACCCAAGTTGAAAAATCCCATGTAGACATCACAACACTCCCAGGTTAAAAAAAAGAAGCAAAGCCCTCTTAAATGTCTCAATTAGAGAATCGAGGTGAACCAAATCATTTCCCTTGAAGCACTGCCAAATATTTGACATAAACTTCAATTTGCAGCAACAAGCTTCAAGGCATCAATTAGAAGGGAAATTTCTTTTAGAAAAATAATCCAGGAAGGAGTCCGCTTAATTTTTTCTCATAAAGCTCATTTTGTTTAATTGATCTGAGGATCCTGTCTGCTTAAAGACAGTCTTGCCTATTATTCAAAGTATATCAGTTTCTTTTTCCTGTAGTGTGATCCAAAGAAAACTTGATACGGATACGTGTGTGCATGTGCATGTGCATGTGCATGTGTGTTGGTGGGGAGGGTGAGTGTGTGTCAGGGTATGTGTGTGTGTGCATGTATGTGTGAATATAGACACACAAATCATTAGGGAATCAGACTCAAGTTTGAGAGGGAGGATTGTAGATTGGTAGGTTTTATTATGATTGTTCTTAAGTGCATACAATTTTTCTCATTTTCTTAAATCTCTTCTATTACCGATAACTGCATTTAATAACAGAGTGTTCATATTTTTATCTCTCTTTCTTTAATCTTAACATGAAAATTTAATTATATTAGAAATAAAGAATTGTCACATTTTTTGCTTAACTCTTCAAGAATTCACCAACTGTTGAGGCACGTTCTCTCCCAAGTAGAAGGTCAAATACTCCCTTAGGGAATTATAGTCATTTACTTTCCACTAATGATGTCAGTCTCAGGAATCACTTCACATCCTAGAAAGCATACAATTTGGAAATTTTGTTTTCTCCTCTACTACTGTTATTAAAATAAGCAAATTAATTAGTGAACATAAAAACCAACAAAAAAGAGCTCTAAGTTTAGAAAAGGTAAAAAGCTAGTTGTAACTTTCAAATAGTACTTTACATAATTAGAATAGTTTCAATAGTAGTTATTTACTGTTCTTGCTGTTGGGGCAGAAGGGAGAAGAGAATTAACATAACAATATTGCAGACATTTTTTATTTTTAAAAAATATGTCTTTATTGACTTCAGAGAGAGGAAGGGAGAGGGAGAGAGATAGAAACATCATTGATGAAAGAGTCATTGATTGGCCACCTCCTGAATGCCCCTCACTGGGGATAGAGCCCACAACCCAGGCATATGCCCCGACCAGGAATCGAACCTCAGTCTCCTGGATCTTAGGTCGATGCTCAACTGCTGAGCCATGCCAGCCAGGCTACAGATATTTTTTAAAATAAAAAATCAGAGGTGGATTATATTTTGACACAATCAATCATTTAAGGTTGTATGAATTTACTTAACTAGATCATTTGAAATGACATTTCTCTGTTCTTTAAAAATCATTCACCTACCAAGGTATTTATCATGAGTCTCTTGGGTACTTGGTCTAAAGTGATAGAAACACAAGTCTGTATATTGCACATCATAGGAGTGTAAACTTTGAAACCATTTCTTTGGTTTACCTGACAGCACTGCCTCTTACCCATATCAGGTACGTGACTTTGACCTAGTTACTTAAACTTCACCTCAGTTTCTCCATCTGCAAAATCAAGACAAGCAGAGTGCCTTCTTTTCAGGATTATTGTAAAGTATAAATGAAATTTTATTCATAAGGAGTTTGGAAACGTGTCTAACACACACTATACACACATTAAATATTAGCTGTTATTCCTACTATGATAGAATATAGAATCAGGGTATTTAGGTATATAACTTATTATACTACTATGTGACATATACCATGTAGAAATATTTAGTGTTCCAATTATAACTACTTGCTCCTAGATAATTAAAGAAAAGTTTTAGAAAGAAGGTGACTTTTGGTTAAGGGAATCATCCAGGCAACCAGGACTGAGAGTAGAAGGAAGTGCTATTAATGATCATGCTGAGAGAGTAGACATAGACCAGAACTCACCAGGAGAGGGTGATAATCCAAATGTAAGACAATTCTACTTTTACGTAGCTTGGGCATTTAATTTTTTCAGATGGAAAAGGAATAAGAGAGCCGAGATAAAGGATAGCTGCGTGGCCTGGCCGGGCGTGGCTCAGCAGTTGAGTGTCAGCCTAGGATCCAGGCGATTGGGGTTTGATTCTCTGCCAGGGCACAAGCCCCGGTTGTGGGCTCGATCAATGACTCTCTCATCATTGATGTTTCTGTCTCTCTCTCCCCCTCCTTTCCTCTCTCTGAAATCAATAAAGACATATTTAAAAAAAAAAAAAAAAAAAAAAAAAGGATAGCTGAATGAACAATCTGGGAATCCTGAAATGGATATTTAAGGTAGAGCAAATAATTTAGCATGACTGGTACATGGAAATATGGAAGTGAAAAATTAAAAGATCAAAGACTAGGAATATACTTTTGGCCTCCAAATTGCACTTTCTTTTACAGGTAATGAATAATCATTGAATAGTTTTCATCATGAGTATGGTATGGTCAAATCTGCATATAGAAAGAAAATTCTAGCTGCTTTGCATGGCTGAGAATGGGAAAACCTAAATAAGGAAAGTGTACTTTGGTAGTCTAGGCTAAAAATAATCCAGGACTGTGAGAATGGAGAAAGAGGTGGTATTCTGCGTCATTTCAAGAACTGATTTGATAAGATGAATTGAGCAATTTTATGTACAGAAATTAAGGGGCGGGAGAAAATAAAAATATTCTAAGTGCTAGCATGAGTGAGTAATGTTTGAACTGAGGAGAGAACAAATGGGCAGGACAAAACCGGAGGATGTAAAAAAAATGCATTTATTTCTCTTTTCTCTCTCCTAAGACTGTGCTGTGTGACTGGTGATGAAGATGGAGAAGACAGAGTAGAAAAAGGTTGGGAAAAGAACATGACGTGGTGTACCTTAAACACAAGTTGGGTGTTTGAGATGTTTTTGGAGATGGTGAGTGTGCAACCTTATGTTATGATGCATAAACACTTCGTTATTTGAGATTTGTCATAGGAGATTTATTACATTGCCTTTATATTCTGTTATAGCAAATTGAAATAAGAGGCTAGGGTCTACTCTATAGCACTTACCCTCAAACAAATACAGTTTTGAATTAACTGCCAGTTGCTTACATAGCTTTATTTTTCTATAAGAACAGAAAGAAAAATTTTAAATCACCATTCTCTTATGCTTGTCACCAAGTATCGACTCTTACTGTAGTATATAACTTACTTTTCCTCATTATACAGAAAGCAGTAACTGAATATTCATTAAATTAAATTCAAATTGAATTCAGTATATCTTAATTAATTAAAATAAATGTTTGAACTGAGGAGAGAACAAATGGGTGGGACAAAACCGTAGAGTATAAAAAAATGCATTTATTTCTCTTTTCTCTCTCCTAAGGCTGTGCTGGGTGATGGTTCTGGAAGCCAGGTAGAGGTATGATGAGAGTCAGAACCATAGATATACTCTGTAGTCACTGCTCATATCATGCCCCAGGGGTGATGGGTAGTCACAGAGAGGTACAGGAAGAAAATGCCAAGAAGGGCTCCTCTCTTGGCCTTGCACAGTGGCTGAGCTGGGGAAATTGCTTTTCTCCAAATCAAGTTGCTTGGCCCTCAGTTTGACACAAAGTACCACAAGATGTCAATCGCTTTGAAATACATTATACTTCAGGGTGGGGCAAAAGTAGGCTTACAGTTGTATGTGAAACCCAAAGTTTATTCTTATATTATTATTATTGTATTATTTTTCATATAAACAACTGCATGCCTACTTTTTTGCCCCACCCTGTATTTATTCATTAATGTAGATACTTGGCATTTTTTAATTAAATCTTTAAATTCTGTATTCTTTCAATATTTAATTATTTTTAATTCACTTGAGTACTTAAAATATTTAAATATTAATCTGATTACCTTTAACTAGATATTGAATTAAAAATCAGCAATAGGTATAGCTTACATATAAAGGGAATATAAATCATTTTTGGTTTCCTAAGGAATTCTGTCCCAGTGAAATTATTTTTTAAAAAGCTGATGGGCTTGTCCATGTGAGATATCTGCTGCTTCCCTTCCTGCTGAGCCACTTGCTTCTGGTTCTGAGAACTACAGATGTTAACCTGACCCCTTGAGAACAATTCTGCTTCTAGAGATGATAATACAGGTAGGCAGGTGGCCCATTTCATCCTTTCCATAACATTCTTGCTGATGGGCCATTTCTAGAGGTAGAGTCCAGAAACGATTATCAAATGCTTGGAAATACATATGTTTGCTTTAAGAAATTGGCTACAATGTACTCTTTCTGCTCTTGCACTCCTAGTTAGCATTAGCAACCAATGTTATTTTCCTTTGCTCTCCAGAAGGCTATCTCCTCTTTTCCAAGACAAAGTCTGGGCTCAAGAGCATGTGCATTTGTCACATCTAAGTCATTTTAAAATAATTTGGGAAAGTCTAGGTTTGGCAGAGAGAGCTGTAATTGGGGCAAATGCTACTTACCCAAGTCCAGATTGATGCTGGCCACTGACCCAAAATTACTTCATTTCTCCCCTAAGTTTGGCTGCTGGTTAAGAAGTACCCTTTTGTTCTGTGATGTGTAAAATACAGTGATTAAGGGAAAATGGGATTTAGTAGATCTCCTGGTCAGAAAACCCTTCTTGAGGCCTGGAAGTCACAGATGAGATAGAGGAAGGGACAAGAAGAATTTTTCTCTGCGGGTAAATTCTAGTTGTCATGCAGCTGCAGACATGAAGCATTCTTCATACTTAGACTTTTGTTGTTTGAAGCACAGCAAAATTCCACTATTACCCATTTATTCCTTTCTCTTAAAACATTTACCAGGAAAAGAAATTATTTGAAAGTTCTTTTTTAAAATAAAGTGCATGAATGCTGATTTCTTTAGAAAATGTTGAGGCTTTATTAAAGCAAACAGTTTTCAAATATCATTTAGCTTTAAAGATTTTTAAAAAATTAAATTATGGGCCTTAACTATTCACTGACCCTGCACACATTAGCAATTGATATTCTTGTATCTTTCTTCAGCTACTTTATATAGCATTACCTACTATGCTAAAAGCATAAGCATTTGACTATGGCAAGTACAATTAGACCATGTCTGACAATAGACTTGGCAAGATATAAATAACTATGGATCTCATTGCCTCGATATTCAGACAGTGTCCCCTCAAAAAAAAAAAAAAAAAAAAAAACCTTATGGGAACCTTTCACGTGTATTTTATTATGTGGAGGGGTAGTTTTTGACTCTGATGTTGATGGTCACTTTTATATTATTAATTCTCCTGATCATTTATCTTCTACTTATGAATGATCTCCACATATTTATGAGAAATCAGCAAATCAAGTGTAGTCAATAGAGGTATTTCCACAATTACCACAAATACACTGACTCTGCTGAAGTACTCTTTGGGTAAAGGTTAAGATACATATGTCACCTGAAACCAACTGCATTTATTTCCTCATGTTGCTGCAATAAATTGCCACAAACTTAGTGGCTTCAAACAACACAAATTTATTTCCTTGCAATCTATAGGACAGATGTCCAAAATGGGTCTCACTGGGCTAAAATCAAGATGTGAGCAGGGCTGCATTTCCTTCTGGAAGATCTAGAGGAGAATTCATTTTCTTTCATTTTCTAACTTCTAGAGGCTGCCCACAGTCACTGGTTCCTGGGTCCCTTCTATCTGCAAAGCCAAAAATAGCCCATTATGTCTTTCTTGCACCAAATCACACAAACATTGTTTCTTTTGCCTCCCTCTTCCATTTTGGAGAACTCTTGTGGTTAATTACTTAGGATCCACTTAGATTATACAAAATAATCTCCTTGTTTTAAGATCAGCTAATTAACAATTTATTGCATTTGAAAAGTTAGTACTTCTTTGCCATCTAACATAAATTATTTCACGGGTTCTAGAGATTAAAGCATAGACATCTTTGGGGGTCATTATACTGTTCACCACAGCACTCTCAGGTATTGTGTTCTTTTAACCACAACTTCAGTTAGAAGTGTTTTGGGGAATGCCAACCCTAAGCATACCTCTTCTCAAATAATGTTTGCCCATCTCCATCGGTCACTGCTAAATGGAGCTAGGGCAAGGATCTAACTGAAGGAGGAAACCATTTATAGATGAGTCAATAATTTATAACATCAGAAAACTAATACCAAAGATAAGCTGGTTGAGTACATTATCTGTTTCAGGCTTTTGAACTTAGAGATAAGAGGGAAGATACCAGTTAACTGTGGGTTCAGGAGATACAAGGTTATGCAGATATAGAAGCTAGATGGCAGCAACATTTTTTAGCATATTTAATTTAATTAAGCTAAGGAACCTGGTTGATAGAAGAGAAATGGAATAGATGTATCAAAAACTAAACAACCAAAGCAAAAAATATATATATATATGAATGACCTTACAGATAACATGAGACTACTTTAATTCATTCCTTTGTTTTTAATGATCTTGACATTTTAAGGAATGTGGCTACATATTTTATAGAACGTCCCCAAATTGGTATTTCTCTGATGTTTTTCTCATAATTAAACTAAGGTGTGGGTTTTGTGGGTGATAAAACCACAGAGATAAAGTGCTGTTCTCATCAGATCCTATCAAGCATACATACTATTAATATGAATTTTCATTGATGATGCTAACCTTAATTACCTGGCTGAGGTAGTTTTAATTTTCTCCATTGTAAAGATAGGGCGAGGAATTATTTTCCATTTTCTTGAGGGAGAGTACCTACATAAATTATTTGGAATTCTTCTGCATCCAATACTTGTCTATTGTCCTTTCATTTATTTATTAAATTGTTTATTTATACCAATATGGACCCATTGATATTTATTTTATACTTTGGGTTATAATTTAATTTGGCTCTCTTCTCACTCTATGTTCTTTCTGAAATAAATTTTATGCCCCTTTCTTTAATTACCATTTATGCTCAGAAGATTAAAATATCTACCTCTTGACTTCTCCAAGCTACCTATTGAAAACTTTCTCTGGATATCATAATGACATCTATAATAGGCCCTGGCTAAGCCTGTTGTGTTCAGTCTATGCTAGGCTCTTTGCTTGTGTAAGCCCACAGACTGGTCATAAATATGCACATAATTGCAATGCGTACGTTGGCACCAGTACAGAGTTAGAAAGTGTGCATAAAACTTGCTAGTTAAGTCTGAGGGACATGCGTTGTGATATAAGAAGCTTGTGAAACTCTTATTTAATACATTCTATGACTTGGCACAACTTCACCTAAAGCAGTTATAAAACCATCATCATCAAGAGGACGACATAACCTGAGAGGAAATTAGAAGACTCAAGAAGCTTTGTTCTCTTATGTTTTCCAACCTAATATCCTTTCCTATGCTTTGCTGGAAATGTAACTTTTATAGAAATTAGGAAACTGAAACTTCCATAAGAATTATATATTAGGGTACGCCTTTTCATCGCACCTCAAAGCCAATCATTTTTGGAGAATTTTAACACTTCAAACTCAACAGGTACATGATAAAATTTATGCATTTCCTTCCTACCATATCTCAAAGAATGGGACCACAATTACAAGATAAGGCTAAATTCTTTTCCAATACAGTTGTACCAATTTATGGAGGCATTATCCTTGATGTTGCATTATCTAATTCAGCACTGAGTCCTAGATATTGCTTTCAACACATCTACAGAATTCATCAATTTATGTTCATTTTCATTACCTTTATTCTACTTCTGTCATCTTCACTGCTTGGTAGTACTCTGAAAATGTTCTGCCATGTTACACCCATCCTTGACCAACCCCAGTCTTTACCCCTTGTTAAGGCGTGTATATGAGCACAATAACTTCCTGTTTAAAACCATGACTAGAACTCCATTGCTTTTGGAATTAAGACAAAATGTTCTGACCTCTTTTATAAATTTTTAAAATTTTATTTTTCAATTACAGTTTCCATTCAATATTATTTTATATTAGTTTCAGGAGTACAGTATAGCAGTTAGATAGTCATCTGTTCCCGATGTTGAGCTTCAGCCTCATTTGCATTACATTGCCTTTCACTCAGTGCCATATCAGCTTACTTTCTGCTGGCCTAGGCCAAGTCCTTTCCATCCATAGTGCCTATGCTAGTCCTTTTGCATGAAGTCATCTTCTCTGTCTCCTTCCTTAGGTAATGTTTGTAATCATCCTTGAGATCTCAGTTTGGTCATCACTTCCTTGAAAGCCTTTCCTTATCTTTCTGATCACATTAAGTAACAATATGCTATGATCCTATAGCACCATAAACACCAACAACATATGTCTCTGTTTCATAGCACTGATCACAGTGACAATGTTACATTTAGTTGGATATTTGCTTTGAGGAATAATTTTTTTCTTCTAGTAGGTTGTAAATGTTATTTTGATGTATATTTTAGACACCCCTATATTTCTACCCTTTAAATAGTACCTGGCACATAAAAAGTATTTAACATGTTTTTATTTAAAAAATCCATAAATAAGTAAATTCACTTAATTTTCCAAATTATGAAACAGAAGCCTAGAGGAACGAAGTACAAGATAATGAAATTGTTAAGGTAGAGACTAGAATAATTCTCCTGAATTTTAATCTATTATTTTCCTATCCTATGCTCCTTTGTAATTGAAATTTTAAGAGAAAGGAAAACCAAACCAAATAAAATAGAGGTAAAAGACATAACATATATTTATAAGTTGCTTCTAATTAATATGGTATAAATTTTCTCATAGCTACAGCTTGATTTATTTATATATTTATTTTACCTCAGGTACATAGAATTAGCTTAAATGTAGTTTTTGATTTAATAACAAACTCATCTTTTCATGAATCTCCTTTTATTTTTTAAATGTATCTTTATTGTTGAAAATATTGCAGATGTCCCCTTTTTTCCCCATTGACCCCCCTCATTCTCTTCCCAAGCCTTCACTGCACTATTGTCTCTATCCATGGGTTATGCATATGTGCCTAATAAGTTCTTTGCTTAATCTCTTCCCTTCCCCCACAACTGTGCCTTCCCTCTGAAATTCATCAGTCTGTTCCATGCTTCTATATCTCTGGATGTATTTTGTTTATCAGTTTATTTTGTTCATTAAATTTCACATATGAGTGAGATCTTCTTTTAAACCTTAACTAGTTTTTTTGTTTGTTTGTTTTAGTAACAGAACAAACACTTGTGAAACCACCATTAAACATGGAAACTAAAATCTTGTAAATATCCTCTGCCTCCCTTACCCATTTGTCACCTTTCTTTTCCAAAATTATGTGCATTTGTATGTTTGCCTCATTCCCAAATACGTTTGCATATTTTCTGGCATTTGTTATTGTTGTCAGACTTTTGCTTTTCAATATAATGGGTGTAAAATAATTCAGTGTGGTCTTCATTTTTATTTTATCAACCCAAGAATGGGTTTGAATTGTTAGATTTTTATTTTCCATCAGTTTCTTTTGTTATGAGTTAGAAAAGCCAGAGTTCACTTTTCTTCTTATGTAGAATAAGTTATTTCACTGAAAATTATGAAAAAGAGGAAATAATCTTTCAAATTACTTAATTGTGATAAACCACTTTTTTATAGTGTGTAATTTCAGAAAATAAAAAATAGAAATTGCTAATGATTATATTTTCAATCCATTTATTTTTTTTTCTTTCTACTTTTGGGGACTACTCGGGAAATGGGTTTGGTTTAACAATTCGGTCCACAAGCAAGCAGGTGGGATTCTATGTCATAATCAGCATGACACTTAGGAAGAAGTACCTGACTCTGAAGTGGTAGGAATGATTAATTTGTGTATGTCTCTGTGTGTGTATGTGTTTGTATCTGTGTCTGTGTTCATATGTATACACACGAGTAACAAAATTAATGTTAAGGCCATCTGTGTGTCACATAAGTAACTGACAATTACTGGCAACATATCTATAAACAATCTAAACAGGAATTTGCAAAGATGATCTACATCTTCCTCTTGGGAATTCCTGACTATGAATTATGACTAAAATCTTACATCAGAATAATCAGGAAGAATTAAAAAATACAATTTTATTCATTTATTTTCAAATTTTTTTAGCAGATAAAGGTGATTTCCAATCAGTTGTGGGAAATTGTTCTGAGGATCACATTAATGTGCTATTACCATTAAGTAAAATTGATGCTCAGGAATGTCAGTCATGCTTCCTGGGGACCTGCAACATTAACACATAGGTGCATATGTGGCCTACCTTCAGCAGAAGTTTTCTAAATTACTTAAATTTATATGTTAGCTAAAGAAGGGGAAATGTGTGCCTTTGACAAATGAAACTGTCTTGAGTTTACTCTGAAATCCAGGTAGCATTTATTCCAAAAATCTTTTCCAAAAACGCTATGAGGTTTTAAAAGTGGCATTGGAAAACTGAAGTTCCCTAGAGAACAAATACTTTATAGGGGAGGACATCAGTCGGTATGACTTCTGGTAATAACGTATGCTGGATCAAACGTCTGCATTCCCAGCCAGTTACTGAAGCCAGCTCTGATCGACAATCCCAGGGCTGTTTAATTTTTTACCACGGCAATCATCAAGGCTCCCCTCTTCCCTCTCATTTATTTACATTAATAATGGAACTTTTAGCTGTTATGCTCAGAGTGAAATATTCTTCTCAAAAACAAATTATGGAGCCAAACTTCTTTTCATTGTCAAGTAGAACTTAAGCCATTGACTCATTGTTTTTGTTTTCCCAGATAATATCAAACATGTGTCTCCGATCATATGTAGTGAACCTGCTAAGAAAAAATTCTGACTGCATTTGGTATACCAGCTGCCAGAACCTACATATTTTGATGTTGGCCAGATGTTGGGTATTTGTGCATAGAAATGATGAAAAGAAAATGTGCCTCATTCATAGTCCAAGTTTTCTGCCAGCCATTACTCTAAGGGATATTTTGATATTTTATTTATAGTACAATAGAATCAAATTATTAAATGGGAAGGGTAAGATATCCCATAAAACAGGCTCTGTAAGAATGACTGTAAAAGTGAATGAAAAAAGCAATATAATTTCCAATTGTATGTGATAGATCTCTTGTCACATCTCCAAGTCATCCCTTGTAATTCTTCATTTAAATCTATGTACTCTGTCAAATCTTGAGATAATATAGGTCATTTTATCATATTCATTAAGATGTTATATGAAATATTTCATATATATACAAACAAAAAGTGAAAATTTGTTAGACTATGGAATTGGAGAAAATGTAGATGTTAAATTTTAATCATTTAAACAAAAGTACATCTTCTGGCATAAAATATTTGAATATTTCTCATATCTTAATTCAATTCATTTATTCAGACAAGCCTTCTTTATATGATAGAGTTCTTGCTTGCATTTGAGACCTATGGCAAAATTAATTTTCCTTTCAGATGGTATATAATAAAATCCTACCAATATTGTCTTTCTTCAAATCCCTTTAGATAAGCAATACTGGAAGTATTTCAAGCTTCTTAAAATACTTGATGGAATGGATAAAACCGAACTCTGAAGAACTAAAAAGAGTTAGCACACATGCTAGTATTAGATAGCCCCAAGATATTAAAGATTAAATGTTGAGTTTGACAGATATGAATTTCTGAGAAATATGGAGAAAATCTCAAAAGTTATAATTGCTATATATCAGAGTTAAAAATTAAACTCTTAAAATACCTACCTTAATCATTTTTCCCTATATGTAATATAGCAAGAGATATGGAAAATGTTGTAGGCCAATTACTGTGTTTTATTTTTTTTAAGATTTTTAAATCGATTTTTAGAGAGAGAAGAAGGGAGAGAGAAACATAGATGTGAGAGTGGAACATCAACCTGCTGCTTCCTACACACCCCTTACCAGGGATCCAGCCCAAAACCCGGGCATGTGCCCTGACCAGGAATTAACCAGCAACCTTTCGGTGCATGGGAGGATGCCCAACCAACTGAGCCACACTGGCCTGGGCAATTATTGTGTTTTTGACTGAGAGAAGTATGCCAGGTGGGTCAGAATTAAGTAGTTATTGCACTAAAAAAATAAAATTAAAATTATATATGTGTCTACATAGAAATGTTAACATAATTTTTAAATCAGGAAAATGCAGACTCCATATATACATAAGCAGAGACTGTTTGAAATCTGAGTACACTTTGATATAGAGAACTAATTGACATTCATTGGTCAATAAAAGCGAACAACCTTATGAATACATTGCATTCTAGGTTATTGTAATAACACTAGAAAGGAAAAAAAGAGGCCTGCTGATTTTGTCAAGTCTAGGTAGTATATCTCAAACAAAAAACAATTGATTACTTAATGCTCAGAGTTCATAGGTCAACCTAAAGGGGAAAAATGTTCAGTTAATGCAATTTGTGAATAACTATTCAGGTGGATTTTCTCAAGTTCAGATCAAGTCAGGGCAGTAAGGTCTAATGGTTCTAGAGAAAGAGATTCTTTTCTAAGATATGCTAGGAGTCCACGCAACAGTACTGTAGGATTACTGCTCTGGCACTGAGCAGTTCACTCACAAAGGCTGCTGTATCATGCTGGCTAGAGAGATTTGAAACAAGGATCTATTTTATAGATCCTTGCACCATATAATTGTGGAAAGCACTTCTGAGATTTACCATTTTGTTAGCTTTTAGCAGAACTTATGATTTGGTAAGGAATCTCATACCACCTATTTAAGTTCTCATTCAGAATGCTGAGAACATTCTTTTGCAGAGACTGCAACAAAGAGGATCGATGGCTGTAATAGCAACAGATAGGATGGATTTAAATCACCATATGGAATGGAAGGTTTATCACAAAAATTAGATACAGAATTGGGAGTGGGTAAGTCATAGCATGTACATAAGGAGAATTCAGTTTTGCTTGCAGAGGTCCAGGAAGATTTTATACACAAAACAAGCTATAAATATTAGGAATACCAATAGCTATAAAATCCTTTCATTCCCAGGATAAGGCTTAGAGTCTGGGACTCTGGGACCATTTTTAAATGAATGGATGAAAGAAAGAATACAATTTATAAAAAAATAATTTTTGTAAGAAATACATATTTTGTATTATTGCTCTTAGCATCATAAATGAGAAAAAATGAAAAACAATTACACCTACCTGGGAGGAGATTTTCATCTTGTTTATTTAATACACTTATAGTCTTAAAATATGTGAACTTTTCTCTATCTGACATCTCTACCATAAGTTTAAAGCTGCTGAGTGAAGTTAGGTGCTCTGAAAATATTTTTGATTAACACAAAGATAAAATGTGCTTTTATGATTAAAACTGTGGCAAGTAAATATGTATCATCCACAAACAATTATAGTTTATTAATCATTCCCTCATAGAAATATCTGGGAATTGAATAAAGCATAGCTCTTTGTTGTGTGATTCTCTCATTTAGCTCAATTACATATAATTTCCACTTCATAGCAGTAAGTAAATTCTAGGATAGGATCAATGGTGAATCCCTAAAAGAATGCATTCCAGGAGTATTCAATATTGGAGCACTTTGATACTGAAGTAGAATTTCAAGATGAATTTAAATAAATATATATACTCTATTAATCATTACTGAGAATGTTAGCTATAAAACACTCTCACATAACAACAAAACTAGTAAATATGTTGGAAATTTTTCAATTGTGTTAGTGTTCTGCATTGCTTTAAAGCATGATTTTTATTTTGGTAATACCATCATTTGAAGTACATGGTTGGATGACTCAAACTAAAGTGTATAGTAAAACCTCTACATTTTAGAAAGCTGAATTCAAAGCAAGAATCCAGATACCTAAGTGGTTACTGCCTTACAGGAACTCTTACAGCAATTGTTGTAATGCTACTTTTCATATTCAGGAGAAACTCAGAAAACAGTGGGGTTTACAGTTTGATGTAATCAAGGGGGAAAACTACAGAATTCAACAAAAATGGTCTCATGAAGCTTCTAAGAATGGGATTAAAGGTTATATTTTCTACTTGGCCAAACAACAAACTCATAAAATAAAGGTGTAAATTTCAATTATAAGTGAAAAAGCAGTATACAATGTCTCTTTAGGTCACTTAAGAAGAGGCAACTGGCTCTTGATGTAAGGAGGAAAGTAGCATCAGTAATCCTCCCTATTCATGCTTGGGAGAGACATGAGAAGCATGTTACTGAACGAGAAAGAATTGCCAATTATAGAATTCTTCTATTTTCCTTCTTTCATGCACTCCATGGCCTCCAAAAATTTGGTAAAGTAGTAATGGGATAGAATTGACAAGATTATGAAATTTGTTGAGTGTAAGGGCCAAAAGAAAGAGGGCTTGAGTGATAGCTGTGATCTGTAACTTAAGGTAACAGGTGTGTGTGTGTGTGTGTTTGTGTGTGAGAGTGTGTGTGTGTGTGTGTGTGTGTGTGTGAGCTAGTGGTCTAAAGGCACCATGTATAAAAGTAAAGGTTAGAAGAAAAAGATGTGAATTTGTAGTTAATGAGGTAGCATTTGAGAATATGGCAATAAGGCTCAGAATAGAAACAAGAGCTAAATATATACATTTACAAAGAAATCATCCACAAAGCAAATGAAAACTATAATTTTTGGATGCATTTTCTATGGGGGAGATTTTAAAAGGAAGATAAAATAAGTCTTAAGTGATATGTTTGATAAGACCTACATTTAGATCATTGAAAGATAAAGAGAAAACAGAGATATATGGTAGAAAAGGTAGTTAATAATTGAGGAAAAAACAGGAGAAGCCAATGAAAGATCCAACTGAAGGGAAATATTCAAGAAATGGAATAGGTAGTCAGTAAAAAGCTGAGGGGATGGACTGAGATGAGAAGAACTGAAGACAGAGAAATGGAAAGATCAATCATGAAGCAATATGTTGAAGGAGACATGAAGGGAGTAGACCGCCAGTTACTCTGATAATGGATTGTGGTGGATGCAGGGGAATGAAGAGTGGGAGAAAATGTGAGGTGGAAAGAAAAATTGATGGAAGTCTGTGTTTTCCTTATATGAGGACTGAAAAATAGGAAAGGTTTGGAAAGGTGGCATGAAAATATAAGCAGGAGTAAATGGGGCATGATAGGGAACTTCTAAATGAAGTTAAAAGTATATGAATGTGGTGAGAATTTGCATGGGTTCACAAATTTCTTGAACAATACTGGGAGCAGGTCTAATAAACATGACACAAGTGTAATGGGAGGCTAGAAACAAAAGGGAATCAAAATCTCAGTAACATACTCAACAAAATTGCTACCAGATGTATAATGCCTGCTGTAGAAAGAAAGGGCAGGGGAGAGAGGTAACCCCCAAGGCCACAGTGACAGTTTAGCACTGGCATAGTCCTGGATTAGGGCATTCATTAAGAATTGACTTTTGGATCACTTACAAAACACTAAATAGTGTGATGAAGGCTTTTTAACAATGTTCTTCTCACATCTGATGAAAGGAAATATTAAGTGCCCCCCAAAGAAATACTTCAATCTTTTATTTTTTTTTATATGTGGATCTAAATGAATTAAAAAACAAAAAAAACAAAAAACACACAAAAAAACCTAAAACATGAGCGACTAAGTCAATTTCCCCCCAGTTTATAGTAAGGGGGAAAAACATCTAATAGAGAAATGCTATTTTTCTTGGGGTATAGATCGAACTTTCTGTTAAAAATAATGACATACTTCTGAACTGATATAATTTTCTAATTTTTAGAAGTAATTTTATTCATACATCTAGAATTGAAGTTTTCTTAAAATACCTGAGGGGGAAAACCAGGAAGTATTTTTGTTTTTGTTTTTTCTTCGACAGGCTATTTCACTTTTATTGGCTTCATGATTTGGGGAATATTTGGTAACAAGACAAAACTCAAAGGAATGAACTTTATTACTCTCATTTATTTTGCTCCAGGGTCAAAGAGAGTTGAAACATTGATCTCTGTATTGTATCTTCTACACACATTCCTACCATGGGCACATGTAAAAAGATTCACACTTCTGAGGAAAAGTTTTACTTAATACCATGTCTACTAAATCTTTGGGGCTCAGTCTTCTTTAAATTATTATAAACAATAGTGATAAACAGACTGATTTAGTAGAAGAAAGAAATTATAAATCCTCTGAAAATAATTATTTAAATTAACCTTAAATGAGCTTTAAAGCTTGCTCATAGCAAAAATCAGAATTTAGAACTGAGTTAAATTTTTTTAATTTTATAGATTAGGAAACAAAGATTAGAGAAAATAAACCATACACTAATTGCTGTAAAAATTGTACTAGAATCCAAATCTTGTTTCCCAGAGTAAGGCTCTTTCTGTAATTTCCCCAAACTGGTGATAATTCTAATGTAATAATAATAATGATAATAGTAATAAATATTGTCAACCTAATTGTGAACTATCTTAATGAATAAAGTAAAAATACACTGTTATAAGAGTCTTTATGCAAACTAGAACCAGTATCCAATATTTTTATTTACTTATTTTTATTAAATTTATTGGGGTGCCATTTGTTAATAAGGTAATGTAGGCTTCAAGTGTACATTTCTATGATACATGATCTGTATACTGCATTGTGTGCCCACCACCCATAATAAAGCATCTTCCCTCACCATATATTTGATCCCCTTTACCCTTTACTCCCCCCCAATCCCCTTCCCTCTGATAACTACCATACCATTTTCTGTGTCTATGAGCTTCAGTTTTATATCCCACATATGAGTAAAATCATATGGTTCTTAGCTTTTTCTGACAGACTTATTTCACTTAGCATAATATTCTCAAGGGCCATCCATGTTGTCACAAATGGCAATATTTTGTCTTTTCTTCTGGCTGAGTAGTATTCCACAGCATGTATGTACCACATCTTTATTCAGTCCTCTATGGGAGGACACCTTGGTGTCTCTCTATCTTGGCCACAGTGAATAATGCTGCATGAACACAGGGTACGTATGTCTTTGCAAATTGAAGTTTTCAAAATTTTCAGGTATATACCCAGAAAAGGGATTGTTTTCCATAGTGGCTGTATCAGTTAACATTCATTCCCTCCAGCTCCCTTTTCTCCACAACCTCTCCAACACTTGTTATTGCTTGTCCTGCTGATGACAGCCATTCTAACAGGTGTGAGCTGGTATCTCATTGTAGTTTTGATTTGTATTTCATCAATAGATACTAAATTAAAGAATTAATTAATTTTGACTAACCTGCTATTTTCTAAGTTATTAAAAATTTGCAAGCATTAAGAAAATTGTTAATCATCAACATAAATAAAGCCAATATACATTCCAATAGTCACCCAATCACCCATATTAGAACTAAAGAGGATCTTAGTGTTTCACTAGCCAACATTCTCATTTTAGAGTTAGGACAATTGAAGGGAGTTTAAATTGTTGCCCAGGCCAACCAGCAGACAGGTGCCATTATTGGAGACTAGACTCCAAACCTTATAATTCCTCTATTAGAGCTTTTTAAAAAACATGGGTGCCAAAACTTGAAAGCCTTTGCACTTACTATAATTTCCATGTTATTCGATTATTTCTCTTCTATAGGGGAACAGAATAAATCCTTAGTAAGTTGGTCAAATATTCCAGGTTCTGTGCTTATGCTTATTTTTAATTCTTAGAGGAGTCACTAATAACCTTGTATTCCATTTTCCAGTCATGGCAACAATGACTCCTATTACTAGCCCTGATTTCCTAGCCATAATTTCTTTCAGCCATGATAATTTCTTCAGTTCACCAAATATACTTCCTTTATTGATTTATGATTAAAGTAATATATTTTTGGTATTTATATAATTTATTTCATAGGAATATTTTGTTGTCTCTACTTTCTAATGGCATTGATATGCCTTCATTAGAAAAGGTGCTCAAATTTTTTTGTTTTTTATTTCTTGACATAACATCTCGCAGAGCAATGCTATGTTGATGCTGAGTTCTAAAAATCTCATCCTAGATAATGTGTGGGAATCAAACCAGAAACCCAGAGAACTTTTCTTCATTATTGGATGACCAACCAATGAAAGGCAAAGATTTTACTGAGATAAACCAGTGACTCATCCTTAAGTAAAATTAGCTGATTCCTTATGGCACCTTTTGTATTTCTGAAACACTTAGTGTGATACTTTATGGCATTTTGTTCATAGGACACACTCAAATAATACTTTGTATACAGGGAGAGACTCATTTAACAGATGAATTAACCAATGCAAATGAATTAGATGTATGCTTGGAGTCAAAACCAATTATAAACTATTCAGAAAAAAACATTCAAAGGCTTTGGTGTCTTTTAACTATTCTTTACCCAATCATCTAATGAGAGATTAATAAAGATATACACATAAGCCTGAGGTTATAGTTTCAGATCAAATAAAATGATGCCGAATCCCTTCTATACAGTCAGCTACATGTTATCAAAGTTATTACTAATAATAGAATAAAATATTTTGAATATGTGACATCATTTGCTGTGATACATTGTACAGGGTATACCCAAAAATTGTACACACACTTTAGCAGCTGATAGCTCAGTTTTGAAAATGAAATGTATTTTAATAAACATTGCCTTTATAATTATTCAAAGTGTGTTTATACATTTTTTGGGACATATATTCCTCAAAATACCTATATTCTCTGCATATTGGTTCTACATCTATTTCTAAGGAAACAATAAAAAAAAGTCAGTTAATTGACTTTTAAGAAGGTAACTTAAGGTAGATATTTTCTTGTTTTCCATTCTGTCTCTGTCCCTCTCTCACTATCTCACCTTTCTATCTCTGTATATCAGTATGTCTATCTTTACTTCTATGACTCTCAGATACCATCTTTTTCTTACCCATCAAGGATTTGATATTCTGCCTTGAGATAAATAGAATTCTCAAAATGAAAGTACTATTTATGACTTTAAGCAACAAAATACAAAATAACAGATCTAGGATAGATTGACAATCAAAATAATAACTATTATCCTCTAGAGTTGTTTTCTGCTACTTAAAGGGCAGTATCTATTATAGAAAAAAATATGAATCATCCTTTAGAGTATGACTCATTTGGATAAATGTTTTGCTATAGTGATTGTTGCAAATATAAGCATATTGTTTTAGGTTCTCTGAAATGAAAGCAGCTTCATTTCACTTAAGAAGGTTATGTGAACACATTTAAATTGGCAGCACTTGAATCCATGTATAGTTAAATCTTTCTTCCAGGGAGAAAAGAGAAGTTATTCATCTCCATTTCTACTATAATAATCTTAAGTCTGGATTTTCTACTTGACATTCTTAGCACAAAACCCTATTTGTGTTCTCTGCACCGCATCCATATATACTATTCAGATTCACCAGAATAATCACTTTCAAACTTTATGGTGGTCATATTTCCCTTGTTCACAAACTTTCATATGTAATATGTTAGGAAATAAATTATAAATGCATTAGCCTGGCATTTGATGGATTAACATACACTGCCCTAGCAAAAAAAAAAAAAAAAAAAAATTCTCCATTTCCTTCATTTCAGACCTGAAAGTCTAATATAAATGTGAGAAAGTTGAAATTGAACATTTACTCTACTGTCATCGAATACGATACAGTATATCACTTTATTAGAATGGGTACTTATAAAGATTGGATCAAAAGAAAATATCTGTAGTGATCATTAGCTTTCTTGTTTCTCTCCTGCATTTTCTTTCCTTGGGGGAACATTGCTCCCTTATTCTCAATCCTTGCACAGAATTCTAGTTTTTGAATCAGAGTACACTATACTTCTGAACACAAATGCTGGCTCAGGATTAGGTATACTGGCTCTTGTCTGGCAATTTTGCAATATAGAGAAAAAGACATTTGCCTTCTGAGTTCACAGACACTAAGAACCACAGAAGCCTGGAAATCCCAGAAGCCATCTCCACTAATACACGAAAACAGGACAGAGCTTATTTGAAACAAGAAAAAAGAGCCAGAAGAAGAGAAAAAAACATTTCTGATGACTTTTTGAGCAACAGGACTGAGTTTGGTCTGAAACCATTTGCCTGAGTTGAAATCAAAACAAAACAAAACAAAAACAAACAAACAAAAAAGTTGGGGATTTTTATGATTTACAACTATAAGACTCTGAATAAATACTGTTATTAAATATCTGTTTAGGGTGATCTGATTAAAAGTGTTACAAATCATTCAAGAACCTTTTGAAGTAGCTTTAAATAATATAAATTTATAGTAAATAATATTTATTATATATAAAGCAATTTTAAGTAAATGTAATCCTAAAAATAAAGTGAAAACAGAAGTACCCATTTAACAAAAGCTTTATTTATTCATTTTTGGTTGCCTACTATGTACTTTAAGTTTTTATTGATTTATATTTTATTTTATATTATTTAATTCTTTTAAATTAGTAATGTCTTCTATCACATATCTAAATTATTTATTTAGGTGTAAAAAGATCAATGACTTCCTTTAAACCTGTCCTCTGATGTGCCTAGTTCCATCCCATCAAACAAGTACCAAGATGTTAAAAAATTTCCTTTGTAGATTTTTATGTATTTTTCTTATATATATTTCCAAAGGTTTTTATCTATATACAAATAATATATATCCTTTTTACCATCCATATTTTTTTTACACAACAGGTAGTATATTATAAACAGTGACATTCCCTTTATTGTATTTAACATCTAGGCTTATAACTCCTAAATTTATATTTACAGGCCAGATCTCTCCTTACTTCTAGACTCACATATGGAACCACCTAACCTGAATCAGCCCTTGTATGTATAACAGGCATCTCAAAATGAACTTGTCTAAAATTAAACTCCCGACTTCTCCCACACCAGCTCTGTCAATTTTTCTTCATCTCAGTCCCTGACAGCTCCATTCTACCTACTGAGGCAAGTGATGTTGCCTTTTTGCCTTTCTTTCCCACATCAGTTTTAACAACAAATCTCATTGGTTCTTCTTCAAAATATATTCCAGAAGTCAACCGATGCTCACCATCTTCATTTGCCAAACCATATTGGTAAATCACCATTATCTCTCCCTGAGATTATTGCATTACTGTCCAAGCTGCTGTTGCCCTGAGGCCTGCTCCCAGGACCACAGCAAGCCCGGCGTGACCTGAACCTCTGATTGCTTCTCTAACCTCGTCTTCTCTGACCGCCTTCTCACTGTTCCAGTCGAGTGGATTTTCTTTCTGTGCCTCTACTATGCAAGGCAATTCACTACCTCAAGGCCTCAAATTGGATGCTTTAGTCCTTGTGCTGTCACACTCATTAAATTCTATTTCATTGATGTTTTTCATTTATTTGTTTTCTGGCAATGGTAGGGACATAAGGGTTCAAATAGAAGAACAAAAGGTCGTTGAGGACTTGACTTAGAACTGGCATATGGTCATTTCTGTTCACTCTATATGGACAATCCAAAAGTCAAGGGGTGGAAAGTATGTCAGAGCCATGATGCACATACAGGCAAATAGACAGACAAAAGGTCTTGGACACAGGAAAAAAATAATTTGAGACAATAATGTGATTATCCACTCAGCTAGTAATTGAGAAGGCACCTCCTACTCCAATGGAATCTTTGAAAACAGACACAGCAAAACTCTCCTCCTTGCAATAATAACAGCCCTTACAAAGATATCAGGCTAATCATGACTAAGAGACAGGGTTGTAAACAAAAATAATTCTATACAGCCAAAACAGCCAAAACTGACATACTAGGGTACTGTCGATGTATACTTTTGAAATAAGCAATGGCTTAACTGTCAGTATATTTGGTTACTAATCTAACCAGACAGCCATCAATAACACCCTAAAATTCTAGCAATATTTATAAACTAATAAGGTAATAATTGAAAAGCCTTTGTATTCTCTCTCATTAATTAAGAAAAATCAAGTTTTATAAATGAAGCCTACTAATCAGTTTATTTGTTACTTCACAGAGAATGAATTCACCAATTTACTTTACAGGACTTTGAAGAGAACTAGAGTGGTAAATTTATTTTAACGTATTTCCCACAAAGAATTAAGTGAATTTAAGGTTTAAAACAGTTGTTATAGACTTAGGTTGACTACTAAGTGCTATGGTGTGTTCAGTGTACTGCACTGGTTAATACCTGAGGAGGCTTTGTTAAAGTCTCATGCAGACTGCCTTTGCTCTATACTTTTGTCAACTGAAACATTGTAAGAAAGCACAAAGGAGCCTGTAAAGCCATAAAGAGATAAAAGATTTCACTAAGAATTCTTCTTGGTTAATCCCACAGACAGATTTCATCCTGGCAGTAAAGATAAAGGAAGCTAATGTTACCTGCTATAAAGATTAAGGAAGAGCTTCTGGTCAAGATGATGGAGAAGGTAATTCCAGAACTTGCATCCTCCCAAAACCACATCAAAATTACAACTACAGAACAACCATCATTCAGAACTGCCTGAAATCTAGCTGAACAGAAATCCTATCACTAAGAATATACAGAAGAAACCATATCAAGACTGGTAGGAGGGTCAGAGGCACAGAAACTGCTGGTCCCATACCCATCTGTGGCAGTTAAAAATTGGGAGAGATATCTCTGCTGCCGAGGTCCCTCCTGAGGAGTAAAAGGTCCCAGCCCCACACCAGGCCTCCAAGACCAGGGCTCCATACCTCCTGGCTGTGAAAGCCAGTGGGGATTGTAGTTAAGTGAGACAAGGGCAGCTAGAGTCTCAAGTGTTCCTTTTTTTTTTTTTTTTTAATGTTTTTATTGATTTCAGAGAGAGGAAATGGAGATAGAAACATCAGAAACGTCAATGATGAGAGTCATTTATTGGTGGCCTCCTGCATGCCCTCTACGGGGGATTCAGCAGGCAATCCGGGCATGTGCCCTGTCCAGGAATCGAATGGATGACTTCTTGGTGTATGGATTCACATTCAACCACTGAGCCACCCCAGCCAGGCAGAAGCAGTGATGTCTCTTAATCCAATATCTTATGCACAGTAAGTGGATTTCACAATAGCACTATTATTTAGCATTCCAATATCCTTTTCAAAGTCTAGTGAAATCAGTCACAGGAAAGAAAGTTCTGTAGAGTCTTCTGTAATTTATAATTGGTCCAAATTTTTATAGAAGTAATTTAATTATATTACAAGCCATGAAAAGCATCAGTATTATAGAAAGAAATAATACCAAAAAATAATAATTTTAGTAACTTGATGAGATCTTGTTGCACCAAAATAATTTAGTGTAATTTTTGGTTTTGCTTGGAGGAAACAGTGAAACCATTCAATAGAGAAAGTCTAATCCTCCTGATGGAAGAGATGAAGTAATTAAATGGCAAAATTCCTGATCTACTACTGCCAAAGGAATATTAAAAGGGGTAACATAGAATATGTCATGATATAATACAATGGATAAAATGCATTTAAAAAATTTAAATCAGGACTTCCTTCTGTCTGAGAATGTGAAATGCATTTAAGAATTAATATAGTAAAACAACAACAACAGGAAAAATTCATCAGGCTGAAAGGACAGTTGTAAGACCAAGGAAACAGAAAAATCCATTATGGTTTTAACATAAAAGGGTATAGTTTCTAGAAAATAAAGGAAAGAAAAATATCTTCTGCAGACATCTATTGGGAAAGGCTTGTTCATAAAGAAAAAAAAATCAAACATTCACATTTCAATAGTATTTGAATTTAAAAAAAGAAAGTAACCAAATCCTAGCAAAGATGACCTACAGAAAGAGCACTGTAGAAGCTTAACAAAACCAGAGAAAAGTGGAACTCCAATAGGATGAGAACAAGTAGTACCTTCTTGGCCATCAAATAGACTGCTTAAAAAATTCAGTATTGCCATGGGTGACCCATCTTACACTCTGACCTTAATATCACTGCTACTTTATCTCAGGCTCAAACCTTAGTGGTATTGTATCACCTCTTGATATCAGAGTAACCAAAAATTGTTCCAACCAAGAATTATGATCATCTACATCCATTCTTTCTGTTCATTTGCTCAGTGTCCTTCTGCAATAATCTTTATATCTCATTTATAACTCAAATCAGTAGACACTACTGATTTATCAATTGTTTTATCAATTATTTATCTCCATAGTAGACTGGGTAATTGGATTCATCTTTACAATCACTCTTTTGTACAAACTCTCAACATCTTGCCTAAAAACACAAATTATCAAATAATTGTATGTATCACTGTCACAACACCATGGTTTGTTATTTTACCCTAAATTGTGTGGAATGGATGAATGGTATTGTTCAGATGTAGAAAAGAACAATGAATATTGGTAGGCGGATACCTGGAGGAAATGTGGCTTGATTCAGAGTTTCACAGTGTATAAGAATTAGATGGATGGTAAAGCATTTGCAGGAGGGAGGCTATGATAAGAAAAAAATAGAATAACTAAAATATGAGTTTCTCTGTAATGGATAAGTACAAGAGACTACAATGAAGGGGAAAATCCAAGTATACTTTATAGAGTTCATCTTTGCATACAGCAGTTGCAAAGGTTACAAAAATTTATGGCAGAGACTGTTGGGCAGGTCAGACATTGAACAGCAATCTATTTTATAGGATGCATTCTTAGTCAAAGAATAACATTTTTCATGGTAGTGAGAACATTATTTTTTCAACAAAAATATTACTAAAATTTATGTACTTGATTATATTTAGTCACATAAATTATATAGCTATATGAAAATTATAAAATTAATTAAGTTAAATGTTTAATACTTGATTAAGTCTTTTTTATGTAATGTCTTACCCAATCATTTTTATGGCTCCAATATATTTAGTATGACATGGCAACAAGATTAAACACACAGAAGCTACTTGCTGAGCTCAATCAGCATTTCCCTCATGACCTGAATTTACTGCAGACTTTCATTTACAACTTGGTATAAATTGAAATCAAATTGTATATATTAAAGATAATTAATTATCCTATGTTAGTATTTTCCTATATCTTGATCTATTACAGCCATCTTCTTCATTCATTACTTTTGTGATATTTCAGGAGCTGAAAAAGTAATTTTAAGCATTGGGGGAAAATTCAAGATTTTCAGTTACCTATCAGAAAAAAAAAAAATTCTTCCTTAATAGTGGACAAACAATGGTAGCACTTAAGAAATATAATAATGGTAGAAATGTTTTCCACCTAATATTCAAAAACAGACTGCACATTTACAGAACACAATGAGAAAACAGATTAATGTATACAAGACTTAACCAAATTTTTTTTTAAAAGAGTTTAAGCAGGATGTTACTCCAAACACGTATGTTTTACATCACATAGGGGGTAGGGAGGAAAGATGAGTCCACCTCTTAACTAACAGACATAGATTAAGTCCTAGAAAACTTGAAATTTCACTATTCTTGATAATATGTCTGAGAACTAGCTATTGCCTGGGACCAGAGAAGAGAGGAAGTAGAAAAAGAGAAAAAATAAACTTGAAATGACGCTCTTTCTTTTTCTAGCCAGGTAGTTTATTAACGACAAATACAGAGGCCACTGTCTGTATATACACAAGTCTTATAATGTAATACTAAATCATTCTGAATAAATGTGTTAACCTAGCTAGTTAAATCTGTCAGAATATGCAGTCTGCTATGTTCATGTAATGGGATTCACAGTATCAGATTCACTAAACCTGTTGTTAAGAGGTTTGGATCAAGGGTTCCAGCTCACTTATGAGGATAAAGGCACAAGGGTACAAATCATACACATACACACACACACGAAACCTTTTTAAGTGCTAGCAATAGACAATAGGGAAGATTACAGAAAAATTAGAAATACAAGAGCAAGCCTTTGAAATATGACCATTGAAAAAGAATCCAAACTAAATGGAGTTGAAGCATGCAAAAGCTTTCTTGACATGAAAAAGGAACCAAGATTTCCATTCGAAAGAGATGACAGTTTTTCTAACATAATTAAGAGAATAAAACCCATGATGTCTAGTATTTGAAAAACTACAGTAAAATCTTACTGCATAAAATTTTCAAAGCCAAAATGCATACAAACAAAAAAAGATGACTTTTGTTAGACTTTTACTTTTTTCTTCAACAGTTAATGCTGAAAAAAAAACCAGTCGTTCTGAGAAACATAGTTTTGAGAAAATGTGTTTACAAGCCAAAAATTCTATAGTAATTTTCATGCCATTTACATATGAAGGCAGTGGAAATTTATCATTAAATATGTAGGAATAAGAATATATATATATATTTCTGTATGCATATTTATTAATATATTTTCCAATTGTATCATATGTAAATATAGACATAGGTATAAATATAGACTATAAATATAGATATAGGTATATAGGTTTATACATACAGATTATCAAGCTATAAGAAAAATAAAATAGAACTTAATACTGAAAAGTCTTATTAAAAGCAAAGAATATATGGGAGGTGAACATTAAGAATACATAAATACAGATCTTTTGAAATAGATGATATCTGTGACTGTGGAAAAATTGAGAAAAACAATAGCAAAAAAGCAAAAATATTTCTTGAAGGATATATTTAAATAGTATTATATTTAATAGTAAATGATTAAACATTTCTCTCAGCTACTATAAATCCACATTAAATTAACACAATCACAAAATGAAGGGGAGAACACATCAAATTTCTCATGTTAAATAATAGAAGGTGAAATATTGTGTATTTCTTGTCTTTATTCACTGAGGAAAAAGCTAAGACAATATAGGTGACATAAAACCATGCATAAAAGATATGCCATCAATGATTTAAATTTGCTTTTATGAGCTGCAGTATAATGTAGTGGATAAGAATGCAGACTCTGGAGGCAGACAGGCTGAGAGTAAAAACCTAGTCCAATGTGTGCTAGTGTATGACCTTGTTTTAAAACTCTAGGCTTTAGTTTTCTCATCTGTAAAAGGGTGATTATAATATTCCCATCGGTAGGGTCATGGTGATGATTCAGTTAGTTTAAATAAGAAAAGATTTTAGCACAGTGACAGCACATAGTAACCTTATATGTATTTGTTATTATTATAAGTAAAGGATATCAGAGTGTGTGCTACTTAACAAGATTAAAATTTAAACAAGATGCTAAAAGTCAAAATAAAAGCTTGGTAAAATACAAGTCAAAATAGGAAAAAAATATATATAATTATTAATGCCTAAGGAAATTATAGCATGTGAATGTGGAATATGGAATTAGGGAGCTCAGCACTAAAGCATTCTAAGATATTCACAGCATTCGAGAAAATAAGGTATTGACTGCCCCATTGTCTAGTAGGAACCTTTAAAAAATTATGGTAACTAAATAATATTAAAACATCTAAACCAGTAGATTGGAAAAGGGAATAAACAAATACTTGGCCAATCAAACAGAAGGTAAGAAGACAAAGAAAGGAATCATGCTAAATAGAAGTATGACATGAATATGTTAAAAATGAATCAAAATAAATATATTCAAATAACCTATTAAGAAAAGTTTATCCAGTGAAATTAAAAATCAAACTTAGTTTCATGCTATTAGGAAGACTTATACTTGAAATAAAAGGACCCCAAATCTTTGGAAAGAAAGAAATGGTGAGCACAACTGCCTAGAAAGAGTTTTTTAATTTGTGTACATGCTCATGTGCCTTTACAGATGAGTGTATATCATGGCACCCACACAGCAGTGCTGAAAGTTCTCCACCATAACTGGGGCTCCTCTAAACCAGAAAAGTATCCTGATCTCAGGTCTTCGCAGATAATCTAAGCATCTGAGATTTTAAGGCAAAGGCTCTTTCCTCTTGGTCATCTAATTTCTCTACAGTCTTCTTATTGATACCAACCTGCTTTCCCCCATACATATTTTATATAATAGGTTTTACAGTGGGTTAATAGTAAATAGCATGAAAGTAAGTCATTTCAATATGTTTATTTTTCATACAATATATGCTCATCATTCAAATAAGATCTTTTAAGTAAGCATATTAAAATTTATTCAATAAGTTGAATAGAGAGCAGAAAAGAATATAGGGTAGAGGAAAAAAAATACACTATCAATTGAATTATAGAAGAAAGTAAGTAAATAGAAAGTAAATAGACAGCCTATCACCAATTATTACTGAGAGTATTGGTAATCTAATCCTCTGGATTTCCCAAATTAATATTACCATAACAGTTAAAATGAAAAAATAATAGCAAAATCATATAGTTACTTCAAGGAAATAATCATTAATGGATAGCCCTTAGTTAAAAAAGCAAATGAGGCATGGTAAGTACTCTAACCTTAACTTTGATTTAGGATTGCACACTCCTGTCTGAAGAAGGTTGAGTGGGCATGCGCTTTTCCCCTTAATTGCAAGCATGAAATAAAATGGCCATTATCACTGAAAACTTAGGCAAGGCTGCCTTGTTAAATCAATAAAAGGATTAGTGTTTGGTTGTGTGTATTTAATGAATCAATGTCATACCTTTGCTTAAATGCCATGTAATTAAATGATTGATTTATCATATACATGGTGTTTTGATTACCTTTATTATTTCTACTTTCTATTTGTTTTTAAAAAATGAAGGCATATGAAAGGCAAAATAGTATCGAAACACAAATACACGTGCCACTTCTCTATGAAAACCTCATGAGAGGCTGTGTCAATAACACTTCTAGACTTCTGACAACTTTATGACATACATAGACAACAGAGACTTAAAAAAAACTGATATAACTATATATTTTGTGAGTTAGAACTGTTTCAGAGAACTGATTCACTAAAATTACAGTTGAATCGGTTTATTGCTCTTATATCTGGTGGAAGACTCAGTAAAAATCAATCACTCAGAACACTGCAGAAAAAATACTCTGATTGAATATTAAGGTAAGTGTACTTTGTTGATATTTTTCTATATTAATGTTTTTACTTTTTACTATTAGCATTCTATTTGGATTAAAAATGCATCATTAAAAGATCATACATCTTAATGTGTAGTGCATATATCAAAATATAAAATATATAAAATGAGTCCAGGTTGAAATATTTCCATTTCTCTATTTTCTAATTCTTTTTTTTTTTTTTTTTTAGTTTTTTTAAATTAACTGATAAATATATGAAAGTGATAAGATTTAATCATATACATCCAGAATAACTCCTGGTGGATTTTTATTGAACTCATTTTTTTATTTATGCATTCAGATTAGTGTGCACTATTTGTTTAATAAATTATTTGTATGCCCAACACTCAAAAATCTATAATTTGCTTCTAGTTTTCAATTTACAGTGATTCATTACACAGTTACTTGACTACCTTACCTAGAAGACATCCAACTATCGACTTTTCAGTGCTTATTTTTCTTAAGATTCTCTACTATCTCCAAGGGAATTGTACATAGTGTAGCTTCTTTTTGGAGTGATGTATGTGTTCTTTGGTAGTTAAAGTTTCACTCAATTCTTAATACAACTAAAGACAGAGCTCATTAATCATACCACAAAGCACAGAATTATAGTTAAACCTCTGTAGTTTACTGTAGTAAATAGTATGTTATCTTTTATGTCCAAAAGGATTTACTTAACTAGCCATTATACAGCTATAGCCATTAGTTTACCTTCTGTTAACTATTGCTCTGCATTTCAAAATCAATAGTTAATTCTATTGCAGTTATATGTGCATTAGAAGAGTGCATAGAAATAAAATTGCTTAAGTATTCAATAGTCTAAAAACTCTTATAAAGTATTCAATAGCCTAAAAACTCTTATAAAGATGTTAGTTTATTTTCAAGGTATTTAAAAAGGATTTAATTTACCAATTTTTAAAATATTAAATTTGAAAAAAGTGATGAACCTCTAAAACACCTGAGGTATTTTAATAGCCGACTAATAATCCATCCTTAAATATATAATTTAGCATATCTGCATGTATATACATTTGATACATTATAAAAGAGCTATTAATTATAATTATTTTGGAAGATTTGTTATTCTACTAGTAAACATTTTTGCTATACTAGGCTAAAATCTACATTTTCCCTCATGTCTGAATTCATTCTGTCTCCCATCCCTGTGTAAACCGTTCCCCTCCAACAGTGTAAGCCATTCTGAGGATCAGGCCTCTGCCCATTGCGGTGCACCCTCCTTGCCCTACACATTCCTCTTACCTGTCTCCAAAACACCTCCACTATGATTTCTGAAAATCTGACCCCTTATTCACCAAAATTCCTGGTATTTTTCCTCATTGCTTTAAGAATTGTCTCCTTTCTCTGCTGCTTCCAATCAACAGTCAATCCATTCTCATCCACTGAATAGAACATCCTCCAGCTTTTCCTACCTGTGAGATAACAGAAAATATATAATTGGTTTGTGCCCCAGTTCCTGGCAAAGAGTTTCTAAAACCCTTGTAATTTCTTAAGCAATAAAGTATTAGGAGCATCTTTTGTTCTATCGAGGTGATTCCTAGAAGGCTTCTAAGAGGAGAGGGTGGTCACCAGAAAGACCAAGCCATGATTAGAAGCTTGGAATCTTTAACCCCACACTTCCTCCAGATAAAAGAGAGGTTCTAGAAATGAGTCAATAACTGATCATGCCTAAGTGAAGTAGTCTCCATACAATGCTCACAGCACAGGGTTTAGGCAGCTGTTAGGTTGAACACATCCACATAGGGAGTGTGACGCACCACAACTCCACAGAGACAGAAGCTCCTGTACTTGGGACCCTACCAGACGTTACCCTCTGTATCTCTTCATCTGGCTATTCATCTGTATCTTTTATCATATCCTTTATTTATTTTTTATCTATTACAAAATTTATCAGGGTGCTATTAGAAAAGTCTAAAACGGCCTCCTGGGGAAGGGTGACAATGAGCTTTGAGAAGCACTGAATTAGAAATCAATCACTCAGTCACATGTATTTCCTCTCACCACCGTCTTTATGTTGTGTCAGAATATCTTGTGGTATTTTTGGTATTTAGAGTTTTCATAAGAATTGTGTGACCGTATAAAGAAGGTGAAGGGATTAGCTAATGAACATATGTACGTACATCCCCCATGGACATGGACAGTAGTGTGATGAAGGCCAAGGGAGGGGGCCACGAGGGTGGGTAGGGGTGGAAAAGGGGGAGAAAATGAGGGGCATCTTCAATACTGTCAACATTAAAAAAATTTAATAAAAGAAAAAAATTTTTTAAAAGAACAGCATAATAAATATCTCTAGGACAATACTCCAGAATTGTTAAGATTAAGAAATTTATGATCAACTCTTAATACACATCTAATTATGACATCTAAGAGACTTATACTTTGAAACTGACAAATCAACATTTATCCAATCATACAAGTCTGATGTTAACATCTATATTAAGAATTACATATTTGAGGCCATAGGTTGGCATTGACAGCTGAGTTCAAAAATTACCACTTAAAATTCAAAATGAAAATCTGGAGTCTTTTCAGAAAGTGGTCCCTGTCACAGGTTATATCCATTCACTATAATAGTGTGGTAAGTAAATACCTCTTTGTCACTATGAATTAAAAAAAAAACAAACACGAAAAACTATGATCAGATAATGATCATAATGTAGTTCTAGAAGACTGCACATTCTTTCACTATATACATTATATAATAGAGCAGGGTACACTTTGAATGGGAGTAACATGCAATGATTTGGTTGTAGAAATGTTACGTAGTTGCTGCTACATCAGAATTCTGTATAGATGTTTACAGTTTGGGAGCCATAAGGATGAAAAGAGCAGTTATTTAATGGAGAGCAGTAACATAGTGGAGATGCCTGAATGTATAACATGTAGTTACTACTGGACATTAAAATGGAATTTATGAATAAAAATAAAATATAAAGAAGACTAAAAAGACTAGCCTATATAACCTAAGTATAAGGAAAGACTTTATTGTCTTAAAGTCTTTTGAGGACTACAATTACTAAGTAAAAGCTCATCACTGTATAGAAACAGTGAATACATTTTGCCTGTGCATAAAAATTTTATTAGTTATTCATTTAACAATTTCACCCTATTCACAATGATATCAGTAATAATGCTCTTCTTAAGATTACTACACACCTTTATTTCGAATTATACTGCATGTTATTCCCTCCAGATGAACTGTTAAACACCAAATTCTCGGCTCATAAAAATGGCACCTTTGAAAGGGGCAATTTTACACTGTCTCTGATGGAATTATTCCAAGCTAGTTTCAACAATCATAAGTTCCAAATCTTCACTTTTAAGATGAAATCTTTCCACCAAAAAGTGTGGTCACTTTTTGTTTTCTACTGACTACATATACAGATGGATGCAGCAAGAAAAGATGAAAATTAAAAGGCAGCTATTGAAATAAATGAATCAATTGTATAGAAGAGATATTTGGCTGATGGCAATTAAAAATAAAGGCAATTAAGTATATTAATAGCCAGATGCTTGAGTCATTAGTAAATATGTTAAGAGAATGAAGCTGGTTCTATATGACCAAGTGGGAGTTTATCATTATCATTGCACTCCATTCTTTACATCAAATACCCTAAGCCAATAGGAAATGAGTTATATTTAGTCCCAATTAGAACATGCTGACACTTAACATTTTTAACAGTTTACTGAGTTTTAGTACAGTCATTTTCTTTACTCACACTATTTCAGAAGTCCTTTTTTTTTATCAGTTAATCAAGTGTTAAATTAATTAGACAAGATTTTCTAAGGTACAATTGAAAATGGTATGAAAAGAATACCCATTTGTTTTGCCTAGAAAGATACAAATTGAATGTGGAAGTTTCTCAATGGGAAAAAGCTCAGCTTTCTTCTTCCCACCACCTCTGCCACATACGATTTCCCAAAGACATCACTTCCAAGTTTGTTCTCCATAGCTTCACTAAAGGATGAAAACCAGAGAGCAAACAATTGAGCTCAAGGACATCTGTGGTTAAAAATGCAAGAAAATATTAACATGTAAGCAATGGTCCAAATACTCAAGATTCATGTTAATGAATTCAATCAATGTATATGAGATTTTCATTGATGAGGAGGGTTTTGGGCATACCAAATTATCATGCAAATATTATTTTTTTGAGACTTTTTGGATACTTTTGCAGTTAAATTTGCAAACAGAATTTTTATAACAGATTACTTTTGACCAAGTCATATCTTGAAAACTGTTTATATAGAAAAGCCAGGGAAAAAAGTGACCTGTTCATTGCGGAAGGCCTTAAATTACATTATTACAGTAAAAGATACAGGAGGTGGACAACTGAAAAGGCTAATGAAACATTAGATTCAAATCTATAGCTCCTGTAGCTACTTAAAACATGGTTTGGAAACTAAACCCAATATTTCCAGTAACCATAGAAACAGTTTAAACAAAATTTGCCATGAAAGCCCTTATATCATGCTTGATACATTTATCTGCACCCTTTAGTAGACCCTGTAATAAACTGGTAAATGTAAGTAAGTGCTTCTTGGAGTTTTGTGAGCTGTTCTAGTAAATTAATCATAGCCAAGAAGGGGGTTGTTGGATCCTCTGTTCTATATATCTAGCTGGTCAGAAGCACAGTCTAGATCTCCAGCTCAAATAGGGGCACTTTTTCTGGGCCATTGTCTCTCTCACATACCGATCATCTTTAAATGAACTGAACCACTAATTTCATGCTGTACCTCAAGAGTAATATTGTACTTCTGAAGATAACATTTGAGGAAGCTTATTTTTTTGCTGATTTAACTAGTATTTTCTTCAAATTACGTCACAACCTGTAACGATTAGTTGTTAAAAGTCTTGCCTTCTTAGCATAATGTAACCTTCATGAGAACAAAGGCCAGGTCTGTTTTGTCCCATACTGCCAACACAATTTTGTGGTATATATTTTTGCGTCTGATTTATAATACATATCAATTATTGATTGAATGAATCTACTAAAAGATTCAGAACATAAAAAGTTGATAAATTATACATATTAAAGTGTTTTAACCCATTTATACTTTACTAATATATAGGCTTTAAGGGAAGCCACAGCACCTAACCTTTATGGATCTTCCACTATGCTCCAGGCATTTTGCTAGCATTTTGCATGTTTCTCATTTGATCTTCACAATAAACCTCATTATAACCATTTTAAAGATCTGGAAAATGAGTCTCAGAGATACTCAAAAAGATTAAGTGACTCATATAAATCCAATAAGGCTTATAAATGTTAGAGCTGGAATTAAAATCCATATTTGTCCTCATAATCACTCTTCTCCCAGGAATATTCTGAAATCTTCATTGAATGATATCTTATTCCATTTTGGTGTTAGAAACTGATCTCAGAGATTTTAGAACCTATGAAATTTAAAGAAATTTTGGTAAATTTACCCACAACTTGCTTCCTCAGATATTGTCTTCAGCAAGTAAATCTACTAAAGGACAATCTTCCCACATTTTTAATAATGAAAATTTCTAGTAAACAGACATTGTTGCTTGTACATTAAATATATAACAATTTAATACCATTTTATAAGCAGATATTTATAGCAACATAGAAATCATTCTGGTGTTAGGAGAAAGAATTACCACAGCATAGCACAGCACTTAAACCTGTGGGCCCTAAAACAAGCTGAGTTCCAACTTTTCTCCACACTTCCTAGTTGTGGGGCATTTGGCAAGTTATCTCTTTACATTTGTTTAATCCTCTGTAAAATATGCATGATAACAGTATCTACCTCTTGGGTGAAATTGTGAGGCAAAAATAAGTTAATACATGTAGAATGCTTAAAAGTTTTCTTGCCGTATAATAAGAACACAAAAATATTAGTGTTGATTACCACTGAAAACTCATTATTAATAGGTTATCACCTGTTAATTTATTCAACCATTATGAGTTACCACACAATAGGTATCTAAAATCTACTAAAAGACAGGTAAGAAAATTACTGCATCTCACTCTAGTTGGATAAGACAGACACTAAAACAATAAATGAATAAATAAGACAAGTTCAAATGGTGACAGTTGCCATAAATATAATGAAACAGAAAATTACGATTCATAATGTATCAGGGCTGAAGTATACAATCACTATTAGATGGACCAGCAAGGCTGACATCTGAGTTGTGTCCTCAATGTGAAGCCATGCACATTTGGGGGGAAATCAATTTATAGGGACAAATAAAATTTATTTTTAAAATTATTTTTAATCAGTAAGTGATACATGGAAATAGGGCCTTGGACTATTACTCAATATATTCCTTTTTTAAAAAAAAGTCTTTATTGTTGAGAGTATTACAAATATCTCACCTTTATTTTCCCTCATTGCAGACCTCCATCAGGTATCCATCCTGCCCCAGGCCTTCACCAGCCTGTTATCTGTGCCCATGGATTATGCATATGCATGTAAATTCTTTGGTTAATCTCTTCCTGCTCCCCCTCTCTCCTTCCCTCTGAGATTCGTCAGCCTGTTCCATGCTTCTGTGTCTCTGGATCTATTTTATTCATCAGTTTATTTTGTTCATTAGATTCCACATATGAGTGAGACCATGTTTGTATTTCTCTGACTGGCTTATTTCACTTAGCATAGTACTCTCCAGGCCCCTCCATGTTGTTTCACAGGGTAAGAGATCCTTTTTTACAGCTGCATAGTATTCTGCTGTGTAAATGTGTAAATGTGCCACAGCTTTTTTATTCACTCATCTACTGATGTGCATTTGGGTTGTTTCCAGGTCTTATGTATTGTAAATAATGCTGGTATGAACATAGGGGTGCATATGTTCTTTCTGGTTAGCTTCTTGGGATTCTTAGGATATAGTCCTAGAAGCAGGATCACTGGGTCAAATAGCAATTCCATTTTTAAATTTTTGAGGTAACTCCACACTTTTTTCCATAGTGGCTATACCAGTCTGCAATGAGGTATCACCACATACTTGCCAGAATGGCTATTGTCGATAAATCAATGAACAACAGGTGCTGGTGAGGATGTGGAGATAAAGGACCCCTAGTACACTGCTGGTGGGCATGAAGACTAGTGCAGCCACTACGGAAATCAATATATTCTTGGTTTGTACTTCCCAGAGGTCGTACTCCTAGATTTGGTGGTTGGCCTCTGTCTTCTCTGAAAACCCAATAGAATGATCATATTTCCATAAACAAGATTTTTATTTTAATAAGTAGAATCTACACAAAGACATTTAGAAAAGAGTAGAAGGGAGAAAAAGAATAGCCAGGTATTGGGATTCATGTTCCAGACACTCTTTTATAATAAATACTTTAATGCATATTTTTATTTAGTCTTTTCACAAAAGCTACATTGACATTTTATAATGCATTATCCCCATTTTTCAAAAGTGGCTCAGACAGATTGGCACATGCCTAAGGTATGATAGATAGGAGAGCTTGAATTTGAAGTCTACCTGATTCTAGTCCCAATTCTTAGCTGCTAGCACTCACACAAACCAAATACTCACTTGTTACCTGTGCTGTTGCTGTTGGTTGTGATGGTGATGCTGCTGTTATTGTTTGGTAAGCATTTGCTTTCCATTAATTCTAAATTAATTTTACTTGAAATAAACTACATCTCTATAATTTGATGTGGGCCTCTTTCAGCTTTACTGAGGGATATGCAAATGTTGGTGTTAACTATTATACTTTACTCTTTTAATTTTTAGCGTTGTCATTATTCTCAGTTATCTCATTTTCACTTAATGTTAAAAAGAACACACACTTTGCTGCAAAAATCATTTAAATTTAATCATAAAATTCAAGTTGATAATCACTCCCATCTGCATTTTGTTCTGAATGACTTTATGATGAAAAAATTTGGGTAAGTTTATTTTATTTAAAAATTCAAACAATCTAAATGCTCTGTGTTTAATTTAAACCATCTAGATCACTGGATTTCTGAGGGAGTGGAGTAACGTGACCAGGTGTTTTATCACTGTGTAGTCACGGCCTTCGTGACATCCTTCTGGCTGTTTGTCCCAAGGGGAGGAAGAGAAGTGAGTATGCATTTATGTGGTGTGAAAAACAAACTCTAATTTGACTGATGGAGAGTTTATTTTGAATTATTTATTTATTCCCATCCTGAAATAATTCATATCAGACCAAGTAGCTTACATGGATAAAATAAAATTTGCCTTAGAAACATTTTATGACTTCTTTTTTTCTCTTGTTGCCTCCAAAATAAGTAGAAAGGAATTGGTCTGAGCTATACATTCCCTCATTTCACAAAATAGGCACTAAATCAGTTCTTAAAATGCTGGTCTTTACTAAGTTTACCCAAGCAAGTGATAGGGCTAAACATGTTTATACACTTCAAATAATATCTGAAAATATGTAACAAACATAAATTAGAGATAAATAAATGCTTTTAAAACCTGAACATAATAACAAAATTTTAAAAGCTAAAGATATTAAAAACAAACAAGTAAATAAAAACTGAAGATTTAGACCACATATGCTGAGATTTTATTAATAACAAAAACTGTAATTGGTCTTGGGGAGACTAGAGTGCTTTCCTAGTGAGCAGTGAGCAAAATAATTTCTAAAAGAAAAAGGACTATTCATCTCAAGGAAAGTTTAATTAAATTTTAAAAAGGAAGGCATCGAGAAGTGAAATTTTATAACACATGTATTAGGAAAACACGTTTGAAAAAATATGATTTTCTTTCCATTTCATATGTCAGTGAATAACTCATTTTCCCATTATGATTTGATAACATTTACGCTGAGTCAAAAGAAAATATAAAGTGTTCGTTGGAAGTGTAAAGAGGTCATAGACTTAAACCATAAAATACTTGGATATTTTTCTCTTTAAGTTCTGGTTGCATAGTTTAGGTTTGACGTAATTAATCTCCTTCTTAAAGAATGGAAATATTTATTTTAGGAAATTCTCATCTGTTCAGTGGCGAATTCTACCATATTGACTTTCCACTTCCTTGACTGTTCTTGTCTCCAGATTCAGAGACTTGGGAGCAAATGACAGACATTCTTGTTAGGAAACAGAGACATTGCCCGCCTTGTGTTGAAGTCTGATCCATTCCCAGTACTGTGACTCCCATTCCCGTTTACATTCTCGGGGACTTTGCTCTTGCTAATAATCCCTCTCTCTGCATTATCTAAAATATTCTGTCACCAATGGTTTCTTATCTTCTGCTTTTATAAATATGCTCAAAAATTTTTATTTAAAAATTAGTTGTCTCATGATTCTATGTCTCCCTCTAGCTAAACATAAAACTTAAATGCCCTGCCACCCTTTCAAGTATTACTGTTCTCTTGCTTTCTCTGCTACCTTATTTCCCTAAACTTCTCTTCACTGGGTGCAATCTGGTAACATCTCCGAAGTTCCTTTGCCAAGGTCATTAACAATTATGTTTGCTGACCGCAAAGACCAGGTTTCAGTGAATATCCTTACCCTTTTTCAGTTGAAATGCTAAAAAAAATTCAAGTTGTTTTCAACAAGCAAATCACCCAATCATTTTGGAGCTGGGTGAGAAGGGAGGTAACATCCATCCATCCTGTTTTCTCCTGTAATGAATTCTGCATCACAGCAATCAGTGAATACGGGAAAGGAGGGTCTAATGTGCTTTTCACTGTTCCCCGACCAATTAAAGTATGTGATTGCATTTTATAGTCACATCTTTCATATTATTAAACACTTACCAAATACTATATGATGCAAGCATTTAAAACATGTAAAATAAGTTGGTTAGGAGGAAATCAACAACTTAAAGGGACTGGTAGCAGCATGAAAAATGAATGACTATTAGTCTTAAAATTAATTTTTCTTTTCATTTCTCCTTCACCCAATTCATATTCTTGTAAGATCTTCACTAGCCATTAATTAAAAAATAATTCAAGGGGAAAAAATGGCATTATGAGATTTATTGTGGTTGTCACTTCCCAAGGGATATAAATGTCTAATCACCATATTGTACACCTGAAACTAATATTGCATGTGAAATAAATAGAAAAAAAAGCCACATATTATACAGTTCCATTAATGTGAATTTTTGAAACCCATGGAAACAGAAAGTAGATCAGCAGTTGCCAGGGCTGGAGTGAGGGTGGGGGGAGGGGCATGAGGGTGACGGTTGAAGGGTCCTGGGTGTCTTTGGCAGTGATGAAAATGCTCTGGAATTAGAGAATGAGTGGTGAGAGTTGCGCAACTTTGTGAATAAACTGAAGTCCACTAAAATGTACATTTTAAAAGGCTGAATTTTATGGTATGTGAATTATATCTAAATAAGCTGCTTTAGAAAGAGAGAGAAGCTGAAAGGCTATTATAGTGAATAAATTGTTTTGACACCTTACATACAAAATGCAATATCCTTAGTCCCAAGAATATGAAAAAATATTTCATGTAAGTAAAAGTAAACCCCTATATATAGATAGCAATGATCTATTAATACCATTCAAACAAAACTAAAAATTAATTTGAAAAATGTGCACTAAATTATTGTGTGTGTATGCATATTTCATGTAAATTCAGAAATTTAGATAGATTTCACTGATCAAAGCAGATGATGTTAAGCTCCAAAACATGCCTCTGATTCATAACTTAGGTCTGATCTATTTTAAGATGAAACTGCTCCATGCTGTTATTTATTTCCAGGTGCAATAAAATCCATTTAATTTGAAGACTGATTAAAGTAGAGAAACCTCATGACAAGTTGCAAACGGATGTTCTACCAATCAAACAAGGGTCTGACATAGACTGCCAAACAGAGAAGAGAAGGTTCAGTAGGAGGAAAATATGTCAGCAATGATATCAAACACTTATAGATATAGTTTGTTACTGTTGCTGTAAGTCACAAAATTTAAGTATGTAACAACATTTTGAACCCAAAGACAAATCAAGCCTATAGTTAGTATTTTTTCTAAATAAAATAACATTAAAATCCCTCAGTAAAAATAACCACTTAATAATCTGCTTATATTTTGTGTATATGTATATATGTATAAATGTATATATGGTCAAGAGGACATGAATAATCATACAAAATTAATTTATGGATAAATTAGAGAAATCATTTATGCTCAAATGTAATTAACTTCCAACTCAAATACTTTAAAGTAATCTATGATACTACCCAATTTTTGAAAATTTAATTTAAAATTTTTGTTGTTTTTTTTGCCATGGAGATGAATTATGAGATGAGGAGGGTTGGCTTATTTTCTACTTGGACAAATTTAAAACATTTTTAAAAAGTATTTAAATGCTCAAAAGATCATAATGCTAGAAAAGGTAGAAATATCTATTTGAAAGTAAATTTCTCCTATTTTTAGGAATTTTTAACCTAAAAGTAAGCAGTTTATGTAATTCAAAATTTTATTTTGGGATAGTCAAGCCTAACCTTTAAATTTTAAGTAATAGATATCATCGATTAGGCCAAATGATGTATTTTAAAACTGAGGATCTAGATTAAAATTCACGCTTTCCATGAGAAGTGTGCTCAGTTCCTTCTTACTTAGTTTCCTATGTTTCAAATAGTTACAACATCTATAACATAGTATTGTTTTAATATTAAAGATAACATAGAAAGTAGGTAGAGATATACATAGTAGGGATTCAGAAAATACCAGTTTCCCTTATATTAATGATTACAAGAGGAAAAGTTAATTATGAATTTATGTTTTTAATCATAAATCCCAATAAGTGTTATGTAAGGATTTATGCAAAATATTACACATAAAGGTAGCATAAACTTTCCAAACACTGTCAATAGAAAATATTCCAACAGTGATTCGAGCTTTCTGTGGCATTTTGTTGAACATGGAAATTTTTTTCTTGAATAGGCATGAATATATCACCATCAAAATCAATAAGACCTAAAGACCTTTAGATATTAAAATTTCAGGTAGACTAAAAATGTCTTCAAAGGGACCAAATTACATATTCATTTGATATTTAAAAAATTTATCACTTTAAAAAAATTATCACCTTTTAATACTAAGTACTGGGGCTTTCATTTCTTCTCTTTGCCAATTACCAGCACCCTAGTTTTAGGTGAGCATCATCGGGCATATTCCTATAGCCCCTGAGGTGACTGCCTTACCTTGACTTTGTCAAACCCATCATGTGTACAGTTATCAGAATCTTCTAATAAAATGCAAACAAGACCATTTCATAGCCCCATATGTGGCTCCTTGTTGCTATAAGGTGCATTTCCAGGTTCCTTACATAGCACACAGTCTCTCCACTATCTAACACCTTTTTCAATACTGTATGTTGCCATTGCCATCCTTGAGTTTTAAGCTCTAGCATAGGAAATGTTTAATATTTTCCTTGAACACACCACGTGACTTCTTATAACTGTTTCTTTGCTCACGTAGTGAGTTCTATCCTGAATCCCTGTCCTGCAATACCACATGATGTGAATAAATCCTATTATGTCAATAAACTCAGTTCTGCTGTCACCACCTCCAAGAAGGTCTATTGCTATGGCCCCCATAAAGACAGGGATGGAGACCTCAAACATAAAGGACTGATTGGCAAAATTTAACAGTACAAGAAGATCACAAACCAACCTAAATATCATAAAGATATACTGAACAGGAAAAGTATTAGTAATGTGCATGTGTGTAAACACAGCAGAAGAAGAGTTAGTATTCAAAATATGCAATTGCTTAAAATAATAAAATATTAATTGAATTAATATAAAGTGGGAAAAACATACATATAAGTAATTAAAAAAGAAAAATTCAGATAATTGACATGGGCATGAGTGCATTGTTAATTCTCTATACCAAGAAATCATAAATAAAAGAAAAATTCCAATCTTGCTTTTTACACATGATCTTTGAAAAATGTGTGAAAAGACTGATAATACCTTGTGTAGACAAAAGTGTGAAAAACAGCTCTGACACACTAAGCCCTTACGTAGGTCAATTAAGATGCACACAAACTTTGACATGGCAATTCCCCTTCTAAAATTTTCTCCCACAAAGACACTCACCCTCACATACATAAAAATGTATGTACAAAGATACTCATCATATGCTTAATTAACAGTCAAAAATTAATCACCTATGTGCCATTTATTTTTATATGGTGAAATTAATTGCAGTGAGTGCTTACATTGAAATACAAATATTAGAAAACAAAAAAATAGGTTATTTCATGTGTTTGCAAAATATATTAAGTGTAAACATCATGTGGCTGAACATTATGGATAGTATAATATCCCTAAGTTAAAATACATTTTTTTCTTTTTAATATAGTAAGATAGGAAGTGTGGGATAGTAGGTTAAAACACTGATTCTATAATACTGTGTTTAATTCCCAGTTCCACCACCTACTGATTGTATGACTTTGGACCAGTTACTTAACCTCTTTATGGTTCAGTTTTCTCATCAGTAAATGAATATAAATATATTTTTAATCAGTGATAAAAAATCTAGAAAAATAAACATGGACATATGATTAGAGGTTATTTCTGAGCAAGAAAGTGGGAATACAGTGGTTTCACTTGGGACTTTAATTGTTACTCCATATATTTTCATGTACAGTATTTTAAAACATTTTACATCAAGCATATTATTTTTACTATTACAAATATTTTTTAAATGTGGAGTTAATCAGATCTACATAGTATGAACAAGTTCTTCATATTAGCTGTGTAAGCATGAGCACAATTAATTCAATTGTTATAAGCAGGACCCATGTCAAGAATAACAACATATATACTGTCCATTGGTTTCTATGGATATGAAACAGCATAGAGAGTAAGAAATCTCACTGCTACACCTTTTATTTAAGATAAGGGATTTAAGTTTGAAACTAAATACCTCAGGAAGGTATCAGTTTTTACAGGTGATGCTCACCTACGTTGACAAAACTGGGCACTAAAATCTTGATTACAGTTGCCAGTTCAAATTAACTTGGTTAAGACATATATCTAAATCATTATAGTTATTTGATTTAAAGATTTAAAGTTTTAAAATAAAGGATTGACAGCACTTTTATAGTCTATCGCATTTGTGGCAGGAAAAAAAACACTGCTTTCAGATTGAATATAACCTCATAAAATCTCACTACAGTACAAAGTCACTGATTCTACAAGCTTTCCTGAGTTCTAAATGCCAGCATTTCTCTGGCTACAGAAACCCATGGTCTTGCTGTTTAACTGCTTCCTGCCCATTCTACATAAACTACACTCATTAATATAGGAGCAGCTAATTTAAAATAAAGTGTAATTAGAATTGACTGAAAAAATATTTTGATGCCACATTAAGGACATCTTATATATGATATAAAAAGAGAACTTCAACATATTTCTGATGTTAAAAACAGTTATGAAAAGTCCAGGCATGGAATCTTGAAAATCACTGGTTACTCAAGCTCTGACTGTAGTCAATTTTAACATTTAACCACTGGATTAAAATAATGGTTAAGATAATTTCATAGTAGGCTTGTGATTGTTATTAAATAAATGAATAAATAGATGAAATAAAGTTAAAAAAAAATTTTGGAGATCATTTCATCACTGTTCCCTGCGAGTCTTATCCAACGTCCACTCAATTTGCTCTGAAAGGACAGTGAAAATTTTACCTCTGCTGCAGCAACTTCTAAATCTGAAACTGGCTACCCTCTCCCAGAGAGTAACTGCTCTTTCTATGATCTGGACAGACACACTCTCAGGCACCCAGGGAAGAATTAAAGTCAACAATATATTTAGCAGCCATGGGAGTACCTAATAATCCACTTTGATTGTCCTCGTGAGAAATACAAATTTACCTTCTGTCTTTATTGTGATTGCTCTAATCTATCAAATGACTGAATCTGGCATTCCCTATGCCTTTGATTGCTCTAATCTATCAAATGATGGAACTATGTGGTTCTCATTTCCTCTAAAAGGTTGTTCTGTTTTACTCCTTTCTTTTTTGTAGACTGATTTACAACCTTTTCTTCTATTGCTCCCTCTGGAGCTGTCTTTCCATATTTCTACCAGCTTTTGTGTTAAACAGTTTAACTAAATTGCACAGAGGCTCACCCCATCATTAACTTTAATCCCTGCCTTCCTACTTTTAAATTAACAATGGCCGACTATCGAGGGAGTTTTATGATCATCAACCCATTTCTTTCTTTTCATGATTATATAAATACAGTTTTTGTATTCCCCATGAGAACATTATTAGAACACATTTTCTCTGAAATTAAAACAAAACCATTTGGCCTAAATTTCTTTCATTCTACATTTCATTTTTTTAAAATTGATTTCCACATTAGGGGAAACCTGAATGAAATTTCACATGTTATTCTCCATATGTAAATTCCAACTCCTAATATTTTAAATTTATATCTAATCAATACTTATAAGAAAATCTTATTTAACCTATAATGCTAAATAAATTATTTTGATTTTGGCTTTATAATTATTTTTCTTAAACCCTGAAATAACACTGCAAGTTGGATATTCCTAGATATTTTTGGTATCTTCACTTAAAATGAGTTACTTTTTCACACATTTTTATCATTATATGTTTAATTTTGACATTGACTTTTTACTAAATAACTTTTTATTAATGATTCTGACATATGCTCAAAGATGCTTTCTGTGAAATTCTGTCATTTAACTGATATTTTTATATATTTATTGCAATGTTTGTTTTTTTAAGTTTGTTATCAGTGGTTCAAAGGGAAAGTCACCATGAGGATTGGTGACTGGCCATGTGTGGTGGCCAGTAACTCAACAACCAAAAAAATGATAAATGAACCACAGGACAGGTGGGTGGGAAGTCATTCATTCAATATTGTGTGTGGTGTTACCTAGTACCAAATGTTGCAGATGTCAGGGTGAGTATAGCACAGCTTCTGCCCACAGACTCAATCAGAGGCTAGTGACAAAGACAGAATATAGATGACTAACTGTAATTCAGGCACATTACAATAAAAACTGTGAAAGAAAATAAAGTTTTTGAATAGAGAAAGAAAACAAATGATAAGTGAGGATAAGGAGAATATTTTCCAACTTTTTCAACTCATTTAAAGTCATGCACTTAATGATGCTACAAAACAGACACATTGCTAGGTAACACATACATAGAAATGCATAAAACAAATTATCCTACTCTCATAGAGCTCACATGCTAGTGAGTGATATTTAATCTGCACACATGAGAAAAAAGAGGAAGTGGAAGAGGCAGAGAGGCATATTTCAAGCATAATAAAGAGCAAAAAGAAACAATTTGGGCTTATAAAATGATTGAAGTACTCAAAACCAGGTATGTGTATACATTGCAAGGGAAGGGGTGGGAGTAGGAAAATAATATTGCAATACAGGAGGGAAGAGACCATGAAGAAAATAAAATTCCCTGCTAAGGATTTTTATCTTAAAATGTAATAAAAAATTTTGAATAGAGGTATTATATAAGACTCAGTATGTATTGTGGGTAGGAAAATAAACTTGTCTTCTCCAATCTCTTCCCACAAAAATATTTTTAACATGAAAATTGGCCTCACCATGGCTGGTTTGGCTTAGTGGTTAGACTGTGATCTTGTGGACCAAAGGGTCTTGGGTTCAATTCCCAGTCAAGGGCATGTACCTCAGTTTCAAGTTCAATCCCCTGCCCCAGTTGAGGCTCGTTGGGGGGGCAATCAATTGATGTGTCTCTCTTACATATATGTTTTTTTTCTCTCTCTCTCCCTTCTCCTTCCCTTCCACTCTCTCTAAAAATCAATGGGAAAAATATCCTCAGGTGAGGATTACAAAAAAAATTGGGGCTCATTGTAAACATCACATTTAGAGTGTTAAGATCTCAGAAGATTAAGTTGTTTCTAGTAGACTGTCAGTTGGGGTGAAAACGGTCTTCTGGAAAAAATGAAGGCATTGTCCTTTAAAAGTTTCATGTATTCTTCAAATAGAAGTCTATCTCAAAAGAAATTGTGAATTTATCTTTTAGATCATGGAAGAAACATCAATCAGTTCATAAGAAAATTACACAGCTGTGAACAGGGGTCATTTCTTAGTGAGAGAGAGAGAGAGAAAGTCATTCAGTCTCTGAGGGCAGACCAAGAGCCCCAAGGTCTTGAGCCCAGAAAGCAAAGCTAAGAACTGAGGAAAAAAATAGTTTAGGGAACCACTTGCAGGAAATGGACATGTATCATCAAGTATCATTTCCTATTCTAGGAATAGGGTGAAGTAGTGACATGTGCCCAGATGGAAGTCAGAGTCACTATGATTTCCACAGACCATTGACTGCTTCGTTCCTTCTTACCCTTGCTTTTTAAAATGGAAATGTCTATTTTAGTTATCTCAGTACTATTTCAACATTATGTGTTGAGGAGGGAGAGTGGTAGATAAATGCTCTCTTTATTTCACACACATGTCCAGAAGACAGACTATAGGAGATTAAAGGGTGCCTAAATATTTTGCAGCTTACCAGTTTAAAAGGGAAAAATTTTTCTCAGAAGAATTAAAAAAAAATTGCACAGTACATCCTGCACAAATGTACTCAGTACCCTGTGGGTGATTAGGTGAAATGGTCAGATATGCTATTCCTTACTTTTTCTTTGGTTCCCAGTTCCCTTTATTTTGCCTGTGGAAGAAAAAGCATCACAGTGGAGTCCACATCTTCTTGTACACTAGCCTAAACTCACGAGGTATTGTGAGCCATAACTGTGTTTTTAATTTCCATTTCACCATTCTCTTTGGTCATTACTTTGGGGTGATAAGGTACGTAATAGGTAAAAATCATTGAATACCATGTCATCAGCTTACTGTCTTTCTTCTCTTGCTATATACTCAGATCCTTAGTTAGAAGAAATATCATATGCAATATTGAAATAATAAATAAAGCTTTCTAATTCCACATGAGTTGTTTCTTGCAGAAGCAAGAAGGGAAACCAAATCCATATCCAGTATAAGTATCTGCTCCACTGAGGACAAAGTCTGTCTGCTGTCAGATAGAGGCAGTCTAATACAATTGACTTATCACCAGGTGGCCAAACATTGTTCACTGCCCATGGAAGATAGGGCAGTCAGCATGGCTGTAGCCAAATCAAATATGAGGTGGGGAGGGGAGATAGTGAAATTTGAGGGGTGGGGGTTACTTGTTGAAAAATGCATTAAAAACATGTCTTTGGCTCCTTCCTTAATAAGTCCAATGAACAAGCATGAAGTTGAGAGTAAAATGACATTGAGAGAATAAGTCTTTATTTTCTCACCTGATCATTGAGTGCCTATGCACACTGTTAATATTGGAAACAATTTTTTTAACTCCCTAGGCTTCTTCTTTATGATTCATTTACATAATCCTGGGCATGCCCAACCTGATGGCTTGATAGATAATATCCAGTTCAATAGGAGCAGTTCAGGTTTTTTTACTCAGAGACTGTGAGTTTTCTTCCCAAACACCATTGTTCTACACTGAAATTATCCATCACCGCTTAACACAGTCTCCAGAGAACATTGCAACTTGAGAACAGGCACCCTGAACACCCTTGATTTCAGTGAATCATAAACACAAGGGGCAACACTCTTCCCTCAACAACCTGGAGCAACTGGAGCCCCACTGCTCTGAGCCCCACTCAAAGCTCTCAATAGCACGGGTTACTAACTAAATAAGTAGAAGTAGCATTTCCAAATATGTATATAGATTGAACAACACGTTAAATTGTGGCACATGTCAAGCACAAATCCAAAGTGGTCCAGCAGGCATTGTACCTTTTTCATATAGTTAGGGAGTCCATGATTCAATTTATCTCACACTTTGGAAGGGACCTTCCAACCTCCTCCAGACAACTGAAAAGTCAGAAAATATATTTGTTTCAAGCACCTAAAAGTCCTTCAGTTGATTTTTCATTGTCTACTATGCATATATATTTGACAGTATCTAGAATACCTGTTACTTACCAATCAATATGCCCTATCAGCAGGGATAATCAATGATTTCCTGTTAAAAAATAAACAAATATAATTAATGTCCCACTAAGCTTAATTTATGGAGCCAAGGCCAGAAATTGATAAAGTCTTGTGGCAAAACAATGCAGTTATACTCTTCCTGGTGAAAGTAACTTTTTTTTTTCTTTTTAATATGTCTTTACTGATTTTGGAGTGAGGAAAGGAGATGGAGAGAGAGATAGAAAGATTAATGATGAGAATCATTGATTGGCTGCCTCCTGCATACCCCCAACTGGGGACCGAGCCCACAACCTGGGCATGTGCCCTGACTGGGAATCAAATGATGATCTCTTGGATCCTAGGTTGTTGCTCAACCGCTGAGCCTCACCATGCCTGGCTGAAAGTAACTTCTGATGTTGTTTATTGATATTGAGAAAAAATATGTCAACCAGCTTGATAGCTAATTTTCCAGCAGTCAGGGAATATATTCACTATCTCAGTTAAGGAACAAATGCAGTGGAAGACACCTCTTGATATAGCTTATGATAGTCCACTGTTGTTTTCTATGATCCATCAGCTTTCTACATGGGCCAAAATAAATGGGACTGTGACGGATATAACCATCTCAGTGGATGCATCCTTTGGGTAACTCAGGGCAAAAACTATGAAATCACTCTTGATTTCTCTCACATGCACATCCAATTTGTCAAAAAATTCTATTAGGCTTATTTTATTGTGATAGCTTCTAAACTGCTCTCTTACCTTCATCTTTGTCCCCTAACATTGATTTTTATTGTAGCAACAGAAAAATACTTTTAAAAAATATAAGGCAGATCATATCACTCCTTGACTGAAAATGCTGCAGTTCTCCATTTCACTCATTATAAAAGGCTGAAGTCCTTACAATTGCTTATAAAATTCTATGGGTTCTGGATTTACAAGAAACTTGGCTTCATCTCCTGATCTTGGTCACTCAATTCTAGCCATATTGATTGGCCTCATTGCTTTCCTCAAACCAGTCAGGCTCCTGCCTTAAGTTCTTTGCTCTAGTGTTTCTACTGTATGAAGTGTTCTTCTCTATAAAGCTGTATTTCTTGTCTCCTTATTTTCTTTACATCTTTGCTCAAAGTCATATGCTCAATGAGGCCTCCCCTGGCCACCCTATTTAATACAGCAAACTCCCCTCTTACTCATTGCCTGCATAGTCCTGCTGATTCCCCTATATATTTTTTGCCTTTTTCTCTATATATTTCATGTATATACTACATACCAACTTACACATTTTACTTATGTTTAGCACTTACTATTTGTCATCCTTTGCTAAAATGTGATTCCCATGAAGATAGAATCCTTGTCTGCTTTATTTAGTTGATAAATCCTAGACCATAGAATAGTGTGAGGCATATGGAAGATGCTCACAAAATATGTGAGGAATCCATGAATGGATAGACACCTTTTAAAGTGCAGTCAGTTGATATAAGGCAAGTTGCAGAAAATGAATACCATATGATTTCATTTACATAAAGCATAAA